>NC_044036.1:45677359-45979210 GCF_901765095.1 Microcaecilia unicolor
TTTCCTACCACAGGCCGGTAGTTTCCCACTACTTCCTTGTCTCCGCTTTTGTGAAGAGGGACCACATCAGCTCATCTCCAATCCAGCGGAGCCTCTCCCATCTCTAAAGATCAATTAATTGATCAATTAAGTTAATTATTGCCATCGAAGCCTACTGCAACCCATCTTGATGTGTCTTGCCATATATGAGACACAGACCGTAGAAGTCTATCTGCAACTGGCCTCACTTCCCCACCACTGGAGTTGCCATCTAAGCACCACTCCTGCTCAACCTAAATTAATTCAGGGGCCCTTTTACTAAGCCATGTAGGCACCTATGCAAGCCCAACGCGAGCCAAATTGGAGTTACCAGCCCAGTTACCACGCGGCTCTTGCATAGGTTTCAATTTTGGTGCACGTCCGTTACGCGCGTCTGAAGAATATTTTTTATTTTCTGGCACGCGGCAGCTACACACGTCAAGTGGCATTTGATGCGGCGTAGAACCTTTACCGCCCAGTTACTGCGTGAGACCTTACCGCTAGGTCAATAGCTTGTGGTAAGATCTCAGACCCAAAATGGACACGCGGCAATGTTCATTTTGCTGCACGTCCAATTTTCGGCAAAAAAAACAAAAAGCCATTTTGTAGGTGCGCTAAAAAAATAATTCTGCACGCTCCCAAAATACATGTCTACACTACCTCAGGTCATTTTTCAGTGCACATTAGTAAAGGACCCTCACAGCTGTTGATGTACAGTCTTAGATTCTTTGGGCTCTGTTGCAAAGGTGCGCTAGCATTTTTAGCATGTGCTAAAACAGCGCACGCTAACCGTGTAGATGCCCATATTTCTGTGGCAGTCTATACGGTTAGCACGCGCTAAAAACCTAGCGCACCTTTGTAAACAGAGCCCTTTGTGTCTATTCTACGCATTTTGAATTCCATCACTGTTTTTGTCTCCACCACACTCTATGTGAGGAGGACATCCAGGCATCCACCACCCTCTCCTGTTATTTATCTCATGAAGAAACTCTGTAGTGATAGAGTTGCTTGAGCTGTCATATTTCAGGGACTGCCTGTGTGAGCACTTAGCAGCCTTTAGTGTGCTAAAAATAACACCCAAACTGAAAATTAGTATCTTAAAGGTGACCCTGAATGTGACAGCCAGACACTAGGAAACCAGCCTGCTGGAAGTCCCTCGACAAAGGAGCAGAGCCTTGCTTCTTTCAAGATGATTTCCAAACAGTGCTTCAGTCTATGGTATTATTGTTATCAGATCACTGTAATATCTTATATGATGCTTTGCCTTCATTGCGTGTTCGGGTGCTACAATGTGCCTAGAATGCAACAGCTCATATGCTTACTAGCCTGTCTCGGTGAATGATATGACTCCAATTCTGGTTGTGTTACACTAGCTCCCAGTGGGCTGAACTTAAGCTAACTTCTCCTATTTAAAGCACGGAACAATATGAACCCCATGAGTTTGACTATTTAAATTTTCCAACGTATGTCCTCACACGCCCTGTATTTTGTTGCACGGTCATCAGTTCTGTGTTTCTGCATTACATCCAGTCCCTCGAGTTAGAACATGTAATCGGATTTTTCCAGTGTCAGGCCCAGTGTTCTAGAATGCCTCACACTGATCATCGGGGTGGAAACTGATCTTATCACTTTCCCAAAGGACAGTAAGAGAGGTTGTGTAGCCGTGTTAGGCCACTTTTTAAAGGCAACCAATAGAATAAACAAATAAAACATGGAAAAGAGAATAAGATGAGAGTGAAAGCTTGTCTATTTACTACTGCAGTGTAGGATTCAGCTGTTAGGCAGTGTTTCCAGAGTGGAGAATTAGGGACCATGCTATAGTAAAGTTATTTGTTTTGTATATATTGTTGCTAATGTATGACTGTAATGGTTGATGGGGGGGGGGGGGGGGGGTTTTTTTTTGTTATTCCAACCCTTTTATATATACTTTTATGGCTAATGCTGAACTGTAATCCACCCAGATTGTTACATGTGGTGGAATATAAATATTTTAAGTAAATAATATGTCTGCCTGAATATGTTCCATTGAGAGATTTTTTTTTTTTTTAGCCAGTTTTCTTATTGATGTGCTGGCTGTTTCTTATTTTTTTGTAAGATGCTTTACCCCTTAATTCATCTAAGCCAGCTCCCATCAGAGAAAACCATTATTCACAGCCTGGTATTTTTTTCTCCTTTGTTCTCTCCCATAAACTGAGTAATAGCTGGCTACAACAGCTTGTGGCTGATAGACCTTACAGAGCCCTTTTCCTGTGCTGCTCTCTCATGGACCACAGGAGTCACTTGCCGTACCACTGTCATGCTTTCTTCCCAGCTGGTGAGTACTTCCCCCCCCCCCCCCCCCCCCCCCCCCCCCCCCCCCCCCCCCCCGTCTAAGAAGCAGAAATTAAACCTATCTGTACAACAGTTATCTTTAGACTACGACTGACCTGTAATTCTCATTTATCTTCTTTGGAAAGCGCTAAATATTACTCCATATATTTGACATCTTACTTTGTTTTATTTTAACGATAAAGGTTTAAAAAAAAAAAAAAAAGACAATTTCACTTGTTTGTTCTTTCCACAAAATCAAGGACTAGGGGGCATGAAAGATAGCTAAATGGTAAATTTAAATCAGCGATCTGCTTCTTTCACAGGCGCTACACGCTGGCGCTGTGCTGCCGATTCAACGATTTTAAAGGGGGAAATGGGGTCGGGTGGCAGAGAGAAGGGGGCTGTCGAGGGAGCTGAGGGTAGGCAGGTAGAGACTGGATTGAGGGTGCTGAAAAGGGGGGTTCAGATGGGAGAATGGAGCCATGCCTGGGGGAGGGACAGGTGGGAGAATGGGTCTGGGTTTGAAAAGGGGGGCAGATGAGAGAATGGGGCTGGGGCTGAAAAGGGGGGCCGTAATGCAAGGCAGGTGGATGAAGGGGACTGGAACTGGGGGCTGAAAAGAAGGAAGAGAGAGAGGGGGGGACAGATCCAAGATGAAACAGAGAGAGAGGGAGGGCAGACCCTGGATGGATGGGAGAGGGAAGGCAGTCACTTAACCCTCCATTGCCCCATGTAAGCCGCATTGAGCCTGCCATGAGTGGGAAAGCGCGGGGTACAAAATGTAACAAACAAATGGTGGATGGAAGGGGCAGACAGAGAGGGTAAACCCTGGATGGAAGGGAGAGAAAGGGCAGGCAGTGGATGGAAGAGATAGAGAGAGAGAGCAGACAGTAGTTAGAAGGGGAGAAAGAGAGGGCAGACAGGGGCAGATGGTGGATGGAAGGGGCAGAGATAGAGGGCAGACGCTAGATGGAAGGGAGAGAGAAGGAAGATAGTGGTTGGAAGGGGCAGAGGGAGAGACAAAGCAGATGGTGGATGGAAGGGAGAGAGAGGGCAGACATTAGATTGTAAGCTCTTTGAGCAGGGACTGTCTTTCTTCTATGTTTGTGCAGCGCTGCGTACGCCTTGTAGCGCTATAGAAATGCTAAATAGTAGTAGTAGTAGTAGGATGGAAGGGTCAGTGAGAGAGAGGGCAGACAGTGGATGGAGGGGGTGGGGAGAGAGAAGGCAGACATTTGATGGCAGGAAGAGAGAGAGACACAGGTAACATCAGTTACCAATCAAACCAATTCTGAAAATGCCCAGCGTAGCTCACAGCTCACAAGATACCGGTTAACGGGTGGTAATGGTCTACGTGCATTAGAATGAGGATTACTGCCCAGCTTCCATCGCACGCCGCGTAGTGGACATGTGTGAAAAATCAAAATGACCACCCAGGCCACGCAGTAGCCGGGCGGTAACTCCGAATTGACGCACGTTGGTCATGCGTAGGCGCCTACGCGGCTTAGTAAAGGGCCCCTTGATCACTTATTTTGTAACTCTAATTTATGCTATGTTATATCCTTAAGTGGATGTGAACCAGTTATGGTCTAAACAGTCATTAAGAGTGGATGAGCACTTTCGCAAAACTCATTCAGTCCAACTTTTTTTCAGTTTGTTTTTGGGCTTTTTGGAAAAATGTTGGGGTCTTATTTTTTTCTGACACCTTGTATTATCTGTCATAAACAATAAAGCTTTAACCTGATTTATCACACAAGCACCATATTATAGTTAATCATTCAGTATAATATGACATGGTTGTTGTATGAGGACAGGGTACCTGCAGACATCCTTTTGGGTGGGCAGGGGGGAGGAGCAGCAGGAGGCATAGTGAAAAGTAAAAGGGAGGTATAAAAACAAAATCATAGAAATCGTTAAAAAAGTTATTAAAATGTGAGGCAGCAAATGACCCCCTCTCTCCACTGGCACCCAAGTTTCAAGGGAACAACTAAAGGAAGCGAAATGTGTCACAATAAGAATTTTACAAATACTAGTAAAAGAGGCCCATTTCCGAAAGAAATGAAACAGGTGCTAGCAAGGTTCCACGCCCCCCTCCCTCCCTCTCTCTCTCTCTTCCGAGTTCCAGCCCCCTCCCCTCCCAGTTCCATGCCCCCCTACCTCCCTCCCTCCCTCCCTCTCCTCCGAGTTCCAGGCACCCCTCCCCTTTGAGTTCCAGGACCCCCTGCCCCCTCCCCTTCGAATTCCAGGCCCCCCTCCCCTTTGAGTTCCAGGATGCCCCTCCCTCCCCTCCCCTCTGAGTTCCACGCCCCCCCTCTCCACTGAGTTCTAGACCCCCGCGCCTCCCTCCCTCTCTCTCTGACCCCCCTGTGAGTGCAAGCATGACCTGTCCTCCGGCAGCCCCTCGCCTTCCTGCATGCCGGCTGCTTCAGACTGCCTTCCCATGTGTCTCAGCTCTGCCTCTGGTCCCGCCCTTCCGGAAACAGGAAATTAGGGCGGGAACAGAGGCGGCACGCAGGAAGGCGAGGGGCTGCCGGAGGACAGGTCATGCTTGCACTTGGAGGGGAGAGAGAGGGAGGGAGGCGCGGGGCCATGGAACTCGGAGGAGAGGGGGGTGCGTGGAACTTGGAAGGGAGGGAAGGACGTCCTGCAACTCGAAGAGGAGGAGGGCCTCACGTCCTGCAACTCGAAGGGGAGGGGGGCCTGTAACTCGGATGGGAGGAGAGGAAGGGAGGGGGCATGGAACTTGGAGGGGAGGGGGCTGGAACTCGGAGGAGAGGGGGCCTGCAATTCGGAGGGAGGGGGCGATTCTGTACTCACCTCCGCTGGCTGGTGCTGGCTTCCCTTGCTTCTCACTGATCAGGGTTGCCAAATAAAAAAAAAAATTCCCACACAAAACCGTCAAAAACCCGCCCAAAAACCACACACACCCCACCCCCGCCGTCATCAACCCCGCCCCTTCCATCATCACCCCCACCCCCGCCGTCATCAACCCCGCCCCTTCCGTCATCACCCCAACCCCCGCCGTCATCAACCCCGCCCCTTCCATTATCACCCCGCCCCCACCGTCATCGCCCCGCCCAATACGTCAGCAAACCCCGCCCAAAACATCACAAACCCCACCTCTGATGCCATTAGCCCCACCCCCCGTCGGCCGAAAAACCGCCCCAAAACCCGCACAGAAAAAACAAAACGAGCTGAAAAAACCGCAACCCGCTACGGGCAAAAGTTTCCCGCGGTGGGTTGCGGAAAACCGCCCATCTGGCAACCGTGTCACTGATCCACCCTCTGATGTCATCACCAGGGTGGACCAATGGGAAGTGTGTTAGGAATCCAGCCATCCAGATGGAGGTGCAAATTATTATATAGGATACTTGTGAGGCTGTAATAAGATTACACTGATCACAAATATTCCAGGAGGAATGCAATGTTTCAGTATGTACTTTGCATACTGATTCACACAGCAGTTTGTAAAGGATAAAAGTGGAGTCTGTGTTTGCAGACTCTGATCTAAGGACAAAGGAAGGTAAAAGAAGGAATGTTTCAGGGGCAGAGTTAAGTAGCCCCAGTCTCCTGGATCATTTTATTACTGCCGGTTAGTTACACTTCCCCTTAGGTGGCTCATAGAAAACAGCAAATCTTCCAGATTAGAGAGCTAGGAATACCTGGTGAAATTCATTCCCTCGCAGCAGGAAGGCTAGGGGGTAAGCGAGGGGGGTGTTGTGGAATTCCAAGAGAGCTGGCCTTTTCTCTTTCACAGCTGGTGGCAGGGGATATTGGAACATGAAAGCAGCCCTGTCTGGATCCATCACCATTACTTCTGCTTCTGCATTCCACAGTATGCTTGGGCTGCTGGATATTCTTACCTCCTCTGTTCTGTTGTTGCTGCTGCTGAAATCCAAATTCTATGTTCTGCAATTGTCAGATTATGGATGAAGGGATGGCTGTCCTTAAGTGTGTCAGAAACAGAGCAGGCCAATATTCTAGCATTTTTCAGAGAGATGTTGTATATGTTTTCTATATGCCTGCACATTGTCTTCCTATCTAAAACTTATATATGCGATGGCAAATGGTTAGACACAAAGGAAGTAAGTCCCCAAACCTTTCACATGAAGGGTCACTTAGAACATTTCAAATTGCCAAGAGGGCTGGATGGGGGCCAGGATTCTCCCCTGAAAACGTTTGCTTAGTTGTTGGGGGGGGGGGGGGGGGGGGAGGGAAGACATCTAGAGGCAGATGCACTAAAGCTAAATGAGCCTTTAATGACTCTCCAACGAGGAAAATTTGATCCGTTGCATGCATCAAAGGGCTTTTACCGAGGAAGCCAGCAGCTAACGAAAACGGAATGGAGATGAGCAATTAGTGTGAAAACCCCATTGAAACGACATGCACTAACCTTTTCCGATTGCCTTTACGCAGGAAAAGGCAGGAAAACTAACGAGAGGTCTGGACCACTCGTTAGGTCAGCTCTGTGGCAGGAAAAATCATTAAGAGAAAAAATAAACAAACTTTGAGCCAATCCCAGCGCATTAGCAGAGCTAAAGCGCTGTGATTGGTCCAAAGGACGTCAGAAAAACAAAAAATAAATAAAAATAAAAAAAGGATCGGGAGGGGGCAAGGGCGCTCATCAGGAGCGTCCTGTACGGACGGCCTTGCCCCCCCCCGCGCTCGCCACTTTCCGCCGATCCCCCCACCCCGAAAAAGCAAAATTCGAGCAGCCCCGGTCCCCCTCCCTTCTCACTACTCTGTCACCTCAGCTCCGCCTCCCGACAACCTCCCGTCCTGTGGCCCCGCCCCCTTTTGGGGTCGTCGCCGCCATTCCCCTCTTCCATCGGGCTCCCCTCCCCTCTTACCGCAGAGCAGCTAACATAACGCTTGGCTGCTCGCGCATGATTTGGGGGCTGATTAACGATGTGTATTGTGATTCTTTGGTACACTGTACGTTTCAATACCGATCTCAGCATGTGTGACTTTTTTTTTTTTGTGCATTTTTTCGTTATTTTAAATCGTTAGGGACTTTAACGATTTAGATTTTTTTACGTTTGGTTGCTGCATCTGCCTCCTAGTCTTCGCAGTGGTTTCATATCCTGGGGAGGGAAGGAAACTTTTTGGCTGATGTACCTACTCCTTGCTTTCCCCCTTTACCAGCATCTGCTGCTTGGGGAGTGGGAGGTTTGTGATAGGTGGTAGATGAGGTGGGGTATGTGTGTGGATGCACTCTTCCCCACCCCCAACACCTATACTCTTCCCCTGGCCCTCATTTAGCTTCACTTTCTCACTCCTCTCTCTCTCACTGAGGTGCAGATGCTCAAAACTCCGGCGCTCAAAACTCAGATGCTCAGATGTTCAGATGCTGAAAACTCAGGTCACTTCACTGGCTTCCAATCCGTTACCGCATTCAGTTCAAGCTCCTCCTTCTTACCTACAAATGTACTCAATCTGCTGCCCCTCACTACCTCTCTACCCTCATCTCCCCTTATGTTCCCACCCGAAACCTCCGTTCACAGGACAAATCCCTCCTCTCAGTACCCTTCTCCACTACTGCCAACTCCAGGCTCCGCCCATTCTGCCTCGCCTCACCCTACGCCTGGAACAACCTTCCTGAGCCCCTAAGTCAAGCCCCCTCCCTGCCCATCTTCAAGTCTCTGCTTAAAACCCACCTCTTCAATGCTGCCTTCGGCACCTAACTCTTACCTTCAGGATATCTGGACTGCCCCAAATTGACTGCCCCCATCGTATCGTCTACTCACTTGTCCTTTAGATTGTAAGCTCTTTGAGCAGGGCCTGTCCTTTTATGTTAAATTGTACAGCGCTGCGTAACCCTAGCAGAGCTATAGAAATGTCAAGTAGTAGTAGTAGTAGTAGTAGTATAGCGCAGGAACAGCACATGAGCACAACTCCCTAATGCTCAATGCTAATGAGATGCAAATATAAGCACACTCATAGGGAGTTTGGTGGGAGGATAGTGCCTGGCGCATGCGCTCAAGAGTTGTGCATTAAGCACAGCTCTTGAACGCTTGGTCAGAACACCAGAAGGGGAGAAGGGAAAGAGGACGAAGAGTTGCTGGTTACCCAGCTCCGCCAAACTTCTAGCAGCTGCACCCATATGATCAGAGGAGATGGAGATATTCTTATGCTCCCCTCCCTCCCCCCCCCCCGGAGAAAACTCCTTATTGAAGAAGAAGTCACTCCGACTTACTTGACTGCTGCAGAATATGGAGGCTGGTTGCTCACCAGTTGGCTCGACTGGGGGGAGAAGCCCTTAGGGGGTGCAGGGATTGTCTTGTGTGACAAACCGCTAGCAAGACTGTGTTTTGTGGTAGTGGGGACTAGTTTGTTTTCGCCCTGGATTCCATGAACACATAACTCAGACACCCTAATGCCAGCTCCAAGCTGGCGCAGGTTTGGGTGGAAAGAGCGCCCTTGTTTGGAGCGCTGTCCTCTAAGCATTGGGGAGAAATAGGGAATGACCTCATCAGTATGCATTTGCATGCTCATTGTGCTGTGAGCCGACAAGTTCATTGGTTCACGTGCTCATTGGCTCTGAGCATTCTCTGCTAGGAAATGTGGACGCTAGTCTGGCGCTAATGGCCTCTAGAACCCGCATTTGCTTCTGAGCATCGGGGCCTGAGAACGGGGAACACCAACGAGCACATCCTGGTCATGCAGCCACAGGAGCCAAAGCACTCGCGCACACTCTTGATTCTGCAGCAAGAAGACAATTGTACTACTGTCTTTGCCTCTGAGTCAGGAGTAACCGTCTGGAGGTCTCCTGAAGGGGTGGACCATTGAGAAATCTTCCCCCAGGCAAGAAAAACTCTGGCTACTAAATAAGTAGTAAACGTAATAAATGTTTATTCATAAAGTCAAAGAAGCCAATCAGTAATTGAAATATCAACAAATAAAATCCCTATAGAGTATAATATGTAGCAAATAAAAATAGAGTTTTCCCTGGGAGCTGTCAATATGTCTACCTGCTAGTGGACACAATAAGGCTCGCCATCCTCAGTTCTGTTTCCTTTTAAATATGTTTTTTTCTTCCTTTCTTCATTATTATTATTATTTTTTAATTTCTTTATTAAATTTCAATTATACATTTACATAAAATAAATGCCAGAACATTGAATACAATTATTTCAAATTAAGTAGGAGGAAAAATGTCTTTTAAATTCATCCACATTATAATTCCAAGATATAAGGAAAATGTTTAGAGAGAATTATCTCAATATTTAGAAAAAAGAAATATTATCAGAGGCTAGAGCACATTTGCCAACCAGCGGTTTCAGCTACCTGTTGGAGCAGTCAAGGACCGCTCAACTGTGTCACTTTCCTTAAGGAAATAAATTGTGCCAATTTAACTGGATCGAAAAATACATAGTTAACCGAATTCAAGGAAATTAAACATCTACAGGAAAATTTTAGGGTAAAAGTTCCTCCCAGCGCTAAAGTGCGTGGCCTCAGCGCGAGGAATTCTTTTCTCTGGCTCTGTGTAGATCTACTTAAATCTGGATAAACCTGAATCCTCGCCCCGTAAAATTGTTGAGTCATATTTCTGAAGTAAAGCCTCAGAGCGTTGTTTCTATCAGACTCAAAGGCAAAAGTTACTAATAAAGTAGTACGTTCAGTAATAACCTCCAAAGAGGTTTCCAGTAAATCAGTCTTTCTTCATTATTTTCATTATAATTACCCTTCCTACCTAATGAATGTGCATTTTTCCAGAACATTCTATTTCCTTTTATGGTGAATCCTGTTCCAGCACTTTCTACCATCTTCAACTTCTATCATTTACTCCCTAATTGCATGGACAGTTTAAAGCCTGTCATATAAAGCATATGATTTCATTAGATAATGGTTAAAGTCACCATTATAGTGTCCACACCCTCTTGCTGGAGTTACAGTTTTACCCACACCCACTTACTTCTCCTTTTGATTGTTTATTTGGATACAGCAGGTGTCCTTAGTCATAGGAGAGTGTCTGGCTCTTAGTTGCTGACCAGCAACTTATCACAAGTTAGCATAGGCCAAATGTCAAACCACAAATTTCTACAGCCTCAGAAAGAGTAGTCACCAGAAAAGAAATACATTTCTAGCTGTCTTGTAATGTCATGTCTGCTCCCAGATCAGAAAAACAAAATAGCTATATATTAAAATAAAAACTAGAAATATGGAGGGTTTGCACTTTGCCGTGGCCTCTGTGATATACACAACCCTACACCGACTTGCCTCAACAAAAGTAGGAAGCACCTTCTCTCCCATTAGCAGTAGTGCCCAGCCTAGAGAACATGTATGTTCCAGCCTGAGATGAGATCATGGGGGAAAGAGGCAGTTGAGTGGATTCACTTTTGGCAGGTACAGCAGCCAGGGTTCCAGAGTCCCTTTGCTTTGTACACTTATTCCTGGGGCCATTGCCCCTCCCTGGTAGAAGGAAGGCGGAAGAGAGGAGCCAGTTCTATGGGTGTCAGTGAATGCTGAGCATCCCCAGTGCTGAGGGGGGGGGGGGGGGGTAAGTTGCATAATGTTTGGCAACCCCAATCATTTTAAAATGTTGGTGCCTATGTATCTGAGCAGTGGGAAAGTTTGATGAAGAGGTACAGAGTGAAGGATCACTAAAACTGAGGCATAGGCAAAAATAGCAATGAAAAAAAAATCTTACTGTGGGGGTTGAATCTGATATGGAGGGACAGAAACAAATTACTTCAGAGACCACATCCAGCCCGTGGTACATGGTTGGGACCTCCTTAGAAGTGGATTGTCCCTTAATTTTTTTTAAGAAAACGTTTTTGGGGAAGGTGCTAATTTATAGTCTGCCCTTTTTAGAGCATGATAAGAAATAGCAAGTAACACTACAAATTAATTGTTTATGGGACTTGGACACACGGCAAGGGGAGGTCCAGAAAAACAGAATATAGTAACATAGTAACGTGAGTAACGTAGTAGATGAGGGCAGAAAAAGACCTGCACGGTCCGCCCAGTCTGCCCAACGAGATAAACTCATAGATTGTAAGCTCTTTGAGCAGGGACTGTCTTTCTTCTATGTTTGTGCAGTGCTGCGTACACCTTGTAGCGCTATAGAAATGCTAAATAGTAGTAGTAATATGTCAACTTTATACAACTGGATACTGAAACACAGTGGTGTCAGCAATGGAAAAGATGACAGATCGTCGCAGGGGGAAATTTTGCCCGACAGCAGAGGAATGGAGATTTGGGGGGGGGGGGGGGGGGGGAGGTTTAGGAGGGGGGGGGGGGTGATGGGGGTGGGGCAGAAGGGAGGAGGGTTGGGGGGTTAATAGGGGCTAAAGGGTAAGGGGGGAAAATGCTGGTATGGAAATATTTTGATTGTTTGTATATTGGAATGTAGGTAAAGTTTAAGGAGTCTGTGGCTCCTGATTGTTGTTAAGCAAATGTGCTTATTTCCGATCTGACGAAGAAGGGCAACCTTCGAAAGCTAATCAAGAAATGTATTAAGTTATGTCCAATAAAAAAGGTATCATCTTATTTTCTTTTCCATGTTTTATTTTGTTTGATTTCTATTGATAAGTATAATAATACAAATCCTTTATTCATATGTACATCAGCGTTTTGCTTGAAGACAGCACATTAAAAAAGAACAATAGGTTTCATCTGAGAATGGATTCAACACATTCCATGTTTCGGCCAATGCCTTCTTCAGGAGTCCAACAAAAACAAAACCCAAAAGTAAAGGTAAAAAACCCTACATAAAATCCAGGGAAAAAAAAACAAAGAGTAGGGGTGGACCAAAAAGTCTTAAAGCCAGTAAGTTGTAATAAACTTTATTCAGCTGCACTCGTGTATGTGTCCCAACACGGGGCCGTGTTTCGACGGGACACACCCATCTGCTTCAGGGGTCTTACATTTACAATAGAAACACAGACAGGTTTGTCCCGTCGAAACACGGTCCAGTGTCGGGTCATATACTTGAGTCGTGCTGAATAAAGTTTATTACAACTTAATCCTGGCTTCAAGACTGTTTGGTCCACCCCTACTGTTTGATTTTTTTTTTCTTCAGGAGTCCAACAATTAAGATGAGCACAAAAATAGCGCTGAAAAGAAGCAAGCGACGCCAGGGTCTGTGTTGAAGTCTCACAGGTGTCTAACTCAAAAGTGCGATATCGCCACAGCTTGTGAGTGAGTAAACACCTGCGAGATTTCAACACAGATTCTAGCGTCATTTGCTTTGCTTTATGCTCATCTTAATTGTTGGACTCCTGAAGAAGGCATCAGCCAAAACATGAACCTTTAGCGCTTGGCCATTTAAAAAAATTACAGTGGGAGCACTGACCTCTACTTATCTAGGTGGCGGTATGGGCTCCCGCATTAACATTGTGCTAACCAGTTAGCATGTGGTAATTAGATGCACTAAGGGCCAGATCTCTCTATATAAAAGGTAACACCAACGTTCTATGAAGCCTCCAGCCGGAAGTGTGAAGGGGGTGAGATATCCGGTTTCCCTATGAGTGTCTGCCCCGCCCTCTCTGTAACACAGTCAGTGAAGGAAAACAGCAGAGCACGAAATCAAATCGCTGGCTCTGTAACAGTGAAGGACTCAGAGGGGGGAGGGGAGAGAGGCCAGAGGGCAGGGACACACACACTCCCACATGCACACAGAAGAAAACATTGCTAGCCCCCGTTTCATTTGCATCAGAAACGGGGCTTTTTTACTAGTTTTATATAAAGTGCCTAAAAAATCTGTGCAGTAAACATTTCCACCTAAGCGTATTCTATAAACAGTGCCTAGATTTAGGCGTTGTATATAGAATACACTTAGTTGAAATCCATCTTCATTTACACCAACGAAAACGTGGCGTAAATCCCTGCGCATAGATTTACGTGCACTGGATTAGTAAAAGGATCCCTAAGGCAGCACAATAAAACCAATAATAAAAAACCCCAAACAAACCAAGTGACATCTGTCTCCGCGGTCCCTACCCTCACACTGTTACTCCCATCACTGTCAGATCAACCATGAGAACGTAAACAGCCTTCAGCTATTTTCTAACATGCAAAAGATTGTTTTTTCAGTGCAACCTTAAGGGGGAGCTGATTCCACAAAGTGTGGGGGTGGGGGGGGGGGGGGGGGAGAGGGAACACATTACTGAAAATGCCCCAGACTGTCAACAATTTCTGCTCATCACCTTCACATTGAGGAACTTTCAACAATGACGTCATGTATGCCCTGGCATATACCAGCCTCTTACTTGAAGGCAGGTTTTGAAGTATGCAGGGCTTTGAATGTTACAAGTAACAGTTTACATTGTGCCCGCTCTCATTTAGGCAGCCAGTGCAGCCTGAAGAGGAAGATATGATGCCATTTTCTTCCACTAGTCCCCATACTTTATAGTATTTGCAACTCCTCAAGGTAGAGGTCCAGAGGCCAATATAAATTACATGACAATAGTCAGTGCATTTTTTTCTTGCGCAAAAGGTGCCAGTACTCAAATGCCAGGCCACCCTTCAGGGGTGGGGTGATCATTGAGAGACCCACTCCACAGTAGCCAGGCCCGCTGCAACCAATCACAGAATCTATGACAAGGCAGAATTGGTGTGTAGGGCCTGAGCTCTTTCTTCAAAATTTGGGGACCAGGGGTCAATTTTTGCAGACAATGGAAAAGGTGCCGGTACTCAGTACCCCCCAAGTACTCCCCCCCTCAAAAAAAGCCCTGACAATAGTCTAAAACCATCAGAACCAAAGTCTGCTCCACCCACAAAGTATTTTCTCATACAGATAAGGTTTGGTATCTCAGTAGCTACAAATTATAGCAGACACTCTGTGACACCCTAGCAATTTGTGTCTGAAAAGACTCCATCGCATGTTGTATCCAAATATGCCCCTAGATTTCTTAAAGAGCTTAGACAAAGAAAGCAAATGATGCCTGTAACTGTAACCTGGACTGCAGCTTAGAAACAGAGAGGCAGTGAGGATATGAAGAATGCAAATGGGTACATTATACAAGCAACTAAAGCTAGTATTTGGCCTTCTAACAATTCTTTTATTGGGATGCAATGATTCATCTAGTCCACATGTTTATTCAACTGGTCCAACCACATCCGCCATTACTGATTATACTCTAGAAATTATGTAGCATTAAAATGTTTAATTGCTTCCAGTCATCTCTACATGACTTGAGGATGTTCATCTACCGGGCAACGCAGAAGGAAAAGTCCATCTGTTTTCTATGAGCGAAAACTGCAGGAAGGGAGGGCACTTTGCTAGTTACAGTATATTTACCAACATTCCATTTATTATTCATTTATTTATTAGGATTTATTTACCGCCTTTTTGAAGGAATTCTCTCAAGGCGGTGTACATCAAGAATAAGTCAAATGTAAGCAATAGGCAATTACAGCAGTAAAAATAGTCAAATAACAATACAAAGTATGGCATAGAGGGGCATAATCGAAAGGGGCGCCCAAGTTTTCCTGAGGACGTCCTCGCAGGCTGTCCCGGTGAAGGGGCGGGGACACCCGTATTATTGAAACAAGATGGGCGTCCTTCTTTCGTTTCAATAATACGGTTGGGGATGCCCAAATAACGAAATTTAGGTCGGCCTTACAGATGGTCATCCTTAGAGATGGTCGTCTCCGATTTTCGCCGATAATGGAAACCGAGGACGCCCATCTCAGACACGACCAAATTCAAGCCATTTGGTCTTGGGAGGAGACAGCATTCGTAGTGTACTGGTCCCCCTGACAAGCCAAGACACGAACCGGGCACCCTAGGGGGCACTGCAGTGGACTTCAGAAATTGCTCCCAGGTGCAGAGCTCCCTTACCTTGTGTGCTGAGCCCCCCAACCCCCCCAAAACCCACTCCCCACAACTGTACACCACTACCATAGCCCTTAGGGGTGAAGGGGGGCACCTAGATGTGGGTACAGTAGGTTTCTGGTGGGTTTTGAAGGGCTCACATTTACTACCACAAGTGTAACAGGTGGGGGGGGATGGGCCTTGGTCCACCTGCCTGAAATGCACTGCACCCACTAAAAATGCTCCAGGGACCTGCATACTGCTGTCATGGAGCTGGGTATGATATTTGAGGCTGGCATAGAGGCTGGAAAAGATATTTTAATAAATTTATTTTGAGTGTGGGAGGGGGTTACTGACTACTGGGGTAGTAAGGGGAGGCCATCCCCGATTCCCTCCGGTGGTCATCTGGTCATTTAGAGCACATTTTTGTGGCTTGGTCGTAAGAAAAAAAAGGACCAGGTAAAGTCGTCCAAGTGTTCGTCAGGGACGTTCTTCTTTTTTTCATTATCGATCGAGGATGCCCAAGTGTTAGGCATGCCCCAGTCCCGCCTTCGCTATGCCTCCGACACACCCCTGTGAACTTTGGTCGTCCCCGCGACAGAAAGCAGTTGGGGATGCCCAAAATTGGTTTCGATTATGCCGATTTGGGCGACCCTGTGAGAAGGACGCTCATCTTGCGATTTGTGTCGAAAGATGGGCGCCCTTCTCTTTCAAAAATAAGCCTGATAGTATACTACTTACAATGTCAACCAAATATGCAATAAAACATTTTAATAGATAGCATAGGGTGTAAGCAAAGATGGAACATATAGGACCCTCTTTACTAAGCCGCGCTGTAGACACGCTAACTTTTTTAGCACTCGCTAAAAATTAGCGCGCGTTATCACTAGAGACACCCATAAGAATATATGGGTGTCTCTAGCATTAGTACATGCTAAATATTAGTAATCAGAGCCCATAGATAGGTAAGAGAGCAACAGGAGTAAGAAAATAAGGGACTAATTTAAATAAAGTTGCATATGAAGTCAGTTGAATGTGCGGCCATGTCTTCTGTGCAAGATTAACACCCGTGCTCAATCCCTTCCTGCATCAATCGACCATTAATGTTCATGCACTAACCATGTGGCTAGGCTTTCTGCATCTGCCCCTGGGTGATTAGCAGCCGGTCCTCCTACCTTCCTGTACTCAGCTGTAAATACTCTCTGGGACAGGGACTAGTATTTATCTCCCATTTACAAAAACAAAATATGTTTCAGTTCTTTGTCCCGAGCTTCTGCCAACTGTAATCTCTCTCTCTCTCTTCACCTTGCTCCTTGTTAAATGAAACCTAGACATGAGCATTGCTTGTTTATTTTTCCCCTCTCAAGAACATCATCTGAGTTCAGACTTGTTGACACTGAAAACTGTTTGCCCTGTGACCTGCTATCTAGAATTTCTTTGTCATCCTAGATGCCAGCTGCTTGTTTGCCTGCTGGCTGTGATCCAAGCAAGCCCTTCCATGTCTCTGTTGTAACCAGAACAGAATTCTTACCACTGAGATTATCTCATTCTCTTTTATATCCACTTGGCAGAATTTTCACTTAGGTGCCTTACCTGTCAATTTAGCACCTGTGTTCAACTGCTGTTTAACAGGGGATGTACATAACGTGACTGTCTATCTAATGATACACAGAACGGTGCCTTGTGGCAGTGGTTTCACTAAAATCAGAGTGGCCACAGTACTGCATAAACACCAGGCAAAGACTAACACTGACTGCAGACACAGTACTGTTCAGAAAATGTACACCTAGCTCTTTAAACATCCAACTAACATAACAATCCAAATAAAAAAATTAGATGAGAACATTCAGTGCTTATCAATATGTGTGTGTGTGTTACCGCCAACTGATTTTTACCATGAGCTAAAAACAGGGGCGTAGCTAGACAACAGATTTTGGGTGGGCCTAGGCAAGAAGTGAGTGGGCACCAAGTGTTCTCTCCCCCCCCCCCCCCCACACCACCCAAAAAATATCTCAGCTGGCGGGAAAATGCTTCATTCCACCTTGGCAGACTGTAGCAGGCATGTGCTGAAAACTGAGCATGCGCAGGTATCATGGAGAGTAGCGTTTTCATTACCATCAGGGGGAAGTTTTCAACTGGCGGAGCTTGGGATCCCCACCAGCTACCGCTAAACGTGTGCTACTGTTGGGTGGGCCTGAGCTCTAAGTGGGTGGGCCCTGGCCCACCCAGGCCCACCTGGGGCTACGCCACTGGCTAAAAATGCTAGCACGGCTTTGTAAAAGGCTCCCTTAGGCAATTGCTATGTGTGTGTGTATTTGTGATCTGTGGCCATAATTACGTGCCAAACTTTGGGTGACCTATACAGAATTTAGGGGATAGCAGCATATAGGTAAGTGGTTTGCTAGGACATCTTTTTTTTCAGGCCTTAATTAAACCACAGCTATGTGTATAGTGACTGAATATTATTGCTATACATGTGGGGTGACCAACCTTTATTCACAGAGGGCTGCATGAATGTCAGTATTCTCCCTAGTGGGCCACACACAGAAAATTAACAACTATGCCCATATAATTCACTACCAACATAATTCAATGTGATGACTGAATGATCATAAATGGTCTGTTACCATATATTTGCCTTTCCAAAGCTCCCAACACTGTCAAACAAATCTTGTCCCATTGTATTCTTCAACGGTTTCACTGACAACAAAACTGTGGTCAATGGTGTTTGTGCAGGCTGTTTCGTGTATATATTTCCTATGATCTGGTGGGACACATAAAATTAAATGGGCTGTAGTATATCCAGGTAAGTGAAAACGACGTTTCAGTCATCATGCTATGGCTTTCTTCAGGGCAGTATGACGTTTGCAAGGTTGTCTTCATAAAATGGGTCCTCAAACCCAGGGACGTAGCCAGACTTCGGCGGGAGGGGTCCAGAGACCGAGGTGAGGGGGCACATTTTAGCCCCCCCCCCCGCTGCCATTGCCACCACCCCCCCGCTGCTGCCAGCACCACCACCAACAACTTTGACCCCCCCCCTGCCGACGACCCTCTCGACCCCCGCCCGCCTGTCGTCGCTGTCACCGTCGCCTACCTTTGCTGGCATGGGACACTAACCCCCGCAAGCCGAAGTCTTCTTCCTTCGTTTTGTTTCTGAGTATGACGTCCTGCACGTACAACGTGCAGGACGTCAGACTCAGAAACAAAACGAAGGAAGAAGACTTCGGCTGGCAGGAGATGGGGTCCCTGGACCCCCACCAGCAAAGGTAGCAGACGGTGACAGCAGGTTGATGGTGGATTGGCGGTGGGAGGGGGGGTTGAGAGGGTCATTGGCAGGGGGGTCCAGGGCCAAATCTATGGGGGCCCAGGCCCCCATGGCCCCATAGTAGCTACGCCACTGCTCAAACTTAATTGACTGGGATTTGAGGTGGGTGGCTTCATTGGAGCAATTTTGATTTGTTGATACAGTTTAAACTCTGGGAGGTAGGAAATTTTTGACGGGAAAATTTGAGTGGGAAAAATGAGGTGGGAAAATTAGTTGGAACAATTTCCTGCCTTATTTTTCCTGCCCAAATATAAATTTGTGTCCAACAAACTTTTCCACCAAATATTTCCCGCCTTCCAAACTATATCAACAAATCAATACTTCTCCTATGAAGCCAGCTACCTCAATCTCAGCCAATCAGATTTGAGGACCTGCTATATAAAGAAAACCTTGCAGACTTTACACCATTCTAAAGAATGCTACAGCATGATGGCTGAAATGCCTGTTTCACTTATATTGGTGCAGTACAACCCAGTTATCAATAATGATCATGACACTAGCTGCACAAGTTTTGGGGGACTTTATGTCTTGCCCAAGATCAGAAGGAGCAGCAGTGGGATTTGAATTGGCCACCTCTAGATATCAAGACCGGTGCTCTAACCACTATTATTATTATTAGCATTTGTATAGCGCTACCAGACGCACACAGCGCTGAACACCTGATACAAAGAGACAGTCCCTGCTCAAAAGAGCTTACAATCTAAATAATACAGACAGACAAGACAGTTATGGGTGAGGGAGCTAAAAAGCAGCAGTGAAAAGGTGGGTTTTCAGCATAGATTTGAAAACAGGTAGAGATGAAGCTAGACGTACAGGCTCAGGAAGTCTATTCCAGGCATAAGGTGCCACGAGAGAAAAGGAGTGAAGCCTGGAGTTAGCAGTGGAGGAGAAGGGGGACGACAAGAGAGATTTGTCCAGTGAGCGGAGTTCACATGGAGGAATGTAGGGAGAGATGAGAGTGGAGAGGTAATGGGGGGCTGCAGAGTGGATGCATTTAAAGGTCAGTACAAGAAGTTTAAACTGAAGCGGACAGGGAGCCAGTGAAGTGACTTGTGGAGTGGGCTAGTGTGGGTATAACGATTCTGGCGGAAAATAAGTCATGCCGCAGAATTTTGGTCAGATTGGAGAGGAGAGAGATGGCTGAGCGGAAGACCAGTGAGAAGTAAATTGCAATAGTCCAAGCGAGAGGTATGGATAAGGGTTTTGGCAGCGTATTCAGAAAGGAAGGGGCTGCTCTTCCACTCCAAATGTGTGAAGGTTTTTGTAGTTAAAAGAAAACTGTTCACGCGTTTGCTTGGGCATACTCTAAGGTTGATCTGTAAAAACCAGTGAAGGATGGAAAGAAAAGTCGAACTTTGAAATGAACAGTATGATATGTCATGTGCAATATTAGCAGGAGAACAATTGTGACGTTTAGCAGATGAACCAAAGGCTATGATTAGAAGAGCCTGCAGAGAACAGGTGGCAAGGGAGAGAAACTAATGTCTTTCATATCGACAGCTGTTTATTATAGTGGAACTGTTTCTGCTCAGCAGACTATCCTTTCCTAGCTAGATTATTAATAGTGGATAGACTAAGGAGAGGATTTGGCCTTTATTCACAGTAGGCAGTGATTAGCTCTTGGAGACTCAGAGAGGCATAATCGAAAGGCGCTGGCGAAATAGCTGGCCGGTCATCACCGGCGCCGGCGCCACAAGAAGGCGGAGCCAACCGTATTTTCGAAAAAAGATGGCTGGCCATCTTTTTCTTCGCTAATACGGTTGGGCCCGGCCAAATATCAGAGTTCACCAGGGTTGAGATGGCTGGCCTCGGTTTTCGGCCATAATTGAAAAAAATGCCGGCCATCTCAAACCCGGCGAAATCCAATACATTTGGTCGTGGGAGGAGCCAGCCTTTGTAGTGCACTGGTCCCCCTGACATGCCAGGACACCAACCGGGCACCCTAGGGGGCACTTCTAAAAAAAAAAAAAAAAAAAAAGCTCCCAGGTGCATAGCTCCCTTCCCTTGGCTGTTTAGCCCCCCAACTCACCCAAACCCCACTCCCCACAACTCTACACCATTACCATAGCCCTAAGGGGTGAAGGGGGGCACCTACATGTGGGTACAGTGGGTTTTGGAGGGCTCCCATTTACCACTACAAGTGGAACAGGTAGGGGGGGATGGGCCTGGGTCCACCTGTCTGAAGTACACTGTACCCACTAAAAACTGCTCCAGGGACTTGCGGTGGTCATTTGGTCAGTTGGGGCCCCTTTATGAAGCTTGGTCATGAAACAAAAGGGACCAAGTAAAGCCGGCGAATTGCTAGTCAAGCCTGGCTTTTTTTTTCCATTATCAGGTGAAGCCGGCCATCTAGTGAGTATGGCCCCATCCCGCCTTCACTACCCTACCAACACGCCCCCTTGATGTTTTGCCGGCTCCGCGACGGAAAGCAGTTGAACCCGGCCAAAATCGGCTTTCGATTATACCAATTTGGCCGGGTTCAGGAGATCGCTGGCCATCTCCCGATTTGTGTCGGAAGATGGCCAGCGATCGATCACTTTTTAAAATAAGCATGTCAGTCTATACTCTCAGTAGGCAGCATCTGCCTATCAAGAACTTAGCTGCACCCTTGGTAGGCAGCAGCCGGATATTGGGAACTCAGCCTGCACTCTCAGTAGGCAGCAACTGGTTCTTGGAGACTCAGCCTACACCCTTGGTAGATGGCAGCTAGCCATTGGGAACTCAGCCTACACTCTCAGTAGGCAGTAACTTGCTCTTGGAGACTCAGCCTACTTCCTCAGTAGATGACAGCTGGTTATTGGGAACTCAGCAGTGGCGTTCCGACCCTAGCTGACACCCGGGGCGGAACGCCGAGGCGCCCCCCCCCCCCGGGTGCAGCGCACCCCCCCCCCCCCCGGCGAAATGACACCTCTTCCCCCCAGGCGAAATGACACCCCCGGGGTGTACGCCGCTGGGGGGGGGGGGGGGTGCCGCAGTACGCGCCTGTTGCCCTGTCTCTGAGTTCGCAATTCGCATGTGTTCACTGCTCCCTCTGAGTCTGCCCCAGAACAGGAAGTAACCTGTTCTGGGACAGACTCAGAGGGAGCAGTGAACACATGCGAATTGCGAACTCGGACTGAGACAGGGCAACAGGTGCACGCCGCGGCACCCCCCCAGCGGCGTGCACCTGGGGCGGACCGCCCCCACCGCCCCCCCTTGGTACGCCACTGGAACTCAGCCTACAACCTTAGTAGGCAGCAGCTGGCTAATGGGAACTCGGCCTACACCCTTGCTAGGCAGCACATTCACACAGTCCAAATGATTCTCTCACAGGCTTTCTGCTTCTAATGTACCTGAAAAAGGTTTTTCAATGAGTTTTTGCCTCTATGGCAGGCTTCTTTTCAAATTCTCTTTTAGAATTCTTTATTAGAGCCTTCCACCTAACTCACCAGTGCTTACGCTGCTTCCTGTTTTCTTCCTTTGGATCCTTTATTTTTGAAAGATGTTCTTTTGGATGTAATAGCCTCTTTCACTTCATCTTTTAACCATTCTGGCTGTTTGGCCTTCCTTCTACCTGGGCTTCCAAGATGGCATGATGGTCTTGGCCACATTAATGTATACAATTTGTTTTGCTGGTTTTAGTAACCCATAGAGGGTTTCTTGGTAATATTTGCCATGTTAAAGCTGCACTATTTTCGCTCTCTTAGTAAATAGACCTCATTGGAATCATACAGAGCCATAAAAAGACATTTTAGTGCTTTGGACAGGAAAGCCCATTTGTATTGTATCCCATGCCCCTTGCTTCTCTCTTCCTCTCTCCTTTTCTTTCTGCTCTCCAGTATTTTTTTTTGTTCTCTCTCCTTTCCTTCTTCAACCTGGATGCTAGGAGGAGAGCTGCATTCCTCCTGGCCTTTCATCCAGGGTTGCCAGGTGAAAAATATTTTTCCAGCCCAAAGGAGCCCAAAATCCAGCCCAAAACCCGCCCAAACTCAAACCCCGCCCCTGACACCCCCGCCCCCGCCGTCATCACCCCCGCCCCCGCCGTCATCAACCCCGCCCCCGCCGTCATCGGCCCCGCCTCCACGTCATCGGTCCCGCCTCCCACGTCATCGGCCCCGCCTCCATGTCATCGGTCCCGCCTCCCACGTCATCGGCCCCGCCTCCACGTCATCGGTCCCGCCTCCCACGTCATCGGCCCCGCCTCCCACGTCATCGGCCCCGCCTCCCACGTCACTAACCCCGCCCAAAAACGTCGCTAACCCCGCCCACCGCGGCCAAAAAAGCAGCCCAAAAAACCGCCCGAAGCCCAAAAAGCAGCCCAAAAAACCGCAACCCGCCGCGGGCAAAAATTTCCCGCGGCGGGTCACGGAAAACCGCCCAATTGGGCGGTAAAGCCGCCCACCTGGCAACACTGCTTTCATCCCCTGGTAGCCCACACTTGCATTTCAGTTGTTTATCTGCCCCTCCCTTCCTCCTCCCCTAAAGGCTTTGTGCCCTGGTGAGCTGCCCCTCCCACCCCGCCTTAGTTACTACCATGCATCAAAAGAGGACAGTGATGGAAATGAATGAGAAGATGTGCTAGGCAAGGAGGATACTTAGTTAAGGGAAAGCCAAAGAAAGCTGGGGTTTATGGCATTGGATAAGAGGATAGGAGAAAGCAATTGTTTTTCAAAAGCCTCTGGAGAGGTACTTTTATAATAATCACAACACAAATTTTCAAGCTGCTCCTCATTCTTATGTTCTTTATCTAAAATGTTTATTATTTTACATTTGGAAAGTAATGTTGCACTGAAAGAAATACAGATGGACTTTGTTTTGTAATCTTTTTACATCTGTCAACATTTCTGCTCTACATGTAATCTTGATGGTCTTGACTTCATTGTGGGAGAGTTTATAGGTACTCTTCCCATGGTTATATAAACAAATAATCTGCAGCTGGACACCCTGAGGCATCATTCGCTGACAGGATCCATATGTGGGTTTTGGCAGCACACAGATGATGTGAGGTGATGATAGTGAGAAAATGGAGGAATCCAGGTTAACATAGTAACATAGTAATGTGGTAACATAGTAGATGACGGCAGAAAAAGACCTGCCCAACAAGATAAACTCAAGATAAACTCAGGATAAAGCTGAGACTCCTTCCCCGCCCCTCCCTTCCCTCGCCCACAGGTATCAATGTTGTGCTATTTATTTTTCCAGTAGCCTTTTTCAAATATACTTTCTCCTCGGGTTGAAGCCCTCAGATGTTTCACTAACTGAGAATAAAGAGGTGCGGAATTGCAGGGACCAATGTGCTGGCAAATGATTTTGAGGGGTATAGGAATGTTCTTCCTCCACCCTGACACCCAAGTGTGAAGACTTTGAGATCTTTCATCTGTTGGCAAAGATTCCTGTTTTCCAAAAGTCCAGTGACAGGAAAATTCCTTGTACTAGGACAGTATTTAGAAGAGTGAACCTAAAATCTATTGGTTGGGCCCTGACAAAAGCATTTTTAGAAGATTCCAAAGACACACAAATACGTGTGTTAAGGTACACCACGAATGGACATCAGGTGGCGAATGTTTTTAAGGAACGGTGAGATGTGGTACAACTACATCCGTGCTTTACTGACAGCAAACTTCAAATTGCATCTTCACGGGGGTCAGTCTGACAGAAAATTTGAGTCCTGCATCGTTACAAGAAATAGATCATGACAACAATAAAGGATTGAAAGGACATTATAAATGCGGGATTGCAATATCTGCGAAGTGACTTTGCAGCTTAAAAAATGTAAACCCACCAATGCCCAACAGGAAATTATACTAAGGAATTTTATCATATGCAAGAGTCATCACGTCATTAGTGTCCGGACCGTGTCAGAAACTGTACATTGGGATAACTACAACACCGTTTAAGACTCATATTTCAGAGCATAAATCCAATCTTAAAAGAAAAAATCTGAAAGAGCCTTTGGTAGCACATTTTGTTCAATTTGGACATAAATTTAAAGATCTTAGGTGTTTTGCCATTGATGTGGTAAAAGCATACAAGCGTGGGGGAAAACGGAAGGAAATTGAAACTGCAACAGTGTGAGTGCTGGTGGATTTTCAAATTGAAGACCGTAGAACCAGAAGATTTAAACTTGGTATAGATTAGAATGTTTTATTTATTTATTGATTGATTGATTGATTTACAATATAAAGACAAGCAAAACAATATTTGTTAAGAAATTAAACATTGGCATCCACAATATCATTTGGAAAATAAAATCTAGGAAACATTAATGCCAGTTTACTAAAGTCCACAATATTTGAGATTCAAGATTCAGAAATATGGATACAATTAAGAAATTTTAACAAAGAAACTTGACTGTGTCGGTGCTTCATACAAAACCCCATTTACTTCAATGAGAGCTATATTCCAACACCATCCCCCCCCCCCCCCCCCGAAATCCCCTTAGCTGCCAAAAATGTGGATGATTGCGAGGGTTCAAAGAATACAGGAATGTTTTTTTCTTAAACGGTGATTTTTTCAGCTGAACTTAATTGAAGTAAAATGTTAGAGGATATGACATGATATCGTGTTTAAATAGGCTGTCTTTGGCATCTGACTTCAAAGCGCCATTTTTGAAGAAGTCTGGGAGTGTTTTGCAATAAGTGTTTTCATGACTTGTTTCTTCTTATTTAAAGTTGACAATAGATAACTTGGGGGGTCCTTTTACTAAGGTGCGCTGAAAAATGGCCTGCGTTAGTGTAGATATGTGTTTTGGGTGCGTGCAGAATGATTTTTCAGCGCACCTGCAAAAAAATGCCATTTAAAAATCTTTGCCGAAAATGGACGTGCGGCAAAATGAAAATGGCCATGTGTTCATTGTGGGTCTGAGACCTTACCACCAGCCATGGATCTAGTGGTAAAGTCTCATGCGGTAATCAGGCGGTAATGACCTACGCACGTCAATGCCACTTGGTGCACGCCCAATATGTGCGTCTGAAAATAAAAATTATTTTTTGGACACACGTATTGGATGCGAACCAAAAATGAAATTACCGCAAGAGCCGTGTGGTAGCCGGGTTGTAACTCCATTTTGGAGCACATTTAAAAGTGAAATGGATGCTCCGTCGGGAGTAGAAGTTAAGTGCTTTTATGTTCATAAGGTGCTATTGAAATCTTATAAGCATTGACTGAAGTTAAGTTCGTGCAATTATAATATTAAAAGACTTTTTAAATTGAAAAAGAATCTTATCAAAAGTAATGTGTAGATTTGGGAGGTTTTTTTTTAATGACCAATGAATGAGAACTGACCCACATGGAATAAGCAAGTATGTAGTCTTGCTCCTCATGAGGTCTCTGAGGTCTTTTTCTCCCATTTCTGCTAATTTTTCTTGTTGATTAAGTCAGCTTTCATACTAGGTGTATTTTGGTTAGTTGTGAATCTACACTTGTAGTTTGGTTACTGTTTTGTTTATATCGGTGAACACTGAGGCCCTAGGAAAACAAAATCAATCATCATATGTCACAAAAAGACAGCACAAATATGATTTTTTGAGCATGAGTGACGTGAGTAACCAACATAAAAGAGAGAGATTATATTTCAGGAGAAAAAGAAGCAAAATGTCCAAGAGAGAATAATAAGCAGATGAGAAAAAATGCAGACAGATATTAGACAAATCAGAAAGCTACAGACAACCAATTTTTACAGATGGAATAAAAAGAACTTAAAATTGACTTGGAAAGCGAGAGTGGACCTGAAGGGAGGTAAAAGAATCTTCTAAAGCAGTGGTGAGCAACCACGGTCCTCGAGGGCCACAACCCAGTTGGGCTGTCAAGATTTACTCAATGAATATGCATGAGATTGAATTGCATGTACTGCTTCCCTTGTATGAAATAGATCTCGTGCATATTCATTGTGGAAATCTTGAAAACCTGACTGGGTTGTGGCCCTCAAGGACCATGGTTTCCCACCCCTGTTCAAGAGCTATCAGTACCAGACATTCTATTGACTAGTTAGTAATTCTGGAAAGACACTATTGAATGTACAAGACCTTGTGACATTTTCTCAGTTTATGGTTTTGTAAATTGCAATAGTAGAGGTGTCATAAGTGCAGTGACAGCAATTTAAACCTGCTGGTACCTTGCTGCAATACACTCCATCAACCTCAATGGATCCCAGTGGGATGCTCTGTTATATTCCTGTGATGACTGCAAAGATGAGGAAATGCTTACACTGTCTGGGCTAATTTTAAGGCTGCCTGGAGTGGTGCAAGGTCACACATTTCATATTTGGGTAGGTAGCTTTTCTGAGCACAAATATGCATGCATTTTTGAAAAATCAAAAGTATAAACATATTTAAAAACCATGTCCCTGGTGCTTCCCTCTACTGCAGGAAAGGTAGACTTAGGTGAGCACTTTTACTCGCATATAGGGTGGACAGTGTTCTGACAGCCCATGTCTATGGCAGGGGCGTAGCCAGACTTCAGCGGGAGGGGGTCCAGAGCCCGAGGTGAGGGGGCACATTTTAGCCCCCCTGGTGCCGCCGACCCCCCCAGCCATTATTGACCCCCCCCCCTGCTGCCGCTGACTTCCCCCGTCATTGCCAACCTCCCCCCGCTGCCGCCGCCAACTTTGATGACCCCTGCCGACGACCCTCTCGGCCCCCCTCCTGCCGCCAACCCTCCCCCGCCATCGCCTACCTTTGCTGGCGGGGGACCCCAATCCCCGCCAGCCGAGGAGGGCCTCTTCTTCCCGCGAAGGCTTTGTTCTGTTTCTGACGTCCTGCACGTTGTACAGGTATAAATGTATAAATGTGTGTGTACAGGTATATTTTATTAAATATACATGTATATTGCAACTATGCCCCCATTCTGTCCAAACTCTGCTCCCAGAAACACCTGTGCACAGATTGCTTAAAAGTGGGCTCTCTGTTTCAAACTGTCTTCTTTTTACGTGCATTTGGGGGGGCCACTCAGTTTTATAAAAGCTCTTTTTTGCATGTTCAGTCCTTAGTGGAATGCAAGATATGGTACGAGAGATAACGGCGTTGGGTCCACTGGGAAACAGTGATCATAACATGATCAAATTTGAGCTATCTGGAGTGAAGTCACTAAGGAAATCTACTGTAGCAGCATTTAATGTTCAAAAGGGCAACTATAATGAACTGAGGAAAATGGTTAAAAAGAAGCTAAAAGGGTCGGCCGCAAACGTTAGGACTTTAAATCAGGCATGGATGTTGTTTAAAATACCATTGTGGAAGCCCAGACTAGATGTATTCCACCTATTAACAAAGATGGAAAGAAGAGCAAAAGTGAATGGGCTGTGTCAGCATTAGCAAACAGCAGTTGCTAGTGCGGCTTACTAAATGGGGGGGGGAAGGGAATAGTAACACTTTTTTCATGTACATCACACGCAGAATGCCTGTGAGGGAATCTTTGGGACTGTTAGATCATGAAGGGGCAAAAGGGGCACACAGGGAGGTAGAGAGATTGAATGAATTCTTTGCTTCGGTTTTTACAGAAGATGTAAGAGATCTACCTGTACCAGAAATGGGTTTCAAGGGTGATGATGCAGAAAAACTGAAAGAAATCTCGGTGAACATGGAAGATGCACTAAGCCAAATTGACAAATTAAAGAGTGATAAATCACCTAGACCGGATTCCTTTGGGGCAAATTGATTCAAATTGATTCATTTGGGAAAAAAATCGGGACTTTTGATTCTTTTCCCACCTCCCTCCCACCATCACCCAAGAACATAAGAACAGCCATGCCGGGTCAGATCAATGGTCCACCTAGCCCAATATCCTGCTTCCAACCATGACCGATCCAGCTCACAAGTACCTGGCAGAAACCCAATTAGTAGCAAGATTCCATGCTACCAATCCCAGGGCAAGCAGTGGCTTCCCCCATGTCCATCTCAATAACAGACGATGGACTATTCCTCTGGGAACTTGTCCAAAACTTTTTAAAAACCTAGATATGCTAACCGCCATTACCACATTCTCTGGCAATGAGTTCCAGAGCGGTAAAAGAAGCTACTGTTTGTGCTTTTTCGTGTGGCCTTCAGAGTCTCTAATCACGGTCTACACTACTTACACAATCCAATTCCTCCCAATCGATATCTTAAGAGCTGGACAGCAGATAAAACTTATTTAGACTGAAATAAAGAAAAAAAGGACCAGAGAAGCGCTTCTCGGGGTTAACACTGGTTTATTTAATTATCCAGAGATTAGGATAAAAAAATTAAGAAGATAGTCATAGGAATAGTCTAGGTAGGATATGGTAGAAATAAGAACATATTACAGAAATAGAAATTACAAATGAAAAGTTGGCCAGGGCAGACTCCCAGTTCTCTGGCATGAGACAGGAGCACTGCACACTGACCTGCCTCCTGTCTGGCAGAGAGATATTATATAGGATTTCTTTTCCCTTTCAATACCAGAGGAGCACAGGAAGGGGGAAGGGTTTCTTCTTACCCCCCTTAATTAGCATCCCATATTCAGGCAGGATCTCCTGACAATAGAGAAATATATAGCATCTGTTTCTATTTCCTTTTGAGGATGCATTTGGTCTGCTGTCCAAGTGTCTTGGACATACCTTTCTTAAACCTTTAATTAGTATTTTCTCCTATTCTGAAAGAGGAGAAAAAGGTTAATTATTGTTTCCTTATAGAGTTGTTATAGAGGTGTTATGTTTCTCTTGTCAATAGAACTATTGCTTTTGACTCCAGGGACCAGGGAGATAGTGTTTGAATTGTTCTAGGCAGAGAAGGAAATAAGGTGTTACCTGATTGTGGTTGTAAAAGGGTAATTCTGTCCTGGATAGTAGCCTTACTTCATGGGAAAGAATTTTGTTTCGCATGGGAAAGAATTCTGTCTCTTGGCCATATTAAAAGGGGAGAGATTCTCCCCCTTCTGCAATAATGTTTTCTTATCCAGTCCTTATTACAGGATTTCTATCTCTCTCTCCTCTGTCAACCCTGCCCCCTACACCTGGAACTTCCTTTAATCTGCATCCTAAAAGTCTCTCAAAGGCTAATAAACACACTCATGTGAACAGCAAATGGATTGTCTTTCACTTGCTTGGTCAGAGAAAGGTGGGGGAAAGAGGTGTGGGTACTTGCTCCACCTGGCCTGCTTAATATCATTGGAATTTACAGAAAAAAGAGAAATTTCCACTTCTCATCGTCTGTACATTAATTCTTAGATATTAGATACTTAGCAGCACTGAAACTGCTTGGTTCAGGCCTTCATAAGTACAATGTACACCTCCACCAACACTACTCACTGCCAGGCTGGACTTGGCATTTGTGTAGGCTGCCAGCTCTGCCCCAGAACAGGAAGGTGTCCAGGGGGCAGGACTGGCAGTCATGGCAATGAAGAGTCCAGCCCCATGTTCAGTAGCTTCTTTTCCGCCGCTGCTGCTGAAGCAACAGGAGAAACTGCAGGGGTGTCAGGGTGGGAGGGGGGAACAGAGAGGAGGAAGATGCTATCATCTGCTAGGCTTTTCATAGGAACACCTCAGCAGCACTATTCGGAAATTCGATGTGGAGAGTAAATCCCTCATTCTCCGCAATAATTGTAATTTTAAAAAGACAGTTATAATGAGCTGCCTAGTATGGCTCTTCATAGATAATGAGGAATCGAGAAACACACTCAAATACTTGATTTCTGATAAGATAGGTATCACAAATGGGAGGGGGACATTGGAAGGGCTGGGGACGAGGGAGGGAGGGGAGAAAGGAGGGGGAGGGGGGAGAGAACAAGGAACGGTGAGAATGCGCATGATTGAGGAAGGAGACCCAATTAATGCTCCTGCTGACTGGAGGTGGGAGTGCAGATAACTACTAACAGTAATGATGGAATTGCTGTGAAGGAGCCACAAGAGTAAGGGCTCCTCCTTGGGATAGTAGCTGCCCACCTGCCATTAATGACATTGAATAGAGGCGGGCCAAGCATAAGATATAGACCAGGAGCACTGCGAAATACAAGGCAAGTGCTGGCTCTAGTAAGATAAGGGTACCTTCTCAAACTCTAACTGGGACATAGGAGGGGGAAGGGAAACATGGGAGGGAGGGGGGAGGGGAGAAAAAAATGAAAAATATGATGATGGCAAACCTTACTTCTTTTGTACCATTGTATGACAAATGTATTACACTGTTGAATTTGAAGTTAACTGGTGGTGTATATCAGTTTGACCCATCAATAAAAAGTTGAAACATAAAGATAGGTATCACAGAATTATCATAAAGTTGATTACTGATTACAGTTACCAGTTTAGAGTAACTAATTACTTTTCCTTTACTTTTGAACACGACATGGAAGCAAATAGAAATATGAAGACAAAAGTTGAACTGGGAAGCCCAAGAAGTCAAACCTGGTATGTATTGCAACAGTGAAGAAATAAAAACAGAAATGTATTTTTCTCATATACTGAAAATAATACAAAGCCATTTGCAATGCACATTTCCCAAAGCTAACATATTCAAGTAAATACATTCAAAACAAATAATTATTTTCTATTTTTGTTGTCTGGACATTTTATTTTCCCATCATGCTGGTCTCCGTTTCTTCTGTTTTCCTGCCTTCTGCACTCTTTCCATTGGTTGTTGTCCATTTCTTATTTCTTCTCTTCTCCTGTCTTGTTCCATTCATTCCCTCACTACACCTGTTAACAAACTCATTTTTCCCTTTTATCTCTTTCCTCCCTTTTTTCTTTTCTCCCTCTCCCTCCACCCTGGGTCCAACATCCCTCTCCCTCTGCCCCTATTTAATTTTTTTTTTTAATTTATCATATCTATTTAGCAGCAACAATTAATACAAGGCATAACATCAGTAAGGTAGCTCTCATAACAGAAAATGCCTAACCACTGTTGCCACACAGATTAATGCAGGGATTCTTGAAGAATGTTCATTTCGTCAAGGGCTTTATATATTTTTGAAAGCAGCCCTTTATGAGAATATATATATATCATTTATTAATTTGATATACTGCCTCTTTCAAGCATGAATTGAGGTGATTTTATATACAATTTACAAACAAAATCACTTCCAATGGAGTGGATACCCAACAAAAAATCCCTTAGCTCAGTGGCTCCCAAATCTGGTCCTGGCGGCACCCTAGCCAGTCAGGTTTTCAGGATACCCACAATGAATATTCATGAGTTAGATTTGCATGTAGTGGAGGCAGTGCATGTAAATCTCTGTCATGAATATTCATTATGGATATCCTGAAAACCCAACTGGCTGGGGTGCCTTCAGGACGAGGCTTGGGTACTACTGCCTTAGCTAGAAAAATGGAAAAAAAAAAAAAAGGAATCTTAACGTTCAATATGCCCTGTAATTGATTCTGAGACACCCTCCCCCCCCCACCCCAGTTGAAGTTACTAAGCCTCCAATCTCAGTGCTTAAACTGCCCCAGTGGCGTACCAAGGGGGGGGGGCGGTGGGGGCGGTCCGCCCTGAGTGCACGCCGCTGGGGGGTGCCGCGCTCCTGTCGGCTCTGCTTGTTCTCTGCTCCCTCTGCCCTGGAACAGGTTACTTCCTGTTCCGGGGCAGAGGGAGCAGGGAACGAGCGAAGCCGACAGGCGCACGGCACCCCCCCAGCAGGTAAAAATGCACCCGGGGGGTGTCCTTTCGCTGAGGGGAGGTGTCCTTTTGCCAGGGGGTGGGGGGGGGTCACGCTGCACCCGGGGGGGGGGGGGTGCATCGGGCTGTCTCCAGGAAACCCGTAGGACTTTTCCTTTGCCAGATCCCACCAGCCAAAAACAGGAAGTTGCATCAGAAAGGTGGGATCTGGCAAAGGAAAGGCTCCATGGGTCGTCGCCTGGAGACAGGCTGAGTGGAGCGCCCCCGCTGATGGAATCAGGGCCGCCAAGAGGTGGGCGGGGGGCAAGATTCCCCTGGGCCCTGGCGCCAGGGTCTGTCTCTCTCCTGCTCCTGACAGGACCCGGGTGATCGCTTTAACCCAGGGAAATTGAGCATGTGCGACATGAGAGGAAGCAGCCCCAGGGCAGGCAGTGCTGGAAGAAGGCTTCTGCTGGCAGGGCTTGGGGACCCCACCAGCCAAGGTATGTGGAGATGCGGCGGGGGAGGGGGGCAGGGAGATGGGGCAAAATGTGCCCTTCACTAATGTGGGTTCCGGCCCCCTCAATTTTTAAAGTCTGGTTACGTGGCGCCTTGGGGGTGGGGGGGGGGGGTGCGGCAGAGGCAGTCCTGCCCCGGGCCTGGCTTAGTCTCTCGGCGGCCCTGGATGGAATTGTGACATTACATGGATTTGGAGCAACTTTGTGAAAGCCAGGCTGTGACTCCTGACTCCAGCTCTTTGCAGAGCCTGAGCTACATCAGTGCTGGAAGTTGGGGCACCTTTCTCCCTTGTGTGGCCAAGGGGCAGAGTCTGGGTGTGCAGCTCGCGGGAGCTGCTCAGCTGAGTCACATGTCCACAGCCAACAGGAATGGTCACCTCCTTCCAGAGAGTTCACCCAGAATCTGCTGAAGAAGATTTGGGTGCCCTATAACAATGGGTTACCAGTGCAGCACATGGTACAGAGGAGGTGAGTGAGCTCAGCTGTGGGAGTATTGTTAAATGTAATCTCCATGCCGTTAGCATTACCAAAGCCAAAGTAATTAACTATAGCAACACCGCTACTATGGTTAATTAGTAGTTAACAGATTAATTAGTGGGAAAAAGTAGTTAACTACTATAACAATTCCAATCAATGTGGAAACTCAAACAAATAAAACCTTTCTTCCTGAGAGTAATATTCCGCAACCTGGTACAATCAATGGTACTAAGTCACCTGGACTATTGTAATGCAATCCACGCGGGATGCAAGGAACAACTACTACTACAAATCATTTCTATAGCGCTACCAGTCGTACGCAGCGCTTCACAATAACAAATCATAAAGAAACTCCAAACTGCTCAGAACACTGCAGCCAGACTTATTTTTGGAAAAACAAGATACGAAAGCGCCAAACCCCTACGTGAAAAACTACACTGGCTCCCCATCAAAGAACGTATTGCTTTTAAAATCTGCAAGCTGCAAAAGACTTAAATATAAATCAACCTATGTATCCAGCTTCTCCTTCATAAGCACGCAATTATGGAACGCACTACCAAACGCCATGAAAACAACGCATGATCTACCAAAATTTCGGAAATCACTAAAGCTAATCTATTCAAAAAGGCATACCCCAATGACCCAACCTAAATACCTCGATCCTGCAACACAAGGAAACTACTACCCGACCTGGACAAAACTTAACCCTTCCTCCCTATTCCCTAATGTGTTTATCACACATGAAGCTTCTACTATATCACTTTGTATCTGTTATACCAGAACTGGCAATCGCCACCACGGTACTATGTAAACCACATTGAGCCTGCAAATAGGTGGGAAAATGTGGGATACAAATGCAATAAATAAATAACATGTTACTTGTAATGCGATACTGCACAACACTGCCTAAGTTGCTTATCTGATGGAAACACAACATTGGAAGCATCATGTCTTTGGTTTACTAATATACTTACTGATGTATTGCATGCTTTTTCACATATTAATAAAATCCATATTAATAAATCATTGTGCATTTAGCAGAGGGGGTCTTCCCGGAATAGATTTAGGAGGAAAGAGTTTAGAAAATAAAGATCTTATGCCCTCTTGTGGTTGTCACCTGTTATAAAGTTCACTTTTTTTCCTGAGTTCTATTCTTATCAAAGCCTTTTCATGGTATTTGCTCCCAGGGAATATAAGAAGTTTTATTTAAAGACACAACAGGATGTGCTTTTCTTTCATGGACACCCCAGTGCTGAATCTATCTAGACATGTGTACTGTACTTGTTGTACAGTTCTTTTAGATTATAGAATGACTAGATAGAATGCAGAAGACTGAACCCTATATATATATATATATATATATATATATATATATATATATATATATATATTTTTTTTTTTTACTATTGCAATGTGTGGCACAGTATCTGCTTGTCTTATTCACAGTTTGTCCTGGAAAGCTTCTGTTCTGGCCCGGGGCAGTCAGGCAGCAGTCTTTAGGCCTCATTGATATTCTCTATTTTGTCCTACCAATTAAATCATCTCAGCAAATGACCTTTGGTGCAGTGTTTGAAAATAACCTACTTTTAGGATTTACTTAGGATATTTATTAGGTACTAGCAGGCAAAAATTCATAAAGACATACTTTTACCAGCATCTGGTCAACATGAAAATTGGCTGGCTGGGGCATTTCTAGAAAAAGCACTGAAAGTTAGGTGCCAAAATGCTGGATGCTAAGTACAAATTCTATAATGGCATCTGGGCACCCAGTTTCCATTATAGAATGCTAGCATAACTTGTCCAACATTTAGGCATGCCTACTTACGCCAATTTAATACATAAACGACCCTGTTCTGTAACATAAATGTGTAATTTGTGTGAGAATACCCATGACCTGCCCATATCCCACCCACATGAACACCCCCTTGCTTTTGCAAGCTAAGAGCTGCGTGCTAAGATTATAGAATATCGTTTAGCACCCACAAATCTGTAACATGCACGCACATAAGTGCTAGTGTTCTGTAATCTTAGCATGCAAATGGTGCTTACATTTAGGTGCTTCCATTATAGAAAGAAAGGGTTTATAAATAGTGCCAGCTAAAATCTCTCAAAATGCTTTGGTGCCTGAGCAAAGTTAGGGCACAGCATGGACAATAAGGATAGTGGCAAAAAGGAGGCCTAAAGTCAGCTGCATACTATACAGATAGGGGCTGAATATTGCTGCTCTCCTTGAAGAAGGCAAGTCTACAAAGTGGCCCCTAGAGGTTTGCCCCACTTAGGGGCATCAAAGGCCTTATTAATTGCCTGTGGGCACTGGGTGCTATTTTGTAAGATAGCACCTAAGTGCCATGGAGGGGCATAATTGAACAAAAACGCCTATCTCCATGGGCGTTTATCTCCAAGAACGGGTCCGTGAAGGGGCGGACCGAACCGTATTTTGGGAAAAAATAGACGCCCATGTTTTATTCAACAATGTGTGAGCTGGGCGTTTTTGTTTTTCAGCGATAATGGAAAATGAAAGCGCCCAGCTCAAAAACGAATAAATCCAAGGCATTTGTTCGTGGGAGGGGCCAGGATTCGTAGTGCACTGGTCCCCCTCACATGCCAGGACATCAACCGGGCACCCTAGGGGGCACTTTTACAAAACCAAACAAAAAGGTAAAAGAGCTCCCAGGTGCATAGCACCCTTCCCTTGTGTGTTGAGCCCCCCAAATCCCCCCCAAATCCCCCTCAAACCCCACTGCCCACAAGTCTACACCATTACTATAGCCCTAAGGGGTGAAGGGGGGCACCTACATGTGGGTACAGTGGGTTTGGGGGGGTTGGACAACTAATAAGCATTAAGCAGCACAATTGTAACAGGTAGGGGGGATGGGCCTGGGTCCACCTGCCTGAAGTCCACTGCACCCCCTAACAACTCCTCCAGTGACCTGCATACTGCTGTCAGGGAGCTGAGTATGACATTTGAGGGTGAAAATAAAAAGTTGAGAAACTTCATTTTTTGTGGTGGGAGGGGGTTAGTGACCACTGGGGGAGTCAGGGGAGGTCATCCCTGATTCCCTCCAGTGGTCATCTGGTCATTTAGGGCACTTTTTGGGGCCTTATTCGTGAAAAAACAGGGTCCAGGAAAAGTGTCCTAAATTCTAGCTAAAAACGCATACTTTTTTCCCATTATCGGTGAAATGCGCCCATCTCTGTTCGGCAGATAACCACGCCCCAGTTCCACCTTCGCCACACCTCTGACACGCCCCCATCAACTTTGTCCGCATCCGCGACGGATTGCAGTTGAAAACGTCCAAAATCGGCTTTCGATTATACCGCTTTATTCGTTTTTGTGAGATAAACGTCCATCTCCCGATTTAGGTCGGAACTTGGGCGTTTTTCTCATTCGATTATAAGCAGGATAGTGTCTAACTGCATGAAATGGGGGGGGGGGGTAGATATAGGCAGAGCATGGGCATGTGTCCTAGGTATGCATATGGTTTATATATAGGAGCAAAACATGCACCATGAAGCACTATCCCCCAGATTGTATATATCACGCTGAGATTTCCTTGCAGAAATCGAAGCATATTCCATAACAATATACATAACTTAATTAGTTAACAACCTAATGAGCGCTGATAATTGGATGTTAACAAGCAATTATCAGCACTAATTCGCATTAATTGAAATTTACACGCACTACCCGCTAAGCATATTCTGCAAAGTGGTGCATGTGAATTCTAATGTGTGCTGCTGAAAAGGGGGTGTGGCTATGGGTGTGGAATGGGCGGATCATGGGTGTCAGCATTCGTTGTCTAGGTATGGTCCCGGGTCTAGTCCGTAGAGGCAGTGGGTTCTCAATAATGCACAATCCACACGGGTTTGGATAGAAAGTATAGTATATTTGCATATATATAGGCTCACAGCACTTAGTACAGATAAATATTGCAATGCTGTATCTGGGTGTGTGTTTAGATGAGAATCAATGAGAGAAAAGTAAGGGTAGGGGTGTTCATGGGAAAAGAGAGGGGGAGAGCAGCTAAAGATGTGGGTGTGCAGAGAAAGAGAGAGAGAGAGCAGAGAAGAACAGAGCCATGTGCTCTGACTTATATATATCTAACAGGAACAGAGAGGGATCAAATAACGTCTTTCTTTCACAGCCTTTGTTATCAGCTCTTTCCTTTGCAAACTCCAGTTTAATTTCCTGATGCAAGGAAGGTGAGCATTTTCACAGGTTTTAGTCTTTGAAGTCCCTAGTTTTGGAGCCTCTCTGTCTGGCATTCATTATTCTCAGAGAGCCATGCTCCCAGATGCCCAGAGAGGACAAAGGTATGTTAATTAGGGGTACTTGTGAAAACAAAGGGCTAGCAGGCAGCTGGGCAACATTTGGTCCAATTGCCATCCTCAGGGCTTCCTGAGGGAGGGGGGAGTTATCAGAAGCTGGTTTCATATTAATCTAAGTATGTCCAGCAATCCTAACAATGGGCATTGCAGGAAACTACGCACAGGTTTACAGAATGCACCTGCTCTGCACCTAACTTAGGCGCTGGTATTTACACCAAGTTTTCATGGTGTAAATGGCCGCACCTGAAGTTACTAATACATAATAATATAACTGCTATCCAAACCAGGACTAAGAATTACCAAATCCAAAATCAAAAAGTCACAGTGTTGGCTACCAAGAATTTTTATATATAAATGTATTTTCAGTTTTTTGAGTGTACCCTCAGAGTTCCCACTCAAAATGGCAGATAATAATATAACTGCCTAGTGGTCCAGCACTTTGTTCATCGGGTAACTCTTTTTACATTTTTTGTGTGCTTGTATTCATGTAATATAAATTCTCAATTCACAAATTCACCCTTTGCACCTGTGCTTAAAGTGATGTCAACGTATAACCAATAGCCCATATAAATGATAACACTGTGGCTGAATTCACATGCACTTATCTTATAGTCCAACTGCTTGGGCTTGCTGAGTCTTGACGAGAAAATATCCAATTGCCTTCCCCTAGAAGAGAGGGTGAATTTGTGAATTGAGAATTTATATTACATGAATACAAGCAAGGGTGGTGGATTCATGGAGTGGCCTCCCAGAGAAACAGCTTGCGAGGTGGACTGTATCTGAATTCAAGAAAGCATGGGACAAGCACAGAGGATCTCTGAGGGAGAGGAAGGGATTGTAGAGCAATAGTTTGTATGGATAGATATCTTGATAAGTTGTGTGGTCTTTATCTGCCATCATTTTGTATTTTTCTATGATAAGCTATTCATGGGTGATGGTCAACACTCCAGGAGTTTAGAGAGGGAGGCAAGCAGGGCAATTGCCTGGAGTCCAGCTACTAGAAAGGATCTTCTTGGTGAAGCTAAGTGTTGTCACTGAGGTAGAACTTCAGGGTGTTTGGCACTGGTGGCCCCTCAATTCCTGCCCGGAGTCCCACTGTGTCTAACTCTGCCTTTGCCTGTTGACCATTTATTTCGCAGCACCTTGCAAAGTGGTTGGATGCGATGCTCAAGCAGATCCTGGACTTTAGGATATTCATAATGAATATGTACAAGATAGTGCACACAAACTTGTCTCCATTGTATGCAAACCTTTTTCATGCATATCCATTGTGGACATTCCACAAATCAGACTGAGTAGGGGGTATTCCAGGATCAGCTTGAGAAACGCAGTTATAAGCTATAGTGAAATTAAAGTATGTCTACCTGAGCTCGACAACAGCTGAAATATTGCAGGTTGTTTGGTAGTATAGAAATGTTCTGTATTGTTTTGGGAAAGATTTATGAAAACTTGTTTTACCCTTTTTCTTTTTCTTTCTAAAGAATGGTGTGCAGTGCTACGAATGCTATTTATCAAAGCATACCACTGAAATTCTGTAATCAAAACCAGAAAGGACTCTTTAGACTGTTTTGAACAGCTTTGTCCATAAATCTGTTTATATGAACTTTTATATTGCTCTGCCTGTGTAGCAGACAGCTGGATGGAGGAAAGGCGATTCTATAACAAGATCATAATGTTAGATATGAAATGCCTTTGCTATCTGCAGACCGTGCATTATTATGACAAATGTGTTTTTTTAAAATCCATAACAAAACCCAATTTATAAAGCAGAAAATCATTATAAGGCTGATTGAAACCCTGCTGGCTCTGCCTGTCCTAGTGAATAAAGTCAAAATATATAGCCACATATCATCTGCATGAATAATTTCAATCGATTCCAGAAACAATAAAGCAGCTATTTCTTCAACATTCCATTTGTGAGCAAGGTCTTTCTCATCATCTCAATGTCATTTGCCCTTTTACACACCATTAGAATAAAATTGTTTCCCCCAGCTCTGTTCATTCTCTTCCTAGGCCAGTACAAATGCATTAAGCACTTGTCCCCTCACCTCCTAAATTCACTTTCAGGCCCTTAGGCACTCCCTCCAAGATTTGATAATTAAATTCTACAACCACGTTTATTAATTTATCTTGTTAATTAATTAACTTGCTAAACTACCTTTCCTTCAACACAGCAAAGGAATTTACAGTCTCAATTTAAATGCAAAATTTAAGTTTGATAAACAATGTGTTTATTTGTCTCTTATTTGTCCTGTTTGTCTGTCCTAAGTAGATAGTAAGCTCTGTCGAGCAGGGACTGCCTCTTCATGTTCAAGTGTACAGTGCTGCGTACATCTAGTAGCACTAGAGAAATGATAAGTAGTAGCAGTATTTATTGAAAAATATTTACATATCACTCGTCTAACAAACTGGGTGGTTTACAACCAATACAAATAACCCACACTACATGGTGGGCACAACCCTAAAAACATAGGCACGGGGAAATAACCACACTGTGCTGTGGGCTGAACTCTAACTACCTCGCTGAGCAGATGGGAAGGGTTACTTTGGGGGGGAGGGAAGGGGAGTTATCAATGTAGGCTACCATTAAGATGGGTTATTTTACTGTTAATCCCAGTTGTCAGTAGATAGGTCTCATTTGTAAAATAACATATCTTTTTTTCATAGCCCAATTTGATAACTATGTCCTTTGGTCTTTATTTGCCATCATCCACTATACACCTATATGTAACAAACACCAAAATACAATCAACACACAATAAAATTACCAATACTAAACATAACCCATAAAAAAGTGTAAAAATATAACTACTTCAATGATATAAAGGAATCCTGTTTAGAAGGAATGGATCCAAAGAAGCTTAGTGCAGATCAGGAAGCAAAACTCGGTAATTGGGAAGCAAAACCAGTACTGGGCAGACTTCTACCACCTGTGCTCTGATCAGCTTCAGCTTCAGAAGTTGGAGAACAAAGCCAGCGCTGGGCAAACTTCTAAGGTCTGTGCCCTGATCGTGGCTGAATAGATTTGGATGGGATGGAGTAGAGCCATTCAGGGGCTTCAACTCTAACTTCAGAAATTTTAGAACAAGGACAGTGCTGGGCAGACTTCTATGGTCTATGCCCTGAAAATGGCAAGGATAAATCAGGATCAGGTATACATATGAAGTATCACATACCATATGTAATGAGTTTATCTTGTTGGGCAGACTGGATGGACTGTACAGGTCTTTATCTGCCATCATCTACTATGTTACTATGATATAACTTATAGATACACTTATTTAAAGAGCAGGGTTTTGAACTTTTTTGAGTAAAGTGGTGTGGTAACTCTAGGTTAGTCTACTCAAATCAGTTATGTAATATTAAAATGGTATATAAAAGACCAATATTATCATGAATCAGGAAAAAATTGCTAAAAGCCAAAATGTCAGCCACAATAAACACGTTCACAAAATAACACACCAACATAATAAATCAAAGTAAGAACCCTGAATAAAGATTAGCTTCAAAAGGCCTAAGTGAAGAGCTGGGTTTTTAGTCTTTTCCTAAACCTGCCTGGAAATAGAATTGCATGAAAATGGTGCCATGACTCAGGAGTTGTTTGATGGAGATTCCCTAGGCCTTGCCCCCTTACCAAGGGATGCTACTGCATTGAGCTGATGCTGCCCCTATAAGATGACAGGCCTATAGATAGACCTTCATGCTAAACGGCCACACCAAAGGGCTGTTTGTGTGGGCTGTGAATCTTTGTTTATAGTAATTCTTAATAAGGTTTTAGAAGATATGGATTGGGGGAGAGGTGTTTCTTTGTTTTATTATGTTTTTCTATGGAAAGTGTCAGTGGTTGTGTATATGTGGGTGGTATGAGGACATCCCATTCCTATTTGTATGGGTGAAGAGGGATGTGCAGCATAGCCTTAGCATGCCTTAGTAAAAGAACCCCTAGGATTGACCAATGTTAGACGTAAGATAGTTAGCTTGATGGATCTTTGTTCTTTCCCAGTATAGCAATGCTTATGTTCTTATGTAATCTTGAGGATGCAGACCTGTTAGCAAGAGGGATTGAGACTCAGGTAGAAGCTTGGAATCACATGCCGAATAGTCGATGTATGATGTGCACACTCAGGCCTTGACCAGCACACTACTTCCCCACCAAGCTTATGACCCTCCCATAAGAGGTCTGGAGCTGTCGGTCTTGACAGGTCTTCATTGTCTTTACCTGCTGGATATGCCTCCCAGAGCTGGTAACCCGTCTCTAGCAGCAGCGACGTATTAATTTCCTCCACTCCCAGGGAGCGCAGCCGGCTCTCTCCCTCCCCAGCAGAAGGAAAACTGAAGAAGGAAGTGCCATTTCATCAACCCTTCCCTAGGGCAGCAAAACTTAACTGTGCTGCTGCAAAAAGAAATCATCAGCTGTAGCAGAAACATTTCTGTTCATGTTTAAATCAGGTTAATCTACGGATTCTCAAGCCGGCTGTGGCTGAAAAGATCATTACAAAATATTTATATATGTAAAAGAAAAAAAAAGCCGTTTGTAGTATGCGCATATTTTTATTTTATTTATTTGTTATATTTGTATCCCACATTTTCCCACCTATTTGCAGGCTCAATGTGGCTTACATAGTACAGTAGAGGTGATTGCCAATACCAGTATGAACAAATACAAAGTGGGGTTATGGTAAAGTAATGATCAAGTGTGATAAACACATTGGGGGGGTCATAAGTTAGGTTATGTCCAGTATGAACTTTTATATTGTTATGTTGCGGAGTAAAGGCATTTAGGTTGGATCGTTAGGGTATGCCTTTTCGAACAGGTTAGTCTTTAGGAGTTTCTGGAAGTTTAGGTGGTCGTATGTTGTTTTCACGGTGATTGGTAGCTCGTTCCTTAGTTGCGTGCTTATATAAGAGAAGCTGGATGCATAGGTTGATTTGTATCTGAGTCCTTTGCAGCTTGGGTGGTGGAGATTTAGGTATGTTCGTGTTGATCTTGTTGTGTTTCTGGTTGGTAGGTCTATGAGGTCTGTCATGTATCCCGGGGCATTGCCGTAGATGATTTTATGAACCAGGGTGCAGATTTTGAACGCAATATGTTCTTTAATTGGGAGCCAGTGTAATTTTTCTCGTAGAGGTTTGGCACTTTCAAATCTTGTTTTTCCGAATATAAGCCTGGCTGCTGTGTTTTGAGCACCTCTTCAATGTTGCTTTCGGTACCTAACCATTGTACCTCTATCCAGGAAATCTAGACTGCCCTAATTTCATTGACTACTCTTTTTGTCCTTTAGATTGTAAGCTCCTTGAGCAGGGACTGTCCTTCTTTGTTAAACTGTACAGCGCTGTGTAACCCTGGTAACCCTGGTAGCGCTTTAGAAATGTTAAATAGTAGTAGTAGTAGTGAGCAGTTTGGAGTTTCTTTATGATTTGTTCTTTACATCCCGCATAGATTCCATTATAGTAATCTAGATGGCTTTGTACCAAGTTGCGAAATATTTCCCTCGGGCAAAAAACGTTTCACTCGTTTGAGCTTCCACATTGAGTGAAACATATTCTTTGTTGTAGCTTTCACTTGACTCTCTAGTGTGAGATTTCGGTCGATTGTAATTCTGAGAATTTTCAGGTTGTCTGAGATAGGGAGGGTGTAATCTGGGGTGGTAATGTTGGTGGGTTTGATTGTGTTATATTGGGATGAGAGGATGAGACAGTGTGTTTTTTCTGGGTTAAGTTTTAGTTGAAATGCATTCGCCCATGAGTTCATGATGTTCAAGCTGAGTTTAATTTCTGTGATGATTTCTGTTAGATCATTTTTGTAAGGGATGTACAATGTGACATCGTCAGCGTATATGAAAGGGTTGAGGCCTTGATTGAATAGGGACTTGGCCAGTGGGGTCATTATTAGGTTGAATAGGAGCGATGATAGTGGTGATCCTTGAGGTACTCCACAGTCTGCTTTCCATGGTGATGATATGGTTGATTTCGATTTCACTTGGTATGTTCTAGTCGTTAGGAAGCCCTTGATCCAGTTAAGTACACTTCCACCAATCCCGAAGTATTCTAGGATGTTTAGTAGTATGTTATGGTTCACCATGTCGAACGCACTAGACATGTCGGATTGTAGGAGAAGTACGTTTTTGCCTGTTGCAATTTCTTGTTTGAATTTGGCATAGCAGCCACGCCTAGTGATTGGCTGTTCTGCGCAGGCTTAGCTGACCAACTAGCTTCCCCCATATTGCATGCAAATGAGCTGTTCTGAAAAACAGCAGGCAGCTCATTTGCATGTGATTCACTTTGGGAATCCCTCTGTATTTCCAAATCGGTAAATTTTACCGAGGTGGAAATACAGAGCGATTCTTTATGGGGACCGTAGTGCATCTGGCTCAGACTGAGCTAGTTGAGAATAGACTCCCTAGTATGCTGGATAGAAACTCTTGTTCAACACTTCAGAACTGTAAGTCATTTCTTTTGTCTGATTTTGCATTAAAGATGATTTTGGTTCAAGAGTTCTCAGTTTTCACAGTGATGTTCTATACTCTGGTTTAACTGACAGTCAAGCTTAGTGTTTTGTGACAGCACTTTTGCAAAGACTGTAACAGATAGCTGGTGTGTGGGTCTTTACCATTTGCTAGCTGTCTTGACTGCCGATTTGTGCAGCCAAACTTACTGCCACCTCGAGTGGAGGTGGTAAGTGCAGATGTGCTACCAGTAGCACTGCACAGTTGTAAGGGTGGTGCGGCAGGGCAACTCCTATCACCCGCTGAAAATTCTGACCACCCCATTGGCACAACCCCCCCCCCCCCCACATGTCATCCCAACCCCCCTGGGAGGTGGGCAGGCAGAGGTTAGGCCTTGGCCTTTTCTGTCAGAGTGAGCGTTACTTAATGATAGAGGAAGGGGTTTGTTGCTTGGGGGGGGGGGGGGAGTTCAGGATTTTGTGCCAGAATATGTTGTGACATTGGGGGAGGGTGGTGTCGGGTTGTTCTCAGGAGGGAGTGTCACGGACTGTTAGCACTGCCACTGGTCATATCTGTCATGTCTTTTAATCACTATGTTGCATGCCTGGGCCAATAGTGCAGAGAGCCCATGCTATTGGCCTAGGCATTTAATGTGGTGGCCATGCGCTGTGTGTCCTGTAGTAAATGCAGGGCAGATGAGGGGCACACAGGCTTTGCACTTACCACACATTAAGTTTTGCATTAAATATGCAATAAGTAGAAAAACTGCCACACTATAGTAAAAAGTCCCTATAATTGTGGAGGAGTGGCCTAGTGGTTAGGGTGGTGGACTTTGGTCCTGAGGAACTGAGTTCAATTCCCACTTCAGGCACAGGCAGCTCCTTGTGACTCTGGGCAAGTCACTTAACCCTCCATTGCCCCAGGTACAAATAAGTACCTGTATATGTAAGCCACATTGAGCCTGCCATGAGTGGGAAAGTGTGGGGTACAAATGTAACAAAAATAAAAATAAACCGCTTAGCTGCACCCTGTGTGATTGGAAGTATATTAAGCCTTGCAGGTGGTTGAAGGCTACTGAAAAAAATATATATATAAATGTTTGAAAAGCAAATATCTGTAGGTGGGGTTACAGCAAGCAAAAGTATCTGCTTATTGTCATTTAAATGAATGCTCCATGTAAGAAATTGATAAAAGTTGGTGTTTTCCTTTGGCTTTCTATGCAGTTTTCCAATAAGGAACTTAAACAAGGATATGTGTCTGCTAATTGTTGTAGTGTTCCAGCAAACTATAGAAATTGCTATCACATACGCATCGAAAAGGTGAACTCAAGTCTGGCTTTTCATTGCTCTAGCTTTCTATTTTCTGTGTACAGAATGCCTTCCTCTCTGAAGCTGAGCTGCCTCAGTGTCAATGTTAGCTTTCTATTAAATTAAAATGGCAAGGTTTATAGCATTCTCAGTTGCAGTTTTAATGACAAGCAAACAATTGCATACAGCTGAAAAGCTTTATTGCAGAGCAAACATTTAAGTTGGCTAGCTGGCTTGACACTGATCATAGACTGTTTTCTTAAGCCTTTGTAACACAGAATAAATGCTGCTATGCCAACTTAAAACCATAACCATTTACTGAGAGACTGGGCTCAGAAATCACCTAATACAGACAGATGACCTGAATGGAATGCAAATGTTGACATTGCTGTAGTGATGTTGCAACCAGAGAGCTCCAGAGAGAACTGAAGACAGGTCCAATTATGTAAAACAGAAGTAGGAAAAGAAGGAGAGCATGCCAGGCAGCATGCCAACTACTTGGAAAATTACAGGCAGTGTAAAGACATTTACAGACAGGTGCATTTTTCTGCTCTTTTTACAGCAGTCTGTAAAATTCTGGGTGTTTGGCAATCTTGCCTGGCATGTCTTTGCTTCCCCCTCCCATTGTTCTCCCCTGGCATACTGCCCTTCCCTATACACAAGGGAACCTGTTATACCCACTCACCAGGGGCTGTCAGTACAGTACCTGCCACACTCCTATTCCAGAGTGGACCAAGGAGAGCAAGGTTACAAATGTATCGTGAGAGGTACAACTGTGTCACGAGAGTTCTCCATAGTCAGCAGGATAAATCAGACACTAGAGCAGTGCTTCCCAAACTTTTAGCCAATGTGACCCCTTTTTAACAATTAAAAATTTCTGTGACCCCAGATAAGGCCCCTTTTACTAAGTCGCATAAGCATCTACGCACGCCAAAATGAACTTACTGCCCGACTACCATGTGCCTGTTGCGGTAATTGCATTTTTGGTGCGCGTCCGCTATGTGCATCTGATGCGCGTAGGTCATTACCACACAGATTATTTAGCACTAGGTCTATGGCTGGCGGTAAGGTCAGACACCCAAAATGGACGCAATTTTGATTTTGCTGCATACCCATTTTCGGCAAAAAAGGCTTTTTTTTTTGCACGTGCACAGACAAAACCCACGCCTACACTACTGCAAGCCACATTTTGCCGCTGCTTAGTAAAAGGACCCCATAATGATGAAAACAAAATAGTGGATGACCACGCCTGTGCCCTGGCTCATTCAATTCCTCCTCCTTCACTTATCGAAATCATGAAGACAGCAGGAGCAGCAATCAGCACAGGGCACTTTGTATCACTGGACCCTCACAGCCCCAGTACTCTGCATGGGTTTCCGAAGACCACACAGGAGGAGGGGTCAGAACCTGTGAATGTTTACTGACTTCTAATTACTATAATATTTAAGGGTGCAGGATTTCAACAAATACACAATACCACAGTAAATAATCCTGTGATAACAACATTTTTAAATACAATATTCAGTCAAAAGAATTTATTTGAAACTTGATGCAGAACCTCGATGCTAAACGCTTCCAACAGAGCACACTGCTCAAATGTGGGGCTACAGCGAAATAGTCATTGGTTCAACTGCCTCAATGAATCTGTAGCCTTCAGTTAGTTGAGAGAAAAAGCTCCTAGGCTGAAAAGTCTCCACTACTTCTATCATAAATAGAGAAATGATGTAAAGTCCACAAAGCCTCTGACTGTAGTGACGTTTCTCTAGAGCCTAGTGATGTGACTATAGCCTCTGGAGAACAGCTAAAGTTTGAAACATCTTCTAAGGTTTTGGGAATTATTCTGGATTCCCAATTGACGATGGATCTGCAGATAAACTGTGTACGAAGCTATTTTTTAAACTTCGACAACTAAGGGCGATAAGATCTGTTTTTTTACTGAACACTTCCATATAGCTCAGGCTATTGTTTTGCCTCAGTTGGATTATTGTAGTGCTTTATATGGTGGATTAAATTTAAGATATTAATTAATAAGTTGCAGTTACTACAACACTGCAGACAAAATGATTTATGGCTGTTCACGCAATGATCATGTAACACCATTGCTCAGAAGGCTACATTGGTTACCAATCTCTGCTCAGATAGTTTTTAAGGTTGCTTTTATTGTATTTAATACACTACAGGGGAACTGCTCTTCCCTTTTTCCACAGCTAATAGCTTATCCAACTTTCTGAATGAATTCTCATTTTCACTGTACTCTATTGTTGGGATACCCATATGTTAAGAAAGTTTGTTATAAGAGAATTCATCATGGTTCTTTTTCTTTTCTAGCCAGTAAATTATGGAATTCTATACCTACACAAGTTCTTGTGTTTTCTAGTTAGCTACAATTTCGTAAAGCATTGAAAACTTATCTTTTCAATAAGTATTTGGATGATTAATCTTTTTCAGTATATGTTTTGAACTACATTGATATTAGCGGGATATAAATACCCTACATAGAATAGAATAGAATAATGCAATCAAAATATAATCATATGAGCTGGTAGTCAACGGCTCAATCCATGGTCAAATGCAAAAAAAAAAAAAACCCTTAAAAAAACTTAAAAAAAAAAAGCACAACCCTAAAAAACTAAAAAAACAAAACAAAAAAAAAACATGAGTACTTATCTCAGTTTCCCAAAATAATCCAGTTTACCCATTGTCTCCAAACTTGCACCCAACATGTGCCCCTTATTTCGTGTCCGCTGAGTCAGGGGTATGGCCTCATTTGGGTCCTGAACCACAGTTTAGAGACCACTGCACTAGAGGATGATATCATCTAACTGTGCAGACATGGGCTCCTCCTCTCAGTTCTAAGAAATACCAAACCACTGTCTACTCCTCTGTCTTGGCTGGTGGGGTCTGGGATCACTGTCAGCCATGCCAGGGGCGTAGCTACGTGGGGCCATGGGGGCATGGGCCCCCGTAGATATGGCCCTGGCCCTCCCCACTGTCAACCCCCTTCGCCCCCCCCCCCCCCCGATTTGATACAAGGGCTTTTTTAATTTTGACTGAAGCAAAAAATTGACACAATGTACAAGATACATCATTGTGAGCAACAACAGCAAACATTGGTCTCAAAAGTAACTAAGCAAATGGAAACTCGAGCCATTTAAGGTTTTTAATATTACAAACAACCAACCCAGGAAGGGGAAGAAAGGAGGAAAGAAAAGATTTTTTAAAAAAAGGGGAGGTGGAAGGGGTACATGGAGAAATAAATCTGTAAGTGGGAGAATAAAGGTACCCCATCAGTCTCAACCTTGTGTTTACTCCTATTGAGAACACATTCTTGGACAGATTTACACTGATAATGATCACACTCCTACAGATGGACCTTGCTGAACTTTCTCTACTAAGCAGAGGGCCAGATGCACTAAAGGCTCTTTCCCATTTTGGTTGCAGGAAAAGCTTTGCACATCTGGCCCATAGTGAGCTCAACAAGCACCAGAAGGGAAATAATACAGCTTCCAGAACATTGCGTCCTAGTTTGTTTGGGCAGAGGTTTAACAACTGTATTTGTATCAGGGATATTTTTGTTAATGATAAGAATGAGAACAAAAATTTTAGATCATTATTTCTGGAGAACTAGAAGGAAAATGATCATTTTTGTAAGAATGAAAATTGAATAAGTATAAAAAATTACACACCTGAATGGAATAAGAACTAAAATTATTAATTCCCCTTAATTAAAATTCTTTAAAGTAGAATAAAAATTATCAGTGCACAGTGCTGTCCACAGTATCTTCCCCTCAAACCTGAGCCGGGGCTGTGTTCCTGCTGCTGACCCCGAAAAAATGCTGCTCTTTTGCTCTGCAGTCTACTGCATCTCCCTGACACCGGCAACCACACACATTAATAGTTGGCACAGGTCAAGGAGATGCAGCAGACTGCAGAGCTATGATCTGTGGACTGTGTGCCTACTGGCCCACCCAATCTGTTGTCTGCATGCAGTGCTGAGCCTGGCCCACCCAATGTGCCATCTGTGTGCCTGCAGTGCTGGCCCACCCGGGCCCACCCATTCTGCCGTCTGCGTGCCTGCAGTGTTGGCTCATCTGATCTGCCATCTGTATGCCTGCCCGTCCACCCAGGCCCACCCAATCTGCTGTCTTTAGGCCTGTTCCTGCTGGCCCACTCAGGCCCAAGTGCAGACTGCGTGCCTGCTGGCCCACCTAGGCCCACTCAATCTGTCTGCCGAGCTGTAGAAGAGCAGCATTTGTTTCAGTACCGCATCACAATGCAAGAGTGAATGACCTGTTTTCTGTCTCGTAGTGTTAGTTGAACAATGCCATGGCAATAGTTCAGCTCAGCAAGTCAGCATTCGGTCGGTCTCACATTGTCAGCTACTATAATAACCATGTTTTCTGGCCACTAAAGTGTGTGAGTTAGTTGTTGTACATATAGGTTTTAAGGTTCCTGGAAATGAGAGTACTTCTGAAACTGAATGCTACAATAAAACAGTTTTATAGTCATCTGATATTCTTTCTGAAGACAGTTCTTGATGTATCTGGACTGTTCTCAATTAAAAAAAAAAAAGAGACTAGGATTAAAATGATCTGTTGTGAGATTCTTGAACTCAGTAAGAACGAAACTTTTTGGGAGAGGACTGATAAAATTATCATTGGTGCCAAGAGCTAAATAAAATAAGAATAAAAATTACATGTTTTGCAAATGAATAAAAACTAGAACTAAAATTATTTTTCAGACTAAAATATCACGGATTTGTATTGTCCTAAAATCTGTTAAAGTCAATGTAAAAGCATGTATGCTAGTATAACCCTGGTCTCACCACACTCACAGCACCCGAGGCCAGTTTCTCTCAACTACTGACCTGGGCACAGACCGAAGCCAGACTTATTCTGGTAGGCAGTGGTTCCCAAAACTGGTCCTGGAGGCACCCCCGGCCAGTCAGGTTTTCAGGATATCCACAATGAATATTAATGAGAGAAATTTGCATGCAGTGGAGGCAGTGAGCATTTTAATCATACATAGACTAATCCTATTTTAATGAAAAAAAACTGTGTTCCTTGCTGTTTTTAAAGGCCCTTTGTGCTCTTTTTTTTTGTTTGGTCTTTTTTTTTTTTTTGTTTGGTCTTTTTGTACTTGGTTCCCTCTCTTTGCTACACTATAATCATACATAGATGCCAGCAGAGCAGCCAAGAGACTAGGCCGGGCCCGGGGCAAGGCTGCCCCGCCTCCGCCCCCCGCTGCCCCGCCTCCACCCCTACCGCTGCCGCCCCCCATCGCTCCCCCCGCCGCTGCAGTCCGTGGTCTCACCTGCCTGCCTCCACGGCTCCGGGCCCCCTTCATTCAAAGCGGCAGTCACAGATCGTGTCTCTTCTGGCCTTCCCTCCCTGTGTCCCGCCCTCATCTGATGTAGCTTCTGGTTTCCGTGAGGGCGGGACACAGGGAGTTCCCGCCTGTATATGGTCACATATGCATGTAAATGACCTCTAGAACATCAACAGCATGAAAAGTATGTACTTTGGCATCACATCTTGTACTTGGATGCTAAGTGCGTACTTGGGCAGAGCATAGGTGCTGCACTCAAGTACGCACTTAGCACCAAGATTCGGCATTGGCACCCATGTGTAGACATAATAATGACAGGCCTAAGTTGGTGCACCATGCGATAGCCATAATTTATAGTGTTCTATAAGCTACACCCCTACTTAGGAGACATGCCCATGCTCTGCTCATGTGTACGCCCCCTTGCAGTTAGGCGGTACATAGGCGACTGTTAATTTGATGGCACCTACCTCTAGGCACCACTTTACAGAAATGTCCTCACAGGTTATTATAAAATGTTATAATACACAGATACAGATCAGCTTGAAGGCTGGTGTAAATGTCTGTGCCTACTACATATGGGTTATGGTTTACTGGAATTAATATACTGCCTTTCTTTGAACAATAGGCGCATGTGAGGTGACTACGTTAGTATTTTACGAAAAAAATTAAGGGGCCCTTTTATCAAACTGTAGTAAAAAGGGGCACCGTGGCAGTGACAGCGCGTGTTCATGCCGCACGCTGAGGCCTCTTTTATTGCAGAGGGTAAAAAGGTTGAAAAAAGAAATGGCCGTGTGGTAAGTTTGCATTTGCCATGCGGCCATTTTGGTGGAGGGGGAGCACTTACCGCCACCCACTGAGGTGGCGGTAAGGGTTCTCGTGCTAACCCGGCGGTAACCCCGGTGGTAAAAATACGGAAAAAAATGTCCTTAGCACTGGAACTGGCACGTGGTGGTGGTGGTGGGGGGGGGGGGGGCAGTAATCCTGGATTGATGTATGGCAAGCCTATTGCTGCGCCAACCTTTCGGTAAAAGGGCCCTTAATTGCCTACCGTTCTTTATAAAACAGCATTATCGTGGGCATCTTCCCACAGTCACATCGAAGGTCATTTTATAATAGGGTGTCATGGGTAGGCGCCATAACAATGCTGTTTTTATAAAGAAAACTAGGCAATTAGGGGCTACTGCCCCAACCACGCACCAGTTCCAGTGCTAAGGAAATTTATTTCCAGATTTTTACCACCGGGGATACTGCTGGGTTAGCACAGGAGCCCCCCCCCCTTCCCAAAATGGCTGCACGGCAAGTTCAAAGTTAACACATGGCTATTTTTTTTTCAACCTGTTTACCCTCTCCAGTAAAGGGGGCCTCGGTACACAGCAAGAACATCCTTTCTAGGGTAACCATTGTAACTCAATGTCAGAAGGGAGAGGCAGAACCAGATCTGTTATTTATAGATTTGGATTTTGTTTCTAAAACCAGAACTTTCTTCCAACATGAAATTACATGCTGTCCTTAATACTTTCATCTATGCATATACATGAAATAAAAAAGAGTGTCCAGGAAGCAAAAATATATTACGAAAGACCAATATAATACAAATATCTAATTGCCTGTGGTTAAGCAAATATTTCCATACAAACACTGCATGTTTTGTGATAGTCTCACTATATCAGTAAGGAGATTCTTTGTTTGTTCAGAGAACTGATTGTCATGTACCCAGGTCCACTTGACTACACAAATGGTTGTTCACCTCTGTTTCCCCCACTCCCTTTCACTCAGCTTTACATGCAGACAACCTAAAACGTAGATGGCTTTGTATTATTTAAACCCAGTATAACTGCCGTGTTTCTCCACTGATCTGATAAAGAGAGAGTAACTCTCCAAAAGCTTGTCAAAGATCCATTAAGTTAGTTCAGTAAAAAGGTATCACCTACAACTAGGCCATTGATCCTTATTTTCACATTTTCAGTTTGCAACAATATGGATCAGGGGCGTAGCCAGACAACAGATTTTGGGTGGGCCTAGGCAAGAAGTGGGTGGGCACCAAGAGGCTTATTTTCGAAAGAGAAAAACGCCCAAATTCTGACCTAAATCGGGAGATGGACGTCTTTCTCTTGTGGGTGCCCAAATCGGTATAATCGAAAGCCGATTTTGGGCGTTTCCAACTGCACTCCGTCGCGGGAACGCATAAAGTTGACAGGGGCGTGTCGGAGGCGTGGTGAAGGCGGGACTGAGGCGTGGTTATCGGCTGAGCAGAGATGTGCGTGCTCGGCCGATAATGGAAAAAAGAAGGGCGTTTTCAGAGAGAATTTAGGTCACTTTTGTTGGACCCGTTTTTTTCACGAACAGGTCCCAAAAAAGTGCCCTAAATGACCAGATGACCACCGGAGGGAACCGGGGATGACCTCCCCTGACTCCCCCAGTAGTCACTAACCCCCTCCCACCAAAAAAAAACAAATGTTAAACACTTTTTTCCCAACTTGTAAGCCAGCCTCAAATGTCATCCCCAGCTCCATGACAGCAGTATGCAGGTCCCCGAAGTAATTTTAGTTTAGTTAGTGCTGTGCGGGACCCATGCAGAGAGGAAAAATCGGAAGAAAAAAAAAAAACAAGCAAGTGCACACAGATGTCAGCTAAATGAGCTGTGATTGGCTGACAGAAACTTGGAGGGACTTAATGGAAAGGGAAGGACGTCTAATCAGTGGTGCACTGGCTAGGGCACTGAGCTTGTAATCAAAAGGTTGCTGGTTCAATTTCCCCTTTTACTATCTTTTAATTTGGACGTCCCTGACTGCACTTGCTTGCTTGTTTTTTTTTTTCTTCCAATTTTTCCTCTCTGCATGGGTCCCACGCAGCACCAACTAAAGTAAAATTGCTCTGGGGACCTGCATACTACTGTCATGGAGCTAGGTATGATATTTGAGGCTGGCATAGAGGCATCTCAGGGGGACCAGTGCACTACGAATGCTGGCCCCTCCCACGACCAAATGCCTTGGATTTGGTCGTTTTTGAGCTGGGATGCTTCGGTTTCGATTATCGCTAAAAAACAAAAACGCCCAGCTCAAAAAACGCCCTAATCCAATGTATTTTCGAAAAAAAAGATGGACGTCCATTTTTTTTGAAAATACAGTTTGGCCCGCCCCTTCACGGACCCGTTCTCGGAGATGGATGTTTTTACAAATGGGCGTTCACGTTCGATTATGCCCCTCCAAGTGTTCTCCACACCACCACCACCAAAAAAAATATCTAAGCTGGCAGGAAAACGCTTCTTTCCACCTTGGCAGTCTACAGAAGGCATGCGCTGAAAACTGAGCATGCGCAGTTCCGGTATCGTTGAGAGTAGCGTTTTTGTTACCATTAGGCAGAAGTCTTCAGCTGATGGAGCTTTGGATCCCCACCAGCTACCGCTAAATGTGTGCTACTGTTGGGTGGGCCTGAGCCAAGTGGGTGGGCCCTGGCCCACCTGTGGCTATGCCACTGATATGGATTGTAATTAGCTCTCATCTCATAAGAAATAACATTGTCTTGGTTAATCTTGGTGGGGAATTGGTTTACAAATGAGCAAGTCAAACATAGTAGAAGCAGTTATTTTTAGCACTTTTCTAAAACTATAGATCACAGGGGAAAAGCATCGGCCACCCTCAGGTCTTCAGCCACTTATACATTTTGTTGATAAGATGTTCCCCTCCCCCCCCCCGCCCCACAGTATCCAGCCCCCAGTGGTCAGTATTTTTTAAACCCACAAGTTTTTTATGACTGGATATTCAGTGCTGAGTTGTAGCCAGATAGGAGTTAAATATCGGGCTATAAAGTGGCTGCCAGCACTTTTCTGGGTATTGGCGGTATTCAGATAATTAACTGGATAAAGTTAGGACAGCTTATTTGTTGTCCTAACTTTATTCAGCAGACTGAATATCACCACTAACCGTCTGTGTAACTCCTGGTACCACCTTAGCTTCACCCTGGATCACCCCAGCATTATCTGGATAGACCTACTACTACTACTACTACTATTTAGCATTTCTATAGCGCTACAAGGTGTACGCAGCGCTGCACAAACATAGAAGAAAGACAGTCCCTGCTCAAAGAGCTTACAATCTAATAGACAAAAAATAAATAAAGTAAGCAAATCAAATCAATTAATGTGAACGGGAAGGAAGAGAGGAGGGTAGGTGGAGGCAAGTGGTTACAAGTGGTTACGAGTCAAAAGCAATGTTAAAGAGGTGGGCTTTCAGTCTAGATTTAAAGGTGGCCAAGGATGGAGCAAGACGTAGGGGCTCAGGAAGTTTATTCCAGGCGTAGGGTGCAGCGAGACAGAAGGCGCAAAGTCTGGAGTTGGCAGTAGTGGAGAAGGGAACAGATAAGAAGGATTTATCCATGGAGCGGAGTGCACGGGAAGGGGTGTAGGGAAGGACGAGTGTGGAGAGATACTGGGGAGCAGAAAATGAGGTCTTCATGCTCACTTTCAGTAGCATTATCTAGATAATGGTGATGAAAATTAGTGGCTGACTCTGGTGACTGGTGTTACTCAATATCACCCCCCATATTCTTATTTTTTTTAAAATTCTTTATTTATAGATTTTAACATTTATATCAACAAACATAAATGTATTGAAATATCGGAAATATAATAAAACATATGACATAATACTTTATATCATTCAAATAAAATAAGGAAATATTTGTTATATAATTTGTCCACAATTATTTGGTCAAGATACTAAGAAATAGTTCAAGTGGAAAATTATAGTAAATTAACAATTTACAAACAGATGGGAGAAACGAATGTACACAACCGATATTCAGCATATTTAAACTAAGGGAGTACCTCCATGGTAGGAACAGCCTTTTCCCTTGATTCAATAAACTCTAATAACTTCTTGGGAGTAAAGAAAACATAGTTCACCAGATCAATTGAAATACAACATTTACAAATACTGAAAGGTAACTTTAAAACCATACAAGAACGTAAGACCTTTGAAGTCAGAATGATTGAATATTTTAACACCCAACAGAAAGGACTTAACAAGGATCTGGGGTTCCTAGCCCATTATAAACCATAAAGCTGTATGTCTCTGTGGATCACCCTCCCCTCACCTATCCACACCCATCCTGTTAGAATATCAATGATATGCTTTGATGTCCCCATGCATACCTCCTACCCACCCCCATCCTCCCACCCTGTCAGACTGTCATAGTAATGCTTGAATGTTTTCACTTATATACACTGTCAGCTAGCACATTTGCTTATTTCCAATCTGACAAAGAAGGGCAACCTTCGAAAGCTAATCAAGAAATGTATTAAGTTATGTCCAATAAAAAAGGTATCATCTTATTTTCTTTTCCATGTTTTATTTTGTTTGATTTCTATTGATAACATTTACAAGGAAATCTCCCCCCATATTCTTATGTATATGATAGAGAATGACACAGGAAGGGAAATGGGACTTGATATACCACCTTTCTGAGGTTTTTGCAACTACATTCAAAGTGGTTTACATATATTCAGGTACTTATTTTGTACCTGGGGCAATGGAGGGTTAAGTGACTTGCCCACAGTCACAAGAAGCTGCAGTGGGAATTGAACTCAATTCCCCAGGATCAAAGTCCACTGCACTAACCACTAGGCTACTCCTCCACAGGGGACAAAGTTTGTCCCTGTCCTTGTGGGCTCTATCCCTATCCCTCTCCCATACCCATGGGCTCTGTCCCCATCCCTGTCCCATAACCTTGGGCTCTGTCCTCATCCCTGCAGGCTCTGTCCCTGTCCCATCTCCATGAGCTCTGTCCCCATCTCTGCCCCATCCCTGCAGGCTCTGTCCCTGTCCCTACCCCATCTCCATGAGCTCTGGCCCTGTTCCTTCCCCGTGGACGGACTCTGTTCCCATCCCTGTCGGATCTGTCCCTGTCACCACCCCATCCCCATCGGCTCTGTCTCATATCCTTTCCTGTCCCCACAGGCTCTGTCCCCATTCCCAGCCTGTCCCTGCAGGCTCTGTCTCTGTCCCTGTCCTGTCCCCATGGGCTCTGTCCCTTCCTGTTCCCATTCCCCGTGGGTAACCACGTGTCCCCCATCCCCGTGTTGTTCTCTAGTATGTGATGACACGATCAGATATAGAATGGAATATAACAAAAATCCATATTTTGTTAGGCTTTTGCCACTTACTTTCATGACTAATAAGATATGAACAATGCAGCTGAAGCTCTCTTATCAAAGGAATCCGAGGACTTTCAGTAACAAAACCAATTAGATGTACAGTTCCTATACTAAAAAGACAGGCTTGCAAGCATGCCTATGAAAGATGCAGAGGGAGACACTTTCTCTTTAGTTTAAAACATGTTCCAGAATGAGAGACCAGGAAAGGGTCCCTGATCCTATGTGACACCTGGGTGGTGGGGGGGGGGGGGGGGGGGGGGAGGAATGTCCAAAGCTGACATTATGCAGCTGGTACTCAGGCCTTTTTGAAAAGTCCATGAAATGTAACTGGAATATTCGTGTCCACCTCAGCCCTGGCTATTTCACTCATATCCTTGGCGTTCAGCACAAGAAGGAAAGCCGGCTTCTGTCCTGTACCAGGGCTTACGACAACACTCAGTAGCACTCCTAGGGGATAGAAATACACAGTGAAGAACTTCTGCAAGGTGTACACAGCCCTAGGTGACCTTAGAGTTGGGATCAGAACAGCAAGCGAATGCTACATACCTGTAGAAGGTATTCTCCGAGGACAGCAGGCTGATTGTTCTCACTGATGGGTGACGTCCACGGCAGCCCCTCCAATCGGAAACTTCACTAGCAAAGTCCTTTGCTAGCCCTCGCGCGCCCGCGCGCACCGCGCATGCGCGGCCGTCTTCCCGCCCGAAACCGGCTCGAGCCGGCCAGTCCAGTATGTAGCAAGACAATACACTTCAAGGGAAGACACAACTCCAAAGGGGAGGCGGGCGGGTTGGTGAGAACAATCAGCCTGCTGTCCTCGGAGAATACCTTCTACAGGTATGTAGCATTCGCTTTCTCCGAGGACAAGCAGGCTGCTTGTTCTCACTGATGGGGTATCCCTAGCCCCCAGGCTCACTCAAAACAACAACATTGGTCAATTGGGCCTCGCAACGGCGAGGACATAACTGAGATTGACCTAAAAAATTTACCAACTAACTGAGAGTGTAGCCTGGAACAGAACAAACAGGGCCCTCGGGGGGTGGAGTTGGATCCTAAAGCCCAAACAGGTTCTGAAGAACTGACTGCCCGAACCGACTGTCGCGTCGGGTATCCTGCTGCAGGCAGTAATGAGATGTGAATGTGTGGACAGATGACCACGTCGCAGCTTTGCAAATTTCTTCAATGGAGGCTGACTTCAAGTGGGCTACCGACGCAGCCATGGCTCTAACATTATGAGCCGTGACATGACCCTCAAGAGCCAGCCCCGCCTGGGCGTAAGTGAAGGAAATGCAATCTGCTAGCCAATTGGATATGGTGCGTTTCCCTACAGCCACTCCCCTCCTATTGGGATCAAAAGAAACAAACAATTGGGCGGACTGTCTGTGGGGCTGTGTCCGCTCCAGGTAGAAGGCCAATGCTCTCTTGCAGTCCAAAGTGTGCAGCTGACGTTCAGCAGGGCAGGAATGAGGACGGGGAAAAAATGTTGGCAAGACAATTGACTGGTTCAGATGGAACTCCGACACGACCTTTGGCAGAAACTTAGGGTGAGTGCGGAGGACTACTCTGTTGTGATGAAATTTGGTGTAAGGGGCCTGGGCTACCAGGGCCTGAAGCTCACTGACCCTACGAGCCGAAGTAACTGCCACCAAGAAAATGACCTTCCAGGTCAAGTATTTCGGATGGCAGGAATTCAGTGGCTCGAAAGGAGGTTTCATCAGCTGGGTGAGAACGACATTGAGATCCCATGACACTGTAGGAGGCTTGACAGGGGGCTTTGACAAAAGCAAACCTCTCATGAAGCGAACAACTAAAGGCTGTCCTGAGATCGGCTTACCTTCCACTTGGTAATGGTATGCACTGATTGCACTAAGGTGAACCCTTACGGAGTTAGTCTTAAGACCAGACTCAGACAAGTGCAGAAGGTATTCAAGCAGGGTCTGTGTAGGACAAGAGCGAGGATCTAGGGCCTTGCTGTCACACCAGACGGCAAACCTCCTCCAATGAAAGAAGTAACTTCTCTTGGTGGAGTCTTTTCTGGAAGCAAGCAAGATACGGGAGACACCCTCTGGCAGACCCAAAGAGGCAAAATCTACGCCCTCAACATCCAGGCCGTGAGAGCCAGAGACTGGAGGTTGGGATGCAGAAGGGCCCCTTCGTCCTGCGTGATGAGGGTCGGAAAACACTCCAATCTCCACGGTTCTTCGGAGGATAACTCCAGAAGAAGAGGGAACCAGATCTGACGCGGCCAAAAAGGAGCGATCAGAATCATGGTGCCTCGGTCTTGCTTGAGTTTCAACAAAGTCTTCCCCACCAGAGGGATGGGAGGATAAGCATACAGCAGTCCCTCCCCCCAATCCAGGAGGAAGGCATCCGACGCCAGTCTGCCGTGGGCCTGAAGTCTGGAACAGAACTGAGGGACCTTGTGGTTTACTTGAGATGCGAAGAGATCCACCAGGGGGGTGCCCCACGCCTGGAAGATCTGTCGCACCACACTGGAATTGAGCGACCACTCGTGAGGTTGCATAATCCTGCTCAACCTGTCGGCCAGACTGTTGTTTACGCCTGCCAGATATGTGGCTTGGAGCACCATGCCTTGACGGCGAGCCCAGAGCCACATGCTGACGGCTTCCTGACACAGGGGGAGAGATCCGGTGCCCCCCTGCTTGTTGACATAGTACATGGCAACCTGATTGTCTGTCTGAATTTGGATAATTTGGTGGGACAGCCGATCTCTGAAAGCCTTCAGAGCGTTCCAGATCGCTCGCAACTCCAGAAGATTGATCTGTAGATCGCTTTCTTGGAGGGACCACCTTCCTTGGGTGTGAAGCCCATCGACATGAGCTCCCCATCCCAGGAGAGACGCATCCGTGGTCAGCACTTTTTGTGGCTGAGGAATTTGGAAGGGACGTCCCAGAGTCAAATTGGAGCAAATCGTCCACCAATACAGGGATTCGAGAAAACTCGTGGACAGGTGGATCACGTCCTCTAGTCCCCCAGCGGCCTGATACCACTGGGAGGCTAGGGTCCATTGAGCAGATCTCATGTGAAGGCGGGCCATGGGAGTCACATGAACTGTGGAGGCCATGTGGCCCAACAATCTCAACATCTGCCGAGCTGTGATCTGCTGGGACGCTCGCACCCGCGAGACGAGGGACAACAAGTTGTTGGCCCTCGCCTCTGGGAGATAGGCGCGAGCCGTCCGAGAATCCAGCAGGGCTCCGATGAATTCGAGTTTCTGCACTGGGAGAAGATGGGACTTTGGGTAATTTATCACAAACCCCAGTAGCTCCAGGAGGCGAATAGTCATCTGCATGGACTGCAGGGCTCCTGCCTCGGATGTGTTCTTCACCAGCCAATCGTCGAGATATGGGAACACGTGCACCCCCAGCCTGCGAAGCGCCGCTGCTACCACAGCTAGGCACTTTGTGAACACCCTGGGCGCGGAGGCGAGCCCAAAGGGTAGCACACAGTACTGGAAGTGGCGTGTGCCCAGCTGAAATCGCAGATACTGTCTGTGAGCTGGCAGTATCGGGATGTGTGTGTAGGCATCCTTCAAGTCCAGAGAGCATAGCCAATCGTTTTGCTGAATCATGGGGAGAAGGGTGCCCAGGGAAAGCATCCTGAACTTTTCTTTTACGAGATATTTGTTCAGGGCCCTTAGGTCTAGGATGGGACGCATCCCCCCTGTTTTCTTTTCCACAAGGAAGTACCTGGAATAGAATCCCAGCCCTTCTTGCCCGGATGGCACGGGCTCGACCGCATTGGCGCTGAGAAGGGCGGAGAGTTCCTCTGCAAGTACCTGCTTGTGCTGGAAGCTGTAGGACTGAGCTCCCGGAGGACAATTTGGAGGTTTTGAGGCCAAATTGAGGGTGTATCCTTGCCGGACTATTTGGAGAACCCACTGATCGGAGGTTATGAGAGGCCACCTTTGGTGAAAAGCTTTCAACCTCCCTCCGACAGGCAGGTCGCCCGGCACTGACACTTGGATGTCGGCTATGCTCTGCTGGAGCCAGTCAAAAGCTCGCCCCTTGCTTTTGCTGGGGAGCCGCGGGGCCTTGCTGAGTCGCACGCTGCTGACGAGAGCGAGCGCGCTGGGGCTTAGCCTGGGCCGCAGGCTGTCGGGAAGGAGGATTGTACCTACGCTTGCCAGAAGTATAGGGAACAGTCTTCCTTCCCCCGAAAAATCGTCTACCTGTAGAGGTAGAAGCTGAAGGCTGCCGGCGGGCGAACTTGTCGAATGCGGTGTCCCGCTGGTGGAGAGACTCTACCACCTGTTCGACTTTTTCGCCAAAAATGTTATCCGCACGGCAAGGCGAGTCCGCAATCCGCTGCTGGATTCTATTCTCCAGGTCGGCGGCACGCAGCCATGAGAGCCTGCGCATCACCACACCTTGAGCAGCGGCCCTGGACGCAACATCAAAAGTGTCATAAACTCCTCTGGCCAGGAATTTTCTGCACGCCTTCAGCTGCCTGACCACCTCCTGAAAAGGCTTGGCTTGCTCAGGGGGAAGAGCATCAACCAAGCCCGCCAACTGCCGCACATTGTTCCGCATGTGTATGCTCGTGTAGAGCTGGTAGGACTGGATCTTGGACACGAGCATAGAGGAATGGTAGGCCTTCCTCCCAAAGGAGTCTAAGGTTCTAGCGTCCTTGCCCGGGGGCGCCGAAGCATGTTCCCTAGAACTCTTAGCCTTCTTTAGGGCCAAATCCACAACTCCAGAGTCATGAGGCAACTGAGTGCGCATCAGCTCTGGGTCCCCATGGATCCGGTACTGGGACTCGATCTTCTTGGGAATGTGGGGATTAGTTAATGGCTTGGTCCAGTTCGCAAGCAATGTCTTCTTCAGGACATGGTGCAAGGGAACAGTGGACGCTTCCTTAGGTGGAGAAGGATAGTCCAGGAGCTCAAACATTTCAGCCCTGGGCTCGTCCTCCACAACCACCGGGAAGGGGATGGCCGTAGACATCTCCCGGACAAAGGAAGCGAAAGACAGACTCTCGGGAGGAGAAAGCTGTCTCTCAGGAGAGGGAGTGGGATCAGACGGAAGACCCTCAGACTCCTCGTCAGAGAAATATCTGGGATCTTCCTCTTCCTCCCACGAGGCCTCACCCTCGGTGTCAGACACGAGTTCCCGGACCTGTGTCTGCAACCTCGCCCTGCTCGACTCCGTGGAACCCCGTCCACGATGGGGGCGTCGAGAGGTAGACTCCCTTGCCCGCATCGGCGAAGCTCCCTCCGCCGACGTGGTCGGGGAGCCTTCCTGGGAGGTGGCCGCGGTCGGCACCGCACGCGGTACCGACGTCGGGGACCTCAACCTGGGCGATGGGCCAGCCGGCGCCACGCTCGACGGTACCGGAGGCGCAAGCACCGCCGGTACCGGAGGGGTAGGGCGCAACAGCTCTCCCAGAATCTCTGGGAGAACGGCCCGGAGGCTCTCGTTTAGAGTGGCTGCAGAGAAAGGCTGAGAGGTCGATGCAGGCATCGACGTCAGTACCTGTTCCGGGCGTGGAGGCTGTTCCGGGCTGTCCAGAGCGGAGCGCATCGACACCTCTTGAACAGAGGGTGAGCGGTCCTCTCGGTGCCGATGCCTGCTGGGTGCCGAATCCCTCGGCGACCCAGAGCTCTCGGTGCCGACACGGGGAGGAGACCGGTGTCGATGCTTCTTCGATTTCTTCCGAAGCATGTCACCGGAGCTCCCCGGCACCGACGAGGAGGACGTCGAATCCATCCGTCGCTTCCTCGGGGCCGAGACTGAAGAAGGTCGATCTCGGGGGGGGCTGTACCGCAGGAGCCCTCAGGGTAGGCGGAGACCCACCCGAGGGCTCACCGCCACCAGCAGGGGAATGGACAGCCCTCACCTGCACTCCACCCGATGCACCACCGTCCGACGACATCAGCAGACGAGGTCCTGGTACCACCGACGTCGATGCAGCTATCCGATGTCTCGGCGCCGATGCAGAGGCCCGATGCCTCGATGCACTCGATGCAGGGGCGGCCGAGGAAGATGGTCTGGACGCTGACGACGTCGATGCACTCGAAGATCCCGGTGCCGATGCCGACGAAGAGCCCGAGAACAACACGTTCCACTGGGCTAGTCTCGCTACCTGAGTCCGCCTTTGAAGCAGGGAACACAGACTGCAGTTCTGAGGGCGGTGCTCGGCCCCCAGACACTGAAGACACGACGAGTGTCGATCAGTGAGCGAGATAACCCGGGCGCACTGGGTGCACTTCTTGAAGCCGCTGGAAGGCTTCGATGTCATGGGCGGAAAAATCACGCCGGCGAAATCAAAAGCCGAAATGGCGAAATTTGAAGCACCAAAATTTAGAGGGAGAAAAATCTCGACCGAGGCCAAAAAGAGGCCTACCCCGACGACGAAAGAAAACTTACCGGGGCAAAAAGCTGGAAGTACGGGGAGGATTTACACGAAACCCGGCGGGGGGTTTCCGGAGCACTTCCCGACTAAGAGAAACTTTCCCGAAGGAAAAAAACACGCTCAAAATAAATTGGAGGCGCGAGGTCGACTTTCCGGGGCTCGACACGGCGAAAACACGACCGTACCGAGTGCGGACAAAAGAAGACTGGACTGGCCGGCTCGAGCCGGTTTCGGGCGGGAAGACGGCCGCGCATGCGCGGTGCGCGCGGGCGTGCGAGGGCTAGCAAAGGACTTTGCTAGTGAAGTTTCCGATTGGAGGGGCTGCCGTGGACGTCACCCATCAGTGAGAACAAGCAGCCTGCTTGTCCTCGGAGAAGAAGCAGTTTCCTAACTTTTACAATGTAGAGCCCACCAGGGGCGTAGCCAGACACCCAGTTTTGGGTGGGCCTGGTCCCAAGATGGGTGGGCAGAAGAACTCTGTCTTGTTCTACAGTTTGGTCTCTCCCTCTCTCTCGCCTGCATACTATATGGTCTCTCAAACAACCCGCCCTCCCCCCCCACATACCTTTTAAATAGCAGATTTTCACCAGCAGCAAGCAGCAACCAATACACACTGCTCAAGTTGGCCCCACAGCATGTATCAGTTGCTGCTCGCTGCAGGCAAAGTTCTGCTATTTACAAGGTATGCAGGAGGGACAGCTGTTGGGAGTTTTCGGCTGATGGGGCATCCCTGTTAGCCACATCATAGGTGTGCTGCTACTGGGTGGGCCTGAGCCCAAAGTGGGTGGGCCTGGGCCCACTTAGGCCCACCCTTGGCTACGCTACTGGAGCCCACTCATGGACCAGCAGGCTATAATAAATAAAATAAATAATACTCACATCTTTTACAGGTCTTTTACAGGTAACATATCTTAACACAATGTTTCTTGAAAGTATCCATGTCCACATTTATCCTGCATATACTAAACAGTAGTCACACCAAAATTGTTCAATGCAATCCATGTACCGAAGGCTCAGTCTCACACTCATCCCATGAGCTTCGACTAGCCATACCATATATATCATGCGCCTGCTAAACTCTATGCAACGTGGTTAGTGCCTACCCTTGGGAATGCCTTACCATTCTCCCTTTGGGCAGAAGCCTCAAAGTTCACCTATTTGGCCAAGCATTTTCAGAGTGGGTGTGGTACTGAGTGGGCACAGGAGATCAGGTATTTGTGGCTATGTATTCTCCCCTCGCTTCCAAATCTGAAATCCCCCCCACCCACCCAAACATAGCCTTCTTGTATCAAGGATTCTGACCTCGCTTGTGTTTGGGGGTCTCCCTTGTCTTTTCTCTGTCCTATTACATTTTTTTGGCAATCATTTTCATTTCTGATATTTTCGGGGCCCTTTCATTAAGCTGTGCTAAGAAAGGACTTAATGTGCCCTTAGGCAGGCCTTTCCCACTGGCTAAGCCCATTTCTAGCACAGCTGTTAAAAAGGGCTTTTATCTATTTGTTTTATTGATGGCCATTCACTAATGTCAGAATTAGTGCTTAGCCATTTAAAAAAATTACTGTTGGAGGTTATTTAGGAGACACGCTAAGCAGTTAGCACAACGGTAACAATGTCAGTCCACTTTATGATTAGCACATCCACAGCCATTCTCCACCCCTGACACGACCCCTCAAAAAAAATATAAATTATCACATGCTAAGTGTGTGCAGATGCCAAAATGAACGTTGAAAGTTTTGGCATGTGTTGCATGAAGCTATTTTTGCTGCACTTAGGGGTTCTTTTACTAAGGCACAGTAAGCCTAATGCGCAGGGCCGCTGAGAGACTAGGTCGGACCCGGGGCTAGGCCACCCCACCTCTGCTTCCCCCCCCCCCCCCCCCGCCGCTGCTGCCCCACGTTGCTCCCCCCCGCCGCTGCAGTCCACGGTCTCACCTGCCTTCCTTCACGGCTCTGGGTCCCCTTCATTCAAAGCGGCAGTCGCAGATTGCCTCTCTTCTGGCCTTCCTTCCCTGTGTCCCACCTTCGTCTGATGTAACTTCCAGTTTCCGCGAGGGCGGGACATAGGGAGAGAAGGCCAGAAGAGAGGCAATCTGCGACTGCTGCTTTGAATAAAGGGGGCCCGGAGCCATGGAGGCAGGCAGGTGAGACCGGGGACTGCAGAGCCGGCGGCCTGACCCCGGCACTGGGCCCCCCTTTGGAGGCCCAGACCCGGGGAATTTTGCCCCCCCTGCCTCCCCCTCGGCAGCCCCACTAATGCGTGGTAAAAGAGCACAACTACGGGACATACTGAGGCATCTCACGGTAGTTTATATTTTGCCAGGGGAGGCGTGTCTGGAGGGCGGAGAGTAGGCGTGCATGCACTAATTGGGTAATGAGGGTATATTACCGTGTGCTACCTGTTTAGCGCGGGAGGCCTCACCGCCTCCTAAATAGGTGGTGGTAAGGGATTCTGGTAGTAAGAGCCATGTGTTAGTGGAGAAATTAGTGCGTGGCAATTTCACACACACAAAAAAAAATGAACGTGGCTATTTTACTGCTGTGCTAAAAGTGACTGAGTGCGTGGGAAACCCACATATTGACAGCAGCGCTGGCCACTTTTTAGTGCAGCTTAGTAAAAGGACTCCTATGCGCACGTTACCACCTAATGCAGCTTAGTAAAAGGACCCCTTAGTCTGTAAATCAATTTGTTGTACCTGCTGCAAAAACTGATATAGTAAATCCCAATAAACATAAACATAAATGACGTTTGAGGACATGTGTGCTTAAAGCCCTAGAAAAGTTTTTTTTTATTTATAATTTATTGAAATGGGCTTTAGTGAAAGAGCTAGTACATAAGAAAATGTGTCTTACTAATTATTATGGTGACTAAAAAAACATTTATAAGAGCATCAGATGGGGGTAAATGTCAAGAAAAAAAAGACTAGGCAATCTCACCTCGCAAAAAAGCAAATAGAAATGACAAAAAGGAAAATGAATAGACACTGGCTAATCCTATATAAGCCAATCTTCTAACCTAATTCTAGAAACTTGTGCACCAAATTTGCACTTAGCATTCAAAGTTACACAACCAAGTTATAGAATAGTGTCAGTTGCCCTTATAACTTAATAGAATAATTAGCTACTAATTGCTATTAACAACCAATTATTGGCTATCATTGGTATTAACTGGTGCTAATTGGGCAGTTACGTGCACAACTGCCCTTAGACAGTATCAGGGACATAGCCAGGCACCCACTTTTTGGGGGCCTGAGCCCAAAGTAGGTAGGGGCGATAACGACGCCCCCACCTGGCATCTCTCCCCCCAAGCGATCGGGGTGGGGTGGGGTGGGGGTGGGGTGTAACTCCGCTCTCCCAACCCTCCTGACGCCTTTATAGTTGAATTTGGATTTTAGATAAATGTTTGTGATTGGTTTGAATCTGGAGAATGTTTGTGCCATTATTGACTGGTCTTGAGTGCCTGAGCTTTACTATCGAACTGTGGTATTCCTTTTGTTTTATGTTTTGTTGTTTTGATTTGTTTTATTTTTATATTGTAAACCGTTTTGGTTTGACTATAAGGGAAACGGTATATCAAGTAAAATAAATAATAAATGATAAACGATATATCCTTTTGGTCTTCGTTGGGAGCGAACGGCAACTCATTCCCCTTGCTCGTGCTGGTTCTGCTCCTTCCCTCTGACCCAACTTCCTGGCCCTGTGAATAGGAAGTTGCATCAGAGGGAAGGCTTGGGCTGGCATGAGCAGGAGCAATGTGTTGTTGTTTGCTGCCGGTAAAGAACTAAAGGATTTAAAGGACTGGGGGAGGGGGAATTGTGTTAAGTGAACCCCCCATCTCCTGGAGGGAGAGATGCCGGGAGTCTTCAGCTGGTGGGGCTTGGGAATCCTGCCAGCCACATTGTTGCTGTGCTGCTGATAGGTGGGCCTGAGTCCAAAGTAGGTGACCCTGTGCCATAAGAGCCAACTTTTTAAAATGATTGGGGGTGCTGAATTTTTTTTTTTTTTACAGGCGGTGCATTTCCCCCTCCCCCTCATCCCCCTCCCTCTCCCCCTGTCCCCCCTTCCCTGTCCCCCCTCCCTCTCCCTCAGTTCCAGGCCCCTCCCTCCCCTCTCTCTCCTTTCCCTCCCCTCTCTCTCTCCTTTCCCTCCCCCTCTCTCCGAGTTCCAGGGTCCCCCCTCCCTCCCTCCCTTCCTCTGTCCCTCCGAGTTCCAGGGTCATCCCCTCCGTCCCTCCCTCCCTCCCTTCCAGTTCCAGGCCCCCTCCCTCCGAATTTTAAAAGTCATCTTGACATACCTCGTCGGGGTTACAGCGGCCGGCAGCAGAGGTAAAAAGAGTGCAGGCTAGGCCCTTCTGTCTCTCTCAGCTCTGGTCCCACCCTCATTTCCTGTTTCCGCAAGGGCAGGACCAGAGCTGAGAGAGAGATAAGGGCCGAGCCTGCACGCTTTTTACCGTTGCTGCCGGCCGCCGTAACACCGATGAGGTAAGTCAAGATGACAAGGCGCGCACAAGTCTTTTTGAAAACCTCACTCGTTTTATTTATTGGGGGTTTGCTTCCAGACTGCATTTTCTGTGATTCTTATTCTTTTGTATAAATCAAGTGATTTCTTGATGTACTAGTACTATTATGAACAGGTGTTTCCCCGATTTCTTGGTCTCAGATTGCTTCCAGGTGAGCTTTTCCACAGTTCTTGCATCAATTGATAAATTCCCTTATGTGTAAAGATTTCTTTTTTTGAAATTGATGGCATATTACCAAACTAGATAGTGCTTTACATTTTGGATGCTGTATCTTGAATATTGCCTTTCACAACAGTTACGATAACGAAAAGAAGCACAAAAGGGCCTCCAGAACTAGAACAATGGTACAGGCTTTATTGTGAATGACCCAACATGGGCCATGTTTCGGCGCTCAACTGCGCCTGCCTCAGGGGCCTGGAACACACACAAAAACCAACTTTGACAAATATGATAAAATCATATTAAAATACAATTATAAATTCAACATAAAAAAAACATCAAAAAATAAAAAGGACATATATTTGTGAATAAAAATCTAAAGTATGAAATATAAATGTTCAAGTTGAAAACGTAGTACTTTGATTAGGATATTATCACAAAATAATTGTGAAGGAGGTGACCATGTACGTGTAATAATAGTTGGTGAAATAAATAAGTGCATATTGGTGTTAACATGTGAGATCAAAATGTATTCATAAAAACATGAATGTAAGGAAAGGGACCATGTATATACGATAATGGTAAGTGAGCTACATCTATCAATAAATATGTGATACCATTAAGTATGATAAATACATCCAAACGTGGAAAAAGGTGATATAAATCGTGTCCATCACTTAGTGTCAAAATTTATATTGTGAGAGTGTGTCCATATTCCTTCCCTTTCTTTTGCTTATATCCATGTGAAATGTGCATAATACATATTGAATTAAAGTACTCATTCTTGGTGAGTGGTTTTGAATCGATCAGAAGGAGAGAAAATGGGAGAAAACAAACAGAAAAAGGAGGTAAAGTTTTGGATTCTGTATCTCTTACTAAAGTGGATGTTTCTATTGGTTTCAATATGAACGTTCCAAGAGAACCCTGAAGAGAAAAGAATATACTTATATGTATACTAGATGACTTTTAATGTCATTTTTGTATTAAAATCAGTAAAGGACTACAACTGTCATATTGCTCAAGAGAATATCTAAACTGCTGTAGTCAAAACCAAAAAATCCCAGTGAAGAATAAATCTTACAATAAATACAATCCCCAGTCTCTGTGTATGTGGACACGATTTATATCACCTTTTTTTTTCCACGTTGGATGTATTTATCATACTTAACGGTATCACATATTTATTGATAGATGTAGCTCACTTACCATTATCGTATATGCATGGTCCCTTTCCTTACATTCATGTTTTTATGAATACATTTTGATCTCACATGTTAACACCAATATGCACTTATTTATTTCACCAACTATTATTACACGTACATGGTCACCTCCTTCACAATTATTTTGTGATAATATCCTAATCAAAGTACTACGTTTTCAACTTGAACATTTATATTTCATACTTTAGATTTTTATTCACAAATATATGTCCTTTTTAATTTTTTGATGTATTTTTTTGATGTTGAATTTATAATTGTTTTTTTAATATGATTTTATCATGTTTGTCAAAATTGATTTTTGTATGTGTTCCAGGCCCCTGAGGCAGGCACAGTTGAGCACCAAAACACGGCCCCTGTCGGGTCAGTCACAATAAAGACTGTACCATTGTTCCAGTTCTGAAGGCCCTTTTCTGATTCTTTTCGTTTTTGTATTTTGTGTACTATTGGACCCTCCCTTCTTTGCTGCTTTTACAACAGTTGCCATTCGCCCTCCTGAAGCCAAAATAACTTTGGGAGAGCCGATCCTTAGGTGTAAGATACAAACCCCCAAAAGGCACAGAAATGTACTTTTTAAAAAAACATTTGCATCTCTGTTGGAATATGTTGAGAAGAGAGAAGTTCAGCTGTGGTGAGCGAAGCTGCTCCCACACCAGCTTTCATTCTTCGTTTTTATTTTCTGATGCCATCAAACTTTTTAAAAGTATAAATAAATAAATAAATAAAAGTGCAATGACATGAATGTCTGAAGTTTCTTACCATCATCCTCATCCACAGCATCTGGCTGCGAAACAAATATAGGCTCTGAAGGGTAGCTGCCCGCTTCCTGCCATACCCACATCTCCTTCGTTTTAACGCTGAGTTTAGAAAGCTGCAAAGATGACAGAGTGGCTTCATTAATTCATCAGCTGACAGAAGGACCGAATAACTTTTCAGGTTTTTTGTTGTTGTTTTGCTTTTACCCTGTCTGGAACGAAGTGGTTCAGTCCAAGCCCGTACGCGTATGCGTAAGGCTTTCCAGAATATTTCTTATAATTAATCTGTGGAAACTCAAAGGCTGTAAAATAAAGCATAGGTACAGCACAAGGATTAACGTGTGGATTTTCAATGTCCTTTGTTGCCTCCCTATGAAGTGTAACATAGACATCTTACCTAGGCGAGGCCCTGAGAAAAGCACTTCTGGTTCTAGCCAGATAATTTCATCACTGCGCAGCACTGCGGTGGCTGTTGTGTACGGCAAAGTGACTACGTTTTTGCCTGCATCGTGCTAGGAGGATAAAAGTACAAAAATGCCATTGCAACCAACTATGCAATTTGATTTAAAAGAGTTCATAAATTGACAGTAAATTGTGATGTTATATTAGCTGATGTAAAGTATGTTTACTTTGCGAGCAATGTAATAATAATAATTATTATTATTTATAGCATTTGTATCCCACATTATCCCACCTATTTGCAGGCTCAATGTGGCTTACATAGTTTTATGATGACAATAACATTACAGGATATCAGATACAATTAGTGATGTGTAGAGCTTGTGTAAGGGGGAAAAGAGGGAAGTGATTAGGCGGGTAGCTATAAAAGGTGGACTTTCATAGTTGAGTGGGATGATGATGTGGGTTAGTACAGCTATGGGTTCTCTTTGTAGGCCTTGTTGAAGAAACAAGTCTTTAGAGATTTGCGGAAGTTATTTGTTTCGTCAATTGATTTCAGGTCTGTAGGTAATGCATTCCATAGTTGTGTGCTCATATAAGAGAAGGAGGTGGCATGCATCAGCTTGTATTTTAGTCCTTTACAGCTGGGGAAGTGCAAGTTGAGAAATTGGCGGGATGTTCTTTTGGCATTTCTTGGAGGTAGGTCCACGAGGTTTAGCATGTAGATTGGGGCGTCTGCGTGAAGGAATTTGTGTACAATCGTGCAGATCTTGAATGCAATGCGTTCCTTGAGTGGGAGCCAGTGAAGTTTCTCTCTTAGGGGTTTTGCACTTTCATATTTGGGTTTTCCAAAAATCAGTCTGGCGGCAGTATTCTGGGCTGTTTGGAGTTTTTTGATGGTCTGTTCTTTGCATCCGGCGTATAGTGCGTTACAGTAGTCCAGATGGCTTATTACCATTGACTGTACCAGGGTATGGAAGATGTATCTCGGGAAGAAAGGTTTTACTCTTTTGAGTTTCCGCATGGTATAGAACATCTTTTTTGTCGTGTTTTTCACGTGTGTGTCAAGCGTGAGGTTTTGATCAATAGTAACTCCAAGAATTTTCAAGTTTTGTGAGACAGGAAGAGAGCAGTATGGTGTGGTTATGGTGGAGAAGTTTTTTGTGTTATGTTGGGAGGTGAGTACAAGACATTGTGTTTTATCTGCATTAAGTTTTAGTTGGAATGCATCCGCCCAGGTGTGCATGATATGGAGGCTTTGGTTGATTTCGTTGGTGATTTCATTTAAATCATGCTTGAACGGGATGTAATTGTGATGTCGTCTGCGTATATGTAAGGATTGAGGCCTTGATTGGCTAGAAGTTTGGCTAGAAGTTTGGCTAAAGGTATCATCATTAGATTGAATAAGGTTGGTGAGAGGGGGGATCCTTGGGGAACTCCACATTCAGGTGTCCATGGGGGTGATCTGCCTGCGTATGTTGTTACTTGATATGAGGAATAATGAGGAAACTTATGGTACTGTTAGACGAGGGAAGGAAAACTGTGCCAGCAGATTAGGCATGCACACAGCCCGGGCTCCTGGTTGAACAGGGTGCATAGAAAATGTTCCACCCTTCTTCAGCGTTGGAAGGATGTGGAGAATGAGTGTGGCCTGGTGAGGCCCATTCTAACAGCACTTAAAGAAAAGTTGTTCCTCCAGAGCCTCCTCCTGCACAGTAGGGGGTAGATTCTGGGTAGGGCACCCACATTTAGGCTCCAGGAAAGTAAGCGCTATGCAACTTTTCTATGTTGGAAACTATGTGCTTACTTTCTGCAATAGAATAGTGACTACGTTTGCATCTATGTGCACCCACTTATGCCAGCTCAAAGGCTTCTGTAAATGCGGGCACATAAATGTGCCCATAAATACAAGTAATCTGTAATCTATGTGTGCATATTTTGGGCCCATGCCCCTCCAATATCCAGGCCCCCTTTGAAGATGTGTGCCCTAGAATTTATATGTCTAGGTTATAGAATAGTGACTCACATCTTTTATAGGTAACATATCTTACTGCAATGTATTTGAAAGTATCCATGTTCACATTCATCCTGTGTATATTAAATAATAGTCACACCAAAATTGTTCAATGTAATCCCTGTGACCAAGGCTCAGTCTCACATTCATCCCATGAGCTCCAAATAGCCATACCATATATATATATATATGTCAATTGCCTGCTGAACTCTATGCAACATGGTGCCTTATTCTATGTAGTTCCTTCCTACCCTTGCCATGCAGCCATTTCAGGGGGGGGGGGATCCCTTACCACCACCCATTAAGGTAGGGTAAGCAGTGGTGTGCGTGAGTCCTTTACTGCATGTCGTTTGGAGGGAAAACTCTGGAAAAACATCAGACAGTTGAAACTAGTCTGTTGAAAGATTTTTTAGTCATTGGTGTGACCCCTGACACAGGTGCGGTAGCACCGAAACACGGCCTGTGTCGGGTCTTCCTCCAATCAAATTTCATTATTAAAGGTTTTTTTTTAGGAAAGAATTGTGTTCCCTGTGTTTTTAAAGGCCCTTTGTGCTGTTTTTTCTGCTTGTAATTTAATTTTTGACATGCGTCTGCTGTGCGTGCCGGAAGATAATTTTTTATTTTCTGGTGCACAGCACAAATCCAATTTTTATTTTGCCACATGTCCATTTTCGGCAAAAATTTTAAAAAGGCCTTTTTTACAGGCTTGCTGAAAAATGCATCTGTGCACGCCCAAAACACGCGCCTAAACTAGCGCAGCCCATTTTTTTGACGCGCCGTAGTAAAAGGACACCTGAATTCTTTAAAGGCTGTGATGTGCTTAGGGTCATACATGAGCAGAGCACAGAACCACCAAAGGTGCTCTGTAAACACAGGTCTACTTTGCTAGCACATTACCTTATCGATATTTAGAGGAAGGACATATCTTCGGACTTCTGGCTGAGGAGCCTTTTCAGCATGTTTCTTCACTTCTTCCCAGTTACCACGCAAATTGGACAAATATAAGTAATTATAAATAAACTCAAACCTGCAGGACAGAGAATCAAACATGATTACTTCAAGGTACCTATTCAGAGCCATAATAAAAACACAACATGTAAAATAAGGTGATATCTTTGTATCAGACTAACTTAAAATATTCCTCAGGTCAGGACAGTATTGCCACTTGGGGTCACAGTGGCCAGTTTAATTCCTGGCAATTCTGGAATGGGCGTGGAGGGGGACCGCTCCTGTCCTGGATAACAACTATCAGAGAAAATACCAGGTTTGTCTCAAGGGGGGTGGGCTGAGGAAAGTCAGGGTATGGTATTGGGAGGGGGGGTATTGTTGAAGATGGGTCTGCTCTGGAGGGGGTATCTGTTGGGGTGTCTGAGCTTAATGTGAGGGATGATTGTGGGAGGGTTTACTGTCTGGGGGAGTCTGAATTGGGGGTGTCTGGATTAGGAAGGATGATCTTGGGGGGGGGGGTTATTGGGAAGGGTCATGATTGGGGAAACTACTATCTGGGGGAGATTCTGTATGGGGGAGCTTGAGTTGTGTTGCTGGAGTTGCATCATTTATTTTGAATTTTGCACTGGGGCTTGGTACACTTGTCAAGGTATGGAATGCAGGCCTATGTGATATATGTCTGCTCTGTGTGGTAAATGAAGGGTAGATGCTGGCCTGTCCCTTGTATTTACATACTTAAAGTGCAGTATGTGCAAAAACTTGCTGCACTTAGTCAACATGTTCCATAGTTCTGGAAGTTCAAAGAAAATGTACGACACTAATTAAAATGGGAACCCCCCACATAAAACATAAAACAAACAAGAAATAAAGAAAGAGACCAAGATCTCCCCAAGCCTAAGCTCAGAATATCACAGCAGATCAACTGTCCAAGCAGATAAAGCCTATTATAATAGGTTTAATATGTCAACCACAACACATAGGGGACCTTTTACTAAGGTGCACTAATGGATTTAGCACATGCTAAATGATAAGATGCCTATTATATTCCTATAGGTGTCTTATACATAGTAACATACATAGTAGATGATGGCAGAAAAAGACCTGCACGGTCCATCTAGTCTGCCCAACAAGATAAACTCATATGTGCTACTTTTTGTGTATACCTTACCTTGATTTGTATCTGCCATTTTCAGGGCACAGATCGTAGACGTCTTGCCCAGCACTAGCCCCGCCTCCCAACCACCAGTCCCGCCTCCCCCCACCGGCTCTGCCAACATTAGCGCATCTTAGTAAAAGGACCTCATAAAAACTGGTTAAAAACATAACTCGACATAGCCATGTTTCTCCCCATCAAGAGCTGTACCATAAAATCGTAATGAATTAGTAATAAAATCAGGACATTCAAATAAGCAGAGATCAGAACATTCAAAAATAACACATCCGATGCAACTCTTAAAATGTTATGACAATTACAAAACACGTACACTAATTAAATAATAACTCATAAAGCAGAGAATGAAACCTCTAAAATCTTAAATGACACAATGGAGACGACTAAAACTGATGGCAGAAAAAAGTTAACTGCGAATTGTACACCAAACCCAAGTTGCTTCGTCTCTACTTTTATACTTGGATTTGAGTTTCTTCAAAAAGGTATTGATTGACATGATGAAACTGGGCTGAATTTCCCCTTCAGAAAAGAACTTATGCCCCTGATGCAGGTGCATGCTGAAATGTGGTTGCTTCAAGTGACCTTGTATCCAATGACTGTTACCAGCTTCAGTAAAGGGATTATCACCATTCTTGTGTTTCATAACTATCTTTACTATCTTCAAAGCTACTAACAGGGAAGCCAGCTCCTAACGGAGATGAGTAGGTTTTATGAGGACTGACAATTCTGTTGCCCTTGGAGAACACTTCCTACAGGTAAGCAACTTCCCTTTCTCTAAAGACAAACAGGATAGTAATCCTCACATGTGGGAATCCCTAGAGAATGCTTTCAACAATAAAAAGAAAAAGAAAAAAAAATGCCAGTGGGCAACAAACATTAGTCCCCGTTTATATATTTATTTATTTTTATTTTACAAATTGCTATACCACATACAACTAGGTGGTGTACAAGAAAACATTCATATTATGCATATCACAAAACATAAAACAAAGCAAACCATGAAGACAAATCAATCTTCAAATTAAAAAAAAAAACCCAATACAAATAATTTTGTCTTCAACAACTTTCTAAATTGTGTTACACTGCTATAATTCCGAAGTTGACCAGGCAATGCATTCCACAGTGTTATCCTTGCAGGAACAAAGGCTGTAGCTCATGGTCTACATACTGGAGTCTCATAGTAGTTTCCGACTGCAGTGCACATCTTGGATGGTACACAGTCAACATGTGTTTCAGGTAAAATGGAGCAACAGTGAACAAAACCTGATATAGAACTGTCAACACTTTTTAAATTGAATCCTTTGAAGGACAGGAAGCCAATGTAGTTGTCTGAGCATTGGTTTTACATGGGAAAACTTTGCCACCTCCATTATCGTTCTCATTGCTGCATTTTGAACCACTTGCAATGCCCTGACACTCAAAGACAATATACCAATATACAAGTTTTGCAGTTAATGCACACTAACTGTAAACATTACTCATGGAAACTGCAAAACCTCTGCAGTACATGGAGGTTCCTGGCCCTAAAGAGAAGGCAGCCATGCAGTGAACATGGGGCAATGGTTGTTACCACGCATTGATGGCATGATCACTAATGCAGAATGTGGTATCTACACTTCTGGAGACTAGTTAACTGTTCTGCGTTGTTATCTTTAAGAATTAATGCATAGTATCAGCATCCATTTTAATTGTGAGGTGCACTACTCACCATCCCTTTCCTGCCCTGTGGTATGAATTTTCATATTAGGTGTTTAATGTGGCACTTAGGTCAAAATACTAAGGGGGCAGTTCTGCATCTAGGAACCTCCATTTAGGTACCCCAAGGCTGTTCAGCTTTTGAAACATTGACAACAAACAAGACTCCTTCGTAGCTCACAACTAAATTGACTTTCAGATTTCTAGTATGCAAGATGGCAACTTGATGGGAGGATGTGGCAAGGACAGCGCTGATGATTTCCCCAATTATGGGGAAAAAGTGTAAGGGGAAGACCAGGAAGTTCCCCTCCGAGGACCAGGCAACTCTCCCATATCACCAATCCACCATTCTGGAGCTCCTTACCTCCAAGTTGGCTCTACCGTGGACCAGTTCTGCTGAAACACTAGAAGCGGTGCTTCTTGCAATGCTCAATGCAATGCTGAGCCCTGATCCGCAGCTTCTTACTTCTTCTCCTTCTATGTCATCATCAAGCAGGGTGTAGCGGTCAGAAGAGCCACAGAATGGTGTACCAACTGCAGAGGGCAGTTCCTCACTGATTGTGGTGACGCCATCTGGAAAATCAGCAGTTGGAGAGAAGGCCTTTGAGACATCAGTTCTATCTGTAATGGTGGTTACATAGGTCTCAGATCCAGTAGTGGATGCTCAAAAACCCAAGGTAGTTTTTCCTTCCCTGGAGAAACCACAGACGGTTACGTTGGAGTCGCTTTGGGATGCTATAATAGCAATGCATAATTCTATTGCTACCTTAACGTCTGTTGTTTTGACAGAACAAGATACCTCTAAAACTGTCATCGAAAATGTGAAGAGTGCTCAAGTGAGACTGGAAAAAGTAGAGAATCAAGTTGCTGACTTGCAAAAGGTTCAATCTGCTGTTGTAAAAAATGTTTACTGATAGACGCTTGGAGATTTTGGAAAATTCCTTTCGTTATTTGAATTTACGTTTTTTTAAACTTTCCAAAACACCCTATACTGTCACCTGGAGAAGTTCTTAAAAAATATCTGGAAGAAATATTACATATTCCCAAGGAAGGGAAGGGAAGGGAAATGGGACTTGATATACTGCCTTTCTGTGGTATTTTGCAACTACATTCAAAGCAGTTTACATATATACAGGTACTTATTTTGTACCTGGGACAATGGAGGGTTAAGTGACTTGCCCAGAGTCACAAGGAGTTGCAGTGGGAATTGGACCCAGTTCCCCAGGATCAAAGTCCGCTGCGCTAACTACCTTTGGCTAAAGTTTATTTTATTTCCTCTAAAACTTTACCATAGAAGAAAAGGGATGCTTCCATGGGTGCGGCTAACTTTAGTTTGGACTTAACAGGTTTTTTGGAAAGTTCTGATTCTGAAGCAGTCAGACGTGCTACCCTTATTGCCACCTTTGTGTTTCCTCAAGATCATGACCATGTTTTGAGATTATCCTTTAAGTTAAAAAAATGATAACTTTATGGGACATAAGGTCTGGGTTTTTCTAGATCTTACTAAATCAACTCAAGAGAGAGATGGAAGAAGATTTTGGCATTTAGACCAGTCCAGTCCAAGGGGGGCACTTTTCGGCTTTGATATCCATGTAAATATGTGGTTGTTTTGGCAACTATTAGATATGTATTTTTTGATCCAGACCATTTGAGGTTTTTGGTAGAAGTGAAATAATTGAAGTATTTGTTAATGTAGACATGTATTTTCTTTGGGTAGAGGATAATAACTCCTGAAGAAGATATGCAGTATGATCCAGCTTAACCTCTCATATTTACCTTAATATTTCTTTATTAGTCCCTGTTGCTTCAAGGGTATATTTCTTATAGATTATAAGCTCTGTCGAGCAGGGACTGTCTCTTCATGTTCAAGTGTACAGCGCTGCGCACGTCTAGTAGCGCTATAGAAATGATAAGTAGTAGTAGTAGTACTTATCTTGGATCTCCCAATTGTGGACTAAGTAGCACAAGTTTCAGGTGGTTTAAAATGCACTTAGGGGCCCTTTTACTAAGTCACGGTAAAAAGTGGCCTGCGGCAGTGTAGGCGCATGTATTAGGTGTGCGCCGGGCCAATTTTTATCACGTCCACAAAAAAGTTTAAAAAAAAAAATGTGATGGGAAAAGGACATGCGGTAAAACTGAAAGTAGCGCGCATCTAAAACTGGCCTGAGCCCTTTACGCCACCCATTGATCTAGCGTGAAGGGCTCACGTGCTACACGCACGGTGACTTCTCGGCACGCGCCAACTGCTAATTACCGCCAGAAACAGTGCACGTGGGAGGAAATAAGTAAATAATTCATCCAGGTATTATGGGCACATGCCAAATCTGAAATTACCGCCAGGGGGATGCACTGGCCTGGCGGCAGTCTCATTTGGGCGCGCTGCGCACGTGTACAGCCTACCACAGCTTAGTGAAAGGGCCCCCAAATGCTTTTCCTATATTGTATTGCTTTTTGTGCTTTGCTGTCAAGTGTTTTGCTTGTATACTAATTTGCAGCAGGGGCGTAGCCAGCCTTCCGTGGGAGAGGGGTCCGAGCCCGGGGGGAGGGGGCACATTTTAGCCCTCCCCCCGGCGCCGCCCCCCCACCGCCGACATTGCCGCCCCCCCCTCCCGCCGCGAACCCGCCTCCGCTGCATCCTACCTTTACTTTTGCTGGCGGGGGATCCCACTCCCCGCCAGCCGACGTCTTCTTCTTAGTCGCTTCCCGCTCTTCAATTTGTTTGCTGACGTCCTGCACGTTGTACGTGCAGTACGTCAGACTCAGAGAACAGAACTGTTCTCTGAGTCTGACGTCCTGCACGTATAATTACGTGCAGGACGTCAGCAAACAAATTGAAGTGCAGGAAGGACTGAGAAGACGTCGGCTGGCGGGGAGTGGGATCCCCCGCCAGCAAAAGTAAAGGTAGGCGGCGGCGGGGGCGGGTTCGCCGGGAGGGGGGTCCTGGGGTGAATCTGCGGGGGCCCCGGCCCCCTCAGGCCCCACGTAGCTACGCCACTGATTTGCAGGACTTTTTTTGTGGGAGTACTTGGGAGTACTGAGTACCGGCACCTTTTTCATTGTCTACTAAAATTGACCCATGGTCCCCAAGTTTATGTGAAAGAGCTCAGTCTCTACACACCAATTCTGCCTTGTCATAGATTCTGTGACTAGTTGCAGGGGGCTTAACCATTGTGGGGTGATCACCTCACCCCTGAAGGGTGGCCTGGCATTTGAGTACCGGCACCTTTTACGTTAGAAAAAACGCACTGCTAATTTGTAAATGCAAATTTAAAAAAAAAAAAGTTTGCTAGGGGAGTGGCTGTGAATATATTAGTGCTGTGTATTATTTTCTGAATATTTATCCTATCATAGAATAAGATTTGGACATTTGCTAAGATTCCTTCACAAATTTTCTGGTTCATCTCCAGTTCAAAGCTGCAATGGACATGTCATTTTCCTATTTATTGTTATAGCATTACCCTTTCCAGCAGCAGAGATCCGCGACAAGGTAGCCATTGTCTTCAAAAGTGTTGATGTGATGGAAAATGTTAAAAGCAGAGGTCCTGTATTTGAGATTAAGGTATTCTCCAGTTTGTTTTTCTGCTACATGAATCCAGACCTTGAAAACAGAAGGTAATTTTGGATGCAGTTAAAAAAAGAGTGCAAAAAATAAATACAAGCTGCATTTTCTAATGTCCTTTGTACTTACTCCCATTGTTTCATTGGATTCAAAGCAACCCATGTAGTTGTTTCCCCAAATAGTCCACGAAGAAAGGAACTTGATCAAATTAATTTTCACTGGTTGTTCCACAAATACTATATAATTGGGACTCAAACCAAAACTGTAAAGACAGAAAAAAGTTACTTGTGTAAGGTTAAATATGCTAAATCTTCAACACAATAAAATATGTCCTTTACACATTTATTAAAATGTGAAGCTTTGCTATCATTCTGTGAATTTATTAAATCACAAGATCTGAGATAGGGCTACCTTTCAAGGCAGTGTTTCATAAACCTCTTTGTTAAGAGCTGATAGTACATTTTTCCTCCATGGTGACATCAGCAACTGGTACGTGCACCACAGCTACCCTATACCTTTTCCAGATATGTATGCAACCATCACACAGAAGGGTGACACATATCCAAAAAGGAATGAGTAGAATAAGATCATCTATGGAGTAGTCCCAGATTACATGATTGACCTAATCAATCTCCCAATCAGAAATAGTACCAGTTCATCACGGTCTTACCTGAATCTCCATTACCCAAATTGCAAAGGACTAAAATACAAGACAACCCATGCGTCCAACTTCTCTTACATAGGTACGCGTCTGTGGAACGCATTGCCACAAGTGGTGAAAACAACTTATGATTACCTAAAATTCAGAAAGTCATTAAAGACCCACCTATTCGAAGGGCATATCCGAATGACCCAACTTAAATGACTCAACCCTGCAACACTTCACTATTAAAGATCGTATTGGACATTGATGAACTCTTTTACCTCAACCCAACTTGATTGAATCTTGTCTTCCTTATCCCAATACAACATTTTGTGCCTATCCCGTACCGGATTTGGTGAATGCCTTCACAATATTATGTAAGCCACATTGAGCCTGCAAATATGTGGGAAAATGTGGGATACAAATGTAATAAATAAATAAATTATCTTTAGCAAGAACAAAGACAGGGCTTAGATGTCATGAAAAACCCAGTTGTGTGAAAAGGCTGAGGTTTTGGATTCAGAATGTGTTTTCAGAGGTCCTCCTGAATATCCCGTGAGTTAATTCTTAACACACCTCAGAGTTTTTCAGATCAAATTCTGCCTGAGTAGAAGTGAAATGAAATGGCAGAGCTCTCCATGGCAGTCACTGAGAAAGTGTGGCAAGTTTCTTTGTTACCTGTGAACATAGGAAGGCTTGAACCTGTCACTGCAGGGGAACTGCACAACAATTTCTGCCTTGGTTATTGGGTCTTCTTTATCTGAAATAAAGGAAACGTTAGGAAAACTTACACGCTGCTTCATGACTCAACTTTTCATAACATCTTCTAAAACTTAAATAGGAAAAGAAAAAGAAGTTTCTAGTTCCCTAATATGGGCAAAGAGCGCCTGTTAATTTGCAAAAAGTAACTTTCCAGATCACACACCCACACCTTCAAGAAGCCTCATCATTATGAGATTTAAAACACTTCTATCCTGCTGTATCAGAAATTCCTGACAGGTGAAGGAAATCATAGGCCTATGTTTTCTGCTGTTATGAACTGTACAGTCAGTCAGTGAAGGAATGTGGGGGAGTGTGGTAACAAGTATTCCGTGATTCACATGGAAGGCCATGGCCGGCCTACAGGAGGGAGTCTGCACAGAAATTAAATGAGATGGTCACGTAGAAGTTAATTTAATTTAATCAGCATATTTATATTCTGCTTGAACAGCCAGTTCAGAACGGATTACAAAAAACAAATAAATAAAATTTCAAACAACATACAATATTGAATCATATAAGAAAAAAAAGTAATTCTAAACAATCGAATCGAATCATATTTTGTAAAAAGCCAGGTTTTCAGATTACAGCAGAATGATCACTGGACAAATTTCCGCTCGATCCTCACGGCCGAAATTTGTCCAGTGATCCTGAAGAAGAAACCGCGAATTCGAAACGCTGGCCGCCGTTGATCACGGTCTTAATCAACAAGGGAGCACAGAGACTGACTGATTTGCTCTTCAGCTAATTCTGTTTAAATACGCTTTAGCCAATTTAAAGTCTGCATATAGAGGTTTTTGGGCCGATGATGAGGAAGTCCAACCCCAGTTTGACTTTTTCAGCTGTCAAGGGGTTTCTCGAGGTCTTTTCCTCTTTAAGATAAGAGTGCTTGCTTGAAGTAATAGATTTTTTGAGTACCTCATTAATTTTTGACTCTCAACTGACTGATCTTGGTAACTCACCCCATTATATAGATCATGTATTTTTGCAGCCTTTTTATCCGCTGCAGTAAAAAGGGCCTCAGTGAATGGCAAAAATAGCCGCTGCCGTTATAGCAGGGCCCTTTTTACTGCAGCTTGGTAAAAGGGCCCCTCAATGAACTAAAAACTTGAATTCTCTTCGTACCTAACCAGCTCAAAAGGGGACATAGGGAAAAATGAAAACCTATGTGAACAGACCTGCTTGTAGTGGAGGGATTTTTATAATATTGTAGGCAAATGAAAAGGCCTTCCCAAAACTGTTGCCAATGTTGTATAGAGTCCCATCGTTTTCAATGTGAGGATGAGCTGTTACTCCATTGACAGAAATGTAGTTAGAGAGATCCACCTAAGGAAGAAAACAGATAGGTATCATACTAAGAATCAGAGGCTCACAAAGCAGAAATAAACTGATTTTTTAAAGCTATTTTAACGTATCTGTATTAGACTACTCCCTGTTACATTTAAAGAATTCTGTCACTAGCTGCAAAATTCATCATATCTGTATGTGGATTACAAAATGCCTGCAATCTGTTATGACGCAAAGAGGGGCATTCTCATTGTGGTGTCTAAGTCCGACTTTGGATGTTTTGCACAAAACATCCAAATTCCGAATAGGTAATTTTCGAAAAAGAAAAACATTATTTTTTTAAAATCAAAAATACTGTTTTGAACAAGGTTTTCTGCTTTGGATGTTTTGTTTTTTGGTCCATTTTCAAAAAAAACCCCAAAAAGTGCAAAACGTTGAGATTCATAGCATTGAGATGTAGGAGGAGCCAACATTTTTATTAGACTGGTCCTCCAGACATCCCAGGAAAGCAATGGGGCACCCTAGATGGCACCTCTGTGGACTTCATAAAAATGCTCCCAGGTACATATCTTACCTTTGCTCCTTTATCTTGTTCCCTGAGCTTTCCAAAACCTACCAAAACACACTGTTCCCCACTGTACACCACTACAATAGCCTTTGTAGGTGAAGGGGGCACCTATTTATGGGTACAGTAGAGTTTTGGTGTCTTTGGGAGGGGTTACAGTTTTCACCATAAGTGTGACAGGTAGAGGGAGATAGGGACCTGAATCCCCCACTCTATCGTGCACTGCATCGACCACTACACTACTCCAGGGACCTGTATGCTACTCTAATAGACCAATCGGAAGAAAAAGTGGGAAGTGGACCAATAACTCCAGAGACTGGGACAACTGAGTCAAGCAGGACTTTAACATCTGAGTCTGTCATAGAGGATGGTAAATCATATTTTTATTCACATTTTTGGGGGGTGGGAGGGAATCAGTGACCACTGGGGGGTGTTGAGGATTCACCCTTGATTCCCTCCAGTGGTCACCTGGTCATTTAGGGCAATTTTTTGTGCCTTATTTGTTCTGAAAATAGGTCTACACCAAAACATTGACGTTTCAGCCCTAGACGTTTTGGTTTTGTAAAACGTCCAAGTGTTAGGCACACCCTAATCCCGCCTTTGAAACACCTAGGACACACCCCCTTGTGATTTGGATGCACTGAAGATGAATTACATAGATAAATGTCTGCCAAAAAGGTTTTGAAAATACCGAATTGGACGTTTTGAGATTAAAAATGTTATAACACAAAGCACATTTATTCATATAGGTATTACATAGATGGTACCTTAGGTAGCTTCTGGAGGTGTGGGGAGGGTGGAGTGTGACAGGTAACTGAGGGATTGAGTAGAGGAATAAGAATTTGGATGGGGGAGTTGCGATTGTAGAAGGAAAGAAAGAAGGAAAAAAAATTTGGAGGGGATGACTAGGTACTGTGGGATTGGGTGGAGGGGTAACGGCTGATAAGAGGAAAATGACCACATATTGGAGAAATAAAATGTCCAGATAACATAAGTGGGGAAAAAAAAGCCTTTTTATTTTCATGTTATTGACTGGACTACGTCAATTTTGGGAATGTGCATCTTTTATATATACTCCCACAAATAAAAACTTAACCCAGAAAAGACCAAAGCTCTTATGTTTTCACAGAAACCAGGCATTACCTTTTCTTATCTCATATCATTAGGAGGCATTAAGATTGAGTTAGTTGACTCTGAAAATCCTTGGGATCACCATAGACAATAAACTAACTTACCAGTCTCACATTTCCCTACTAATTAAGAAATGCTTTGTCCAAGCTTAAAATGATTCCTTCTATTAGGTCTCTCATAGTAAGGTAGTAACATAGTAAATGACGGCAGATAAAGACCTGAATGATCCATCCAGTCTGCCCGACAAAATACACTCATTTTACATGATTTGTGATACTTTAAATGTATACCCGAGTTTGATTTGCTCCAGCCTTTCTCAGGGCACAGACCGTAAAAGTCTGCCCAGCACTGTTCCTGTACTAAAAGTTCTGAAGCTAACGCCAAACCCCCTTAAAATTTAAACTCCAGCCCATCCATATCTATTCAGCCACGATCAGGGTGCAGACCTTAGAAGTCCGTCCAGCATTGGTTTTACTTTCCAATTACTGGCGTCGCCACCCAATCTCTGCTAAGATTCCATAGATCCATTCCTTCTAAACAGGATTCCACCACATCCCGCGGGAGTGCATTCCACGTATCTACCACCCTTTCTGTGAAAAAATACTTCCAGACATTACTCCTGAGTCTGCCCCCCTTCAGCCTTAATTCATGCCCTCTAGTTCTACCACCTTCCTGTCTCCGGAAGAGGTTCGTTTGTGGATTAATACCTTTCAAATATTTGAACATCTGTACCAAGTCACCCCTGTTTCTTCTTTCCTCCAAGGTATACATGTTCAGGTCGGCAAGTCTCTTGTTGTATGGTTTGCAACGCAAATCCCATACCATTTTTGTAGCTTTTCTTTGTACCAGTTCCAGTCGTTTTACGTCTTTAGCAAGATATGGCCTCCAAAACTGAACACAATACTCCAAGTGGGGCCTCATCAACGACTTGCAGAGGGGCATCAACACCTCTTTTCTTCTGATGGTTATACCCCTCTCTATGCAGCCTAGCATCCTTCTGGCCATGGCCCAGTGGCATTCCTAGGGGGGGTGGTGGGTGCGGTCCGCCCCAGGTGCACGCCGCTGGGGGGGTGCCACACACCTGTCGGAGCCGCTCGTTCTGTGCTCCCTCTGCCCCGGAACAGGTTGCTTCCTGTTCCAGGAAAGAGGGAGCATGGAACGAGCGATGCTGACAGGCTCGCGGCACCCCCCCTCCCAGCACGTAAAAATGCACCCGGGGGGGGGGTGTCGCTTCACTGGGGGGAGGTGTCGTTTCGCCGGGGGGGGGGGGGGGGAGAAGGTGTTGTTTTGCCAGGGGGGGGCACTGCACCCGGGGGGGAGGGGGAAGCATCGGCGATCCGCCCCGGGTGTCAGCCGCCCTAGGAACGCCACTGCCATGGCCATTGCCTTTGAACATAAATCATTCTGCAGTCACTCTTTTGTGCTATGCTATCTTAACTTCTACAATACCCTTTTCCAAGGTCTCTGCATTACCGACCTTAAACACAATTAATTAATGCAGCTGGGCTTATCACTGGAGTGAAGAAATGAGACCATATGACCCCATTACTTAAAGAGGAACACTGGTTACCAATAGCATCTAGGATCCCCTTCAAAATGTTAAGCTTAATACACAAGATAAAATGTACTCTACGTTCATTAGATCAACATTTCATAGCGGTCCCCTCTTTTCACCAAATTTTCCTTGATTTTACTTGTGAGTACCTCTTTAATGTCATAGGCCCATCACTCTGGAACAATCTTCCACTCCATCTCTGCACTGAGCCCTTCCCATCAAACATTCATAGTAGACTTCATGTTTCTGAAGTGTTCTCCATATCCTCACCATTATTGCTACCAGGGCAGGAGGACAAAGGCACTGATCTGAACTATAATGCAGAAAACCTAATTGTCCTGACATTTGGCTGGTGGTGCACAGCATTTTGCTGACCATCACTGGCGTTATGACTGGAAATTCAGTGCCAGGCCATGTCCAGGCTTCAGCATTGAATTTCCAGGTTTGCAGAGCTGGCTATGGCAGAGCTGGTTAAGTGTGATATTCAGCACTTAACTGGCTATGGGGCACCACATAAACATAGTACTGGCTTTTACGTGGTCCTATTTATGTGGTTACTTTGGCCCATTAAGGGTGAGATTCTATATATGGCACCTCCTGTCTTTTTGAAAAGTTTTAGGTTGGGGAAAAATTGTCCAGTCTTCTGTTTCAGATTGTCTTGGAGCTAGAGGAGGAGGAAACCTGCCTCCTTACGTCCTGTGGTGGATGCAGAGGAGTTCCTGTGGTGATGTTTTTTGCAGTCCAGAGGATCAGCTTTCCTGAGGGAGCCACAAGTGTGGAGACTGAAAAGCAGCAAAAAAACCCCCCCAAAAAACAGGAAGATGCCCAACCGATGTTAAATCTAGTTGCTGGTAAAATCTCTCCTTTGCCAGAGGTGGAAAGGAGAAAAGGATCAACGGAGGAGAGATTTAAGCATTTGAAGTTCCAGGTACCAAAAATGTCTTTGGGAGTCAGGAAATCCAGTAAAACTGCAAAGGGAGTCCAAAATTTTAAGGAAGGGAAGGAGGGTGTCCTAAAATTCTGTGGAAGAAATCTCTTGTCCCTACTTGCCTCAAAGCCTGTGGCCACTGAACAAATTAAGGGTTTTTTTTTTTTTAAAACTAAAGGTTATTTATTTATTTTGATTTTGCTCACACCTTATTCAGATACACTGGGTATTTCTCTGTCCCAGGATGAACCGGCCACCTCTGGATTGCAAGACCTGCAAGACCGGTGCTCCAACCACTAGGCCACTCCTCCACTCCTCGAGTTATCTGCAGCAGGTGCCATTTTATTCCTATGGGCCCTGCTGCAGATAACTTGAGCTAACCTTTAGTAAAAGATCCCCTAAGCAAGATGTTTGCTTTTGTCTTAGCTGTAGAAAACCTCACAAGTAGTTTGCATAATACCAGTTCTTTTCTACAAAGATGCACTTATTTCCTAAATATTTAAATATACAATATAACTAAATGCAAAAAGAAATGTTTTTACCTTCTTGACTGTCTCCAAGGTGTCTGGATTGACTTTTGTGATGTAATTGGTTTCTGTGCAAGCATAAAAATCCTCTCCCACAGGGTACACATTAACCAAAGCATTATCAGTGACTTCCACACCTTTGAAGTAGGAAAAGAACCTGTGAAATCAATGTTAGCAAAAGGTTGTTACCACCAAGTAAAACACCCGTCATCATTGACTCAATAATATGTAATGTCAGCATGAAATTTAGTGAAATCCTGTAACCTGGAAAATATGTTTTTGCAGGGATCCGGGTAAGCAAAAGTCCCAAATTCTGTAATCACGATCCTTTTTTCAGTCATAGCTCTTACGTACGCATCCGTCTGAATGAACCTAAAAAACAATATTCAATAGATAGTCATGTTCCAGTGACTTCATTGAACTGTAAAAAGTTATTAAATCCATGATACTTAGGAGTATTTGGTGGGGTTGTCAGTGAGGAGCAAATAGACATCACTTGGTTGTATTACCTATGAAACAAAGCCACACTGAGTATAAGCTTTCAGTGTCTTCTTTTAAACTTACCTTCTATGGTACGTGACTTGTCCTTCTATAAAGTCAAACTTATGTAGAAGTGCTTGGCCATCAAACAAATGGTAATACTGCTCGGACCCCACTTCGAACAAACCAGGTCCGCATCTCAGCAAACTGCCAGTCAGCCAAATGGGAATCCTGCCTAACAGAACAGGATATGTCTGAGTAGACATCGGATAACACCAAAGCAGCCTTTACTGCATGATTATCATCATTCATATAAAAGAAGAACCATAATGTTTTCAATGAAATGATTTGACTATACACCGTATTGGCCTTGAAGAAGCCAACCAGATGATCAATGTGGAATAATGAATTAGGTGAGTAATATCTGGGGATAATCAGGTTAATACCACATTTGTTTTTCTGTTTACTGTTTAATTGATCTCCTTGTCATGTTTCACTCTCCCTATTTAGTGGTCTAAGGAAGAGAATAGAATTACCTGACTGAAATAATTCCTATATATTACTTTCTCTGTATTTCCAACAAGTTGTTTTATCGCTTGTAAACATGTAAATGGTTATAAATAAAAAAAAAAATAAAAAAAAAGAAGAACCATTAATTTAGTTTCTTATATTCCACTTGCAAGCCTGAAAGCTATCAAAGTGGTGTACGTTCAGGTGAAGTAGATAGTTTTAGGTCTCTTCATTTGGACACTATGGGGCTCATTTTTGAAACAGAAAAATGTCCAAAAAGCAGCACAAAGCGGCAGGTAGATATTATATTTTTTGCCAAAACGCCCAAATCGCTATTTTTAAAACCCATTTTAAAGATGTTTTTCTGTGCAGTCTGCAGTGTGTCCAAATCACAATGGGCATGTTGGGGGAAGGATTTGGGTGTTCCCAAAGACTGAACATTTTTCTGCCATAATGGAACAGAGCAAAAGTGTCCAGGGCTAAAAGTTAGATGTTTGGTCTGGACCTGTTCAATAAAGACTAAATCATAAAAGTGCCCTAAATGATCACTGGAGAGAGTAAGGCTTGACCTCCTTTACTCCCCCCAGTGGGCACTGACCCACTCCCACCCCCCTAAACGTAGGCTACTTACGTCAGACGAGGGCGGGCCCAGGAGGAAAGGAGGGACGTCCGAAGACTCAGTGAAGAGGCGATCAGCTGTTCTTCTTGCCCGTGCAGCGCCTTCTCACAGAAGTGAGAGGTGCTGCGCGGGCCTGGTAAGACGGAGGGGGGCCCGGTGGAGGGGGGGGAGTGGCGGCGACGACCTCAGGGGGGGCAGCGGGGGCAGCGGGGGCGTGGCACGGGGGCGGAGGATGGCGGGAGGCGGAGCTGGGGAGAAAGAAAGGAGAAGAGAGAAAGGGGGGGGGGCCAGGGCAGCTTAAAGTTTTGATTTTTGGGAAGCAGGGAGCAGCGGCGACCTCGGGCGGGTGGGCAGGGGCAAGGACATCCATAAAGGACATGTTTGTTTGTTTTTTAATTCTTACGCACATTAGCCATGTCGATAACGTGTGCTTTCTGTGCGCATGCGTTTCCTACTCCGCTACGGGGGATTGCACCAGATTAGCGAAACTTTCATGCATCAGACTTTTGAATACCGCACCGAACATTTCTGAGGTGTGTTTTTAGTGCATTCTTTGTTTTTTCAAATTCGGTAAGCACTTTTACGTTTTAGATTCTTTTACGTTTGGTTGATGCATCTTGTCCTTAGTATTCAAACCATAAAATCATTGATACAGTGTTTTGGTTTTGTAAAGTGCTGTGCCAGAGAGGTGACATCCTGGTCAGCACTGCAAAAATCTATTCTCAAAACAGAAATATTTTTTTGTGAGAGCAATGGTAGTAAGCATGATAATAAAATGGTTGGGGATCCTATGATGTGATTCATGTCTCAAATATTTTTCAGTTATCTCAAGAGCTTCCATTTGTGGCATTTTAGTATAAAGCGACTCTATATCCAAAGTAACCAAATAAATGTTAGACAAATCTCCACCAAAACCTTCAACTAAATTTATGATATGTGCAGCATCTCGAACATAGGACTCAATTTTAGGAGCGAATGGTTTCAAAAAGAAATCCACAAAATCGGAGTGGTTTTAAAAGGGAGCCATTTGCAGAGATGATAGGTCTGCCTGGAGGATTGATGAGGTACTTGGGAATTTTTGGAAGGGTGTAAATAGTAGGAATGACAGGAGATTCTACTATCAGATAAGATTTATCTTTCATTGTTATGTACTCTGCTTCGGAGGCGAATTCCACAACCGCTTTAATCTCATGTTTCAATTCTTTAGTGGGGTCGCTACGAAGTGACACATAATATTCACAATCCAAAAATCTGCCTCTCTATTTCTCTGACAAATGCATCTCTATTCCAGTGGTGTTCCGACCCTAGCTGACACCCGGGGCGGATCGCCGATGCTCCCCCCCCCCGGCGAAATGACACCTCTTTCCCCCCCCCCAGCGAAATGACACCCCCCCGGGTGCATGCCGCTGGGGGGGGGGGGTGCCGCGGCGCGCGCCTGTTGTCCTGTTTCAGTCCGATTTCGCAATTCGCATGTGTTCACTGCTCCCTCTGTTCCGGGGCAGACTCAGAGGGAGCAGTGAACACATGCGAATTGCGAAATCGGACTGAAACAGGGCAACAGGCGCGCGCCGTGGCACCCCCCCAGCGGCGTGCACCCGGGGCAGACCGCCCCCACCGTCCCCCCCTTGGTACGCCACTGCTCTATTCATAATGACAATCCCACCACCTTTATCTGCAGGTTTGATAACTATTTGATGGTTTCTAGCTAAAGTTTGTGTATCGCATTGTTCTCTTCTCTAGTGGTGTTAAAAAAATATCTTTTCTCTTATTCACTTCCAATCTCTTAACATCTTGAAGGACACAACTCTTAAAGGCATATATCAAAAGATCCATATCTCCAGGTGGGACCTACTTAGAGTCTCTCTTAACAACTGAAAACTTGAACTTTTATCTTCTTCTAATGTTACCGCTGCTGACAGTAAAGAATCACCTGGTTCCTACATGACCTTATTGCCTCCACTTTTTTGTTTTAACTGTAAGGCATATACCATGGGGGTTATTCTGAAAAGGTTGTCAAAATTTAGGTGCTAAGTTGCTGCACACTAACCGCCGGATTCTAAAGATCACGCCTAGCTTTCCGTGCTGAAATCCAAGCGTGTTCTATAAAAACATGCATAACTTAATTGACTTAACAAGCTAATCAGCTTTTTTAAAAGCACTTAACAAGCAATAATGAGCACTAATTTGCAATAATTAGAATTTATGCGCATAACTCGCTAAGCATATTCTGTAATGCACAGCACCAAAATTCTAATGCGCGGAGCCAAAAAGGTGCGTAGTTATGGGCGGAGAACTGGGTGTTTCATGAGCATTCCAAAAGTTACATGCACTGTTATCAGGGGCATAGCCAGACTTCGGCGGCAGGGGGGTCCAGAGCCCGAGGGGGCACATTTTAGCCCCCCCCAGCATCACAGCCCCCTGCCGCCACCACCACCACCTTTGATCCCCCTGGCGCCAACCCTTTTGACCCCCTCTTCCTGCCGCCGCCAACCCTCCCCCGTCACCACCGTCGGGTACCTTTGCTGGCGGGGGTCCCCAACCCTCGCCAGCTGAAGTCCTCAGGCGTGGCTGTGTTGCTGATCTGCAAGGCAGGCTTCTGTTTCTGTGAGTCTGATGTCCTGCACGTACGTGCAGGACGTCAGACTCACAGAAACAGAAGCTGCCCCTGCAGATCAGCAATGCAGCCGCGCAGGCTTCTGTTTCTTTGAGTGATGTCCTGCACGTTGTACATTGTACACGCAGGACGTCAGACTCACAAACGCAGGACATCAGACTCACAAAAACAGAAGCATGCCCCTGCAGATCAGCAACGCGGCCGCACAGGCTTCTGTTTCTGTGAATCTGATGTCCTGCATGTACAACGTACAATGTGCAGGACGTCACTCACAGAAACAGAAGCCTGCCCTTGCAGATCAGCAACGCATCTGCGCCTGAGAAGAGGATTTCGGCTGGCGGGGGTTCGGGACCCCGGCCAGCAAAGGTACTCGATGGCGGCAGGGGCGGGGAGGGTTGGTGGCGGGAGGGGGGGGGGTCGAAGGGGTTGGCGGTGGGAGGGGGCCAGGGCCAAATCTACGGGGGCCCATGCCCCGTGGCCCCACGTAAGTACGCCCCTGACTGTTATAGAATATGACCTTCTGTGCCTAAATCTACATGCCGGTATTATACACCACATTTCCCTTGCGTGTATTTCTAGGTGCTGGAATATCAGCTGTCTTCTATATACCGCACCTATATACCGCATCTAGGTGCCGCTTATAAAATATGCTTAGGCGGAAATTTATTCCACACGGATTTTTCAGGCGCAATATATAGAATCTAGCTGTAAGCATGAATTCTGTATTAGAAATTACACACATAACTGCCATTATAGAATACTAGTGTAAATGGGCCTTTACACACCAACATTTAGGTATGGTCACTTATTGCAAATGACTGTGACCAAATGTTGCAGTTGTGCATGTAACTGACAGTATTCTAGAATCTTAGCACGTAAGTGCTGGACATGCACCTGACCCACCTTTCTCCCTCCCACATCTACATCCCCTTGCAGTTACCCACTATAGCTTTTCTGTGCTAAGGGGTCCTTTTACCAAAGTATGCTAGAATTGGAGCTTAATGCCTTGTAATGTAGGATTTTTCTCTGTGCAATAAGCCAACATTTAATATGGCATCTTTTAGGGATGTCCCCTCTATATTTTATTGCAGGTCGTGCATTAATGATGCCATTAGAGTGCTGAAACTGCAGAGACTTAAGGTAGAAACACTTATCGCTCTTATTTAGGAGGCACTAAGTGCTCTCACATTAACTGTGCATTAGCCAGTTAGCATATAGTAAGTATTTATTTTTTATTTATTTATTTGGATTTTGCTCACACCTTTCAGTACAGAAGTATTGCCATACTGGGAAAGACCAAAGGTCCATCGAGCCCAGCATCCTGTTTCCAACAGTGGCCAATCCAGGTCACAAATACCTGGCAAGATTCCCAAAATGTACAAAACATTTTATACTGCTTATCCCAGAAATAGTGGATTTTCCCCAAGTCCATTTAATAACGGTCTATGGACTTTTCCTTTAGGAAGCCGTCCACACCTTTTTAAAACTCCGCTAAGCTAAGTGCCTTTACCACATTCTCTGGCAACGAATTCCAGAGTTTAATTACATGTTGAGTGAAGAAAAATTTTCTCTGATTCGTTTTAAATTTACTACATTGTAGCTTCATTGCATGCCCCCTAGTCCTAGTATTTTTGGAAAGCGTGACTAGATGCTTCACATCTACCAGTTCAACTCCACTCATTATTTTATAGACCTCTATCATATCTCCCCTCAGCCGCCTTTTCTCCAAGCTGAACAGCCCTAGCTGCTTTAGCCTTTCCTCATAGGCTCCTCAGTAGTAGCTCAAGGTGAGTTACATTCAGGTACACTGGGTATTTCTCTGGCCCTGGAGGGCTCATAATCTAATTTGTACCTGAGGCAATGGTGGGTTAAGTGACTTGCCCAAGATCGCAAGGAGAAGCATTGGGATTTGAACCAGCCACCTCTGGATGTCAAGACCGGTGCTCTAACCACTAGGCCACTCCTCATGATAGGTGGTTAGTGCTTCCACGCCCATGCCACACCTCCTAATAGAAATTACTGAAAAATTCAGCAACTTGTGCTTTAATGCATGGAAATAGAGAAACTACTGCAAAGCCCCTTTGTGGTTGCATGGTTGTTTGTTTCCGCACATTAAGGGGTGTGTTCTATATATGGTGCTGAAAAAAGTGCTATTCTATAAGCAGTGCTCAAAGTTAGACATGGTTTATAGAATAGCGCTTACGCCTGGGAATTGCACCTTTTAGGAGTGGCCATGTGCACCAACTGAAACATGGTAGAAATCTTTGTGCGTAAATTAGGTACATTTCCCCCTTATTCTATAACTACGCGTGTTAATTTTAGGAATGTTCCCATTCCACCCTTGACCCAACCATTTCCGCACCTCCTTTTTGAAGTCATGCCTAAATTTATGCACGTATATTCAAATTAAATCTAATTAGGGCCAATAATTGCTTGTTAAGAAGCCAATTATTGGTGCTAATTAGCTTGTTATTCAATTAAATTGCACACGCAAATTGGGTGCTTGCCCCAATTTGTGCACCCAATTGTTAGTGACTTTTATAGAATTCGGGGATAACTGTGCATTAAGGGCTTAACACCCTTTGATAAAAAGGCTTCCAAGTTTCTAGTACCAATTAACTCCAGTCAGTAATTATTTGGTTGTTCGTAGCAATTGGCAGCTAATTTGGCAAATAACTTACACATGTAACTGGCACTATTCTATAACCTGGGTGTGCAATTTTGCATACTATACACAAAAAGATGTACTTAAGATTATAGAATGAGGGGGCAAATAGCGAAGGAAGACTGAGGCTGTGGCACTAGTGAAGAGGCCAGGCCCCTCCATCAAAGGACATTAGAGTCACAAATGGGCCTTTTCATTAGTAGCCTAGTGGTTAGTGCAGTGGACTCTGATCCTGGGGAACTGAGTTCAATTCCCACTGCATCTCCTTGTGACTCTGGGCAAGTCACTTAATCCTCCATTGCCCCTGGTACAAAATAAGTACCTGAATATATGTAAGCCGCTTTGAATGTAGTTGCAAAAACCTCAGAAAGGCAGTATATCAAGTCCCATTTCCCTTTCTCTATTTGAGATTCGACATGGAATGTTGCTATTCCACTAGCAACAGAACCCTGTGCGGCCGCATTGCTGATCTGCAAGGGCAGGCTTCTACATGGCATGTTGCTAGTGGAGGAGTAGCTTAGTGGCTAGTGCAGTGGACTTTGATCCTGGGGAACTGAGTTCAATTCCCACTTCAGCTCCTTGTGACTCTGGGCAAGTCACTTAACCCCTCCATTGCCCCTGCTACAAAATAAGTACCTGAATATATGTAAACCGCTTTGAATGTAGTTGGAAAAACCTCAGAAAGGCAGTATATAAGTCCCATTCCCCATTCCCATTAGTATCTAATATGTGGCAAGTATTAAAGGTGAACGAACCTGTCACATGAGCAATTATGGGTGAAGAAAACTCCTCTACTGTGTCATATAACTTCTTGTAACCACTGGCTGGATGCTCTACACTGAAAGATGCAAAGAAAAAAAAAGTTTAATATATTGTTTGAAAGGTAGGTTTTTTTCTTTTTGTAACACATGGGTAGAAATGCGTGTATCTGTAGGAAAAAATACGTGAAAAGAAATATTGCAACATTTACTTTGTAAGGATTCCAATTACCTCCTATTGTACTTTTGGAAAGTAGTAGGGGTCAGGCTTAGCAGCAGGTTTGTACATTGGACAATATCATTATCCTATATGCTCTAATCCTCTGTCCAATAAGAAAAACAGTCTTAAAGCATCAGGATTAGCAAAAGCAAAACACACAACAAAATTTGAAAAATTAATTTTGTCATTTTCAGTTATTTATTTTCAAGGTTTGCCTGTACGTCTAGCCCCCTCTTTGGCTATTTTCAAGTCCAAACTTAAAGCCCACCTCTTTATTACTGCTTTTGACTCCTAACCACTGCTCACTTGCCCTGTCCTTTTATCCTCACCTCTTTATTCCCTTACCCTTAATTGTTCTGTCTGTCTGCCTGTCTTATCTAGATCCTAAGCTCTTTGAGCAGGGACTGTCTTTTTGTGTATGGTGTACAGCGCTGCCTATGCCTTGTAGCACTATAGAAATGATAAGTAGTAGTAGTAGTAGTGATAAGCCATCCTCACCTAAACAACTCGAGGTGAGCTACAATAAAGTGATAATGAATTTCTTCATCCCCCCTCCCTACACATTTTTTGTTCATTCATCTTGTTTTCCTCTTGACTGAGCTATTAGTGTTGTAGATTCTGAAAATTCTTTAGAATTATTGCCTCCCACTCTTATGAGGTCGGCCAGTATGGGGTTCTACCAAGTTGATCCTAAACATTACCCCATGCAGCTGTCACATTAACAATAGGTAGACCTGGAGGATAGGGATATTTTTAAAAGAGGAGAAAGTTAGTCATACAAACTGAGGGCCCCTTTTACTAAGCCGCATAGGTGCCTATGCGCGCCCAACGCTTGCCAAAATGGACTTACTGCCCGACTACCACGTGGCTCTTGTGGTAATTTCATTTTTGGCTCACATCCGCTACGCGCATCTGAAAAATCATTTTTATTTTCAGACGGATGTAGCTGATGCGCGCCAAGTGGCATCTGACAGGTGTAGGTCCTTACCGCCCAAATTCTTTACCGCTAGGTCTATGGCTGGCGGTAAGGTCAGAGAATCAAAATGGAAGCGCGGCAATTTTGATTTTGCTGCTTGTCCATTTTTTTGGGGAAAAAAGAGGCCTTTTTTACAGGCGCACTGAAAAATGATTCTACGTGCACCCAAAACCCACGCCTACACTACCGCAAGCCACTTTTCAGCGCGCCTTTGTAAAAGGACCCCTATACATTTTAAGAAAAACAGTACCACAGAGGAGACCTCCTTCCCCTTTTTTAAATCATCTCCCCCATTTTGACTCGCCACTATTCAACAGTCAAGAGACAGGCAAAGTTGGCATTTCAAAGAATTTGGTAGTGCATTAAGTACAAAAGAAAACAGCGGCAGGATATAAGCATCAATGCATTTGAATTAGAATAAAGCTCCACTCAGTAGAGACACAGTGGTATGGAACACACTAAAATTTTAGGGAATCAGCCTAGGAAATTAGCTTCTTGGAATATTCTGTAAATCTATTTACACTAATGAAAGAAGAATTTCCAGCCTCCAGAATGTTGATATTTTTACGAGATACTTACACGTTTGACATTTTCTCCCTTGTGAAGAATTTGAGCTTTTCAAACTGATTTTCAAAGTGTGGGAACTGGAACTGTGTGTTCAGTATTTATAAGGATTCTAAATCCTTCTAAAAGAATAAAAGCCTTATCAGAACATCAGCCAATCAGCCTGGAAAAGAGGAACAGAAGTTGCTTTCAGTGACAGGATTTGCTTGGCTCTTTCTTTACCAACTTTTTATTACCATCCTCTTTCACAAGGCAAAGGCTTTTGAGCATTCTTTTGCATGCTAAATCCTTTCCAACTCAAAGTGGATTAGAAAAATGGAAACAAAGAAGGAAAGAGAGAGATTTTAGTTACATAACATATACCATGCTTGTAAACGGGAACAGGTCATAGGTAGGATAAGAGAAAAAGGAGAAGGTTTATGAAGTGATAAAGCAATTGAAAGACTTATTTCCAAAACCCTCTAAGTCCAATGCAACTAATATGAATTTAGTGGATTTTTGGAAATAAGCTATTAAATTATTAGTACTGTGGTATTTCTAGGGACAGGATCACATGAAGAAATTAAACCATATCATGTGTTCTAAGTAATGAAAGAGTTTATTTGACTAAAATATATCTAGCTATATATTTCTTTTTTTTTTTCTATGATGTATCTGATAATCATACTAATTAAAATAATTGACAACTTAAGCAAGACCTATACAATTTTCAAACTGTAAATAGTAAAATATTCGATGTATTAAATTATGATTACAAGCATGATACGGTTAAACTTTGTAATATAATACATGCTTTCTTTTTTTATGACTCACTCTGAAAGACATGGACAGGTTATTCAAATGCAAGAAAGTGACATTAAACACAAAGATACGACTTGTTCAATCCATGTTTTTCTCAATCACATCATACGGATGTGACAGCTAATCAGTGAAGAGGCAGGACAGGAAAAGGGTTGATGCCTTTGAATGATGATGCGGGAGAAGATTACGTGGACTGAATAAAGGTCAAATCAGTTGATTTGGGATGAAATACAACTGAAATGCTCCTTAGAGGCCCATATGAATAAACGTAGACCTTCATATTTTGCTCCTATTAAGAGAAGAAAAGGCTCACTGTACAAGGATATTATGCTGGGAAAGATGGAAGGACAACATAAAAGAGGAAGAACAGCAGCAAAATGGCATTGACTAATTTAACCTAAAGATATGTATGGCGAGGTTTATCTCTTTTTATTTGTAAATTATACTCAAAATATAGAAATTAAGGAGATAACAAACAACAGCAGCAGCGCCTGCTTCCTGAGGAAAAAGGCCTCGAGAGGCCCCCAGCCTACGTGTGGCTCCGGGGACTGGACTTCATCATCATTGGCCAATGATGATGAAGTCCAGTCCCCGGAGCCACACGTAGGCTGGGGGCCTCTCGAGGCCTTTTTCCTCAGGAAGCAGGCGCTGCTGTTGTTTGTTATCTCTTTAATTTCTATATTTTGAGTATAATTGACTAATTTAACAACAGTGATGAAAAGCACCGTAAGAGCAATCAAGTAGATCGTAGAAAATCAAATGCTGTATGGTAGAACAATCCAGAGAGTAGCTATCAGTTGGACTCAACTCTATGACATTTATCAATCACTTGATGAGGAGTAGCCTAGAGGATAGAGCAATGAGCTGAGAATGAAGGAAGCCAGAGGTTCAAATCTCCCACTGATGCTACCTGTGATCTTGCATAAGTCATTTAGGGGCCGTTTTACAAAGGCGCACTAAAAAATGGCCTGCGGTATTATAGATATATGTTTTGGGTGTGCGCAGAATAATTTTTCAGTGCACCTGTACAAAATGCCTTTTTAAAATTTTTGCTGAAAATGGATTTGCGGCAAAATGAAAATTACTGCGTGTCCATTTTGGGTCTAAGACCTTACTGCCAGCCATTGACCTAGTGGTAAGGTCTCGTGTAGTAACTGGGTGGTAATGTTCTACGTGTGTAGAATGATGATTATGGCTCGATTACCGCCTGCGCGCCAGAAAATAAAAATATTTTCCGGTGCACCTAGTGGACACGTGTCAAAAATGAAATTACCGCAAGGGCCACGTGGTAGCTGGGCAGTAACTCAAAACTGATGTACGTTGGGTGAGTGTAGGCACCTACGAGGCTTAGTAAAAGGGCCCCTTATCCCTGTAGTGCCTCAGGTACAAAACTTAGATCAAAAGTCCTCTGGGGACAGGGAAATACCTACAGTACATGAATATAGCTCTCTTTGAGCTTCAATTTGGAAAGGCAAGTATAGAAATCTAAAATACAAATTAGTATAACCAGTTAAATTTTACATTTTCACAACAGCAGCAAAGTGTAGCATTCCCTTTAGGGTTGTTAACATGCTGGATGGTGAAGGACTTCCATCACTGGACTGTTCTGAATCTCATGCTGCCTCTTCTTGCCTGTTGGCACTGTGAGTGTATTAGTGTAATCTAAGGTGTACATTATGTACTTCTTACCTGTTAATTTATAATGAAAAATTTGTATTTGCAAAAATGATTTGTCTGAGAAGAAACAAATCAAGGAACTGAGAGAAAATAAAGAAAATACAGAAAATAGTTTGCTGAAAAACTATGGTTAGTTAAATGGATCTAGAAGCATTAATACAAGATACAACTAACATCTATAGAAATCACCATGAACATATGACATCTCAAGAACTTTATGGATTTTTAAAAAAACTTTCTTTATTAAAATTTTACATAAATCCAAGCAAAACTTACTTGTACAGAAATTCAGCCAAGCATGAAAATATAGAAAAATATAGAGAAAATATTAAGGAAAAATTACAAGCAATACATAAGCAATGTTTTATATAATTGCCCTCTTCGTATGCAACTAAGGGCCTTTCAGTATCTTAATGTTGTGCTTTCGAGGTGTCAATCACACTTGGTACAGTCCCTTCCCCTGCTTTTGTGTGGAATTCTTTGCCACCTTCTTTGAGACTGGAAACTGATTAAAGGAGTTTTAGGAAGGAGTTGAGAACACTGTTATTTAGGAAATTTTAGAGTCCTTGATGTGTGATATTTTGTCTCACTGATTCTTCTTTTTAGTGACTTGCATTTTGAGTGAGTAGTGAGGATATTGTACATTCTTAGAACTATTCTAGTTATTAGGGCTGAATTTCAATTAAAATTTTACTCGTGATTAATCACACCATTAGGTATGTTATTTATTTCTCACTGAGCTCTTTGTGACTTCGGGCAAGTCATTTAACCCTCTATTGTCCTGAGTCACAATGATCTGCAGTGGGGGGAAAAAACCTTAACATACCTTTAATTCCATTAATTGGGTGATTAAAATTTATAATCATGATTAATCAATGAAAAGATAAGAAATACAAACTGCAAATTGAAAAATTACAACATTAATTATTTATTAGGATTTATTTACCGCCTTTCGGAAGGAATTCACTCAAGGCGGCGCACAGTAAGAATAAATCAAACATGAACAATAGACAATTAATATCAGTAAAAATATTCAAATAACAATACAAAGTGTAACATAGTATACTACTTACAATGTCAACATAATATGTAATAAAACATTTTAATTGACAGTGTAGGGTATAAGCAAAGATGGAACATATAGATTTATTTTATTTATATGCCGTGTTTCCCACTCATGGCAGGCTCAATGTGGCTATGGAGGGTTAAGTGACTTGCCCAGAGTCACAAAGAGCTGCCTGTGCCTGAAGTGGGAATTAAACTCAGTTCCTCAGAACCAAAGTCCACCACCCTAACTACTAGGCCACTCCTCCACTCAGAGAATAAGAGGAGTTAGAAAATAAGGTGACTAATTTAAAGAAAGTTACACATGCATCAGAAAGAAATGGTTAAACATTATCTCAGCTAGGGTAAGAGTGGATAATCATATCCTGCTGCAGTATGTGCAGCCCGTGTCATTCCCTGTGTGTGTGTGTGTCAGTGAGTGAGTGAGACTAACAAGTTAGTTACTTCTTCCATTAAAGGCCTGGTTGAAGAGCCAAGCTTTTCACCTGCTTCCTGTAGTAGAGATAGGCTTGTATTAAGCGGAGCCTTTCATGGAGTGCATTCCATAGTGTGGGGGCTACTCCGGAGAAGGTTCGCTTGTGGATATCACATCATGTAATGCCTTTTGGAGAAGGTATGGTTAGTGAAAGTCCTTGAGAGGACCTTAATGTTCTTGGAGGTGTGTAGAGGATCATCCTATTATTCAGGTACTCGGGGCCATTTCCTTTAAGGGTCTTGAAGATCAGACATAGAGTTTTAAATTTAGCCCTGGATTGTACTGGTAGCCAGTGAAGTTTTTTGCAAAAATGGTGTGATGTGGTCACATCGCTTGCAACCTTCTATTAGTCTTGCTGCAGCATTCTGAATCAACTGGAGCTGGTGCAGGCCCTTTGTAGTCAGACCATTGTAGAGTGCATTACAGTAATCCAGTCTTGATATTATCATGGCATGCACAACTGGGATAAGATTTACCTTCTCGATGTAAGGAGAGAGGCAGCGTAGCTGTCGCAAATAGCAGAAGCAGCTCTTGAAGGTTGCTTGGATTTGGGGAATCAGAGTAAGTGTTGAATCTAACTGTATTCCAAGGTTCCTGACTTGTGATTTGAGGGGGAGCTCATACTTCCCAAAAGAGATTTTGCTGTCAGGTATGTATCCACTTGTGTCACAGACCCTGAGAAGCTCGGATTTACTTGGATTCAGGCAATGTTAATTAAAAAATAAAAAAAAGTAAATTAAAGAATCTAAAATAACATGCAGAATAGCTATAAACAGTCCTACGGTTTTCACAGCCTACTTCAGAAAAGCAAGTCTACTAGTTTATGTATTTATTTGCTGCATTTGTATCCCACATTTTCCCACCTCTTTGCAGGCTCAATGTTATTCTTTTGTAGTCCATATTGGATTGCCAGTAGCTTATGGAATAGAAATTCCTATTTGTTTGGGAGGCTTTCGTTCTAAGACCAATGACCTTGAGCTGCAATTTCTAACATGCTGGCTCCCTATCTGGGCAAACTTGCATTTATTAAAATGAGTACCCAGGGCCTAATATTCAGCCAGTGGCAATCAACATTTTCCTGCCACTGGCGTTAAACCCTGATATTCAATGCCAGGCCACGTCCAAGCACCGGCATTGAATTTCTGCGTTTCTGGAGCTGGTTAACGCATAGCTGGTTAAGTGCAATATTCAGCACCTAACCAGCTATAGGTTAACACATAAAGATAGGACTGACTTTTATGCGATCCTAGTTATGTGGTTACCCTGGCTGCTTAAGTGCTGAATATCGGCACTTAACTGGTTAAGTGCCAACTCCACTCCTGGAACGCCCTCAAAATAGCTGGTTTTTAGTGCAGCACTAACCAGTTAAGTGCCACTGAAAATTAGCAGTTAGCTCCAAACAGATAATTTAACCGGCCAGGAACCGTTTCTTGTTGGTTTATTCACTTTGAATATCGACCCCCCCCCCCCCCCCGTGTTTTGCTCAACAAGCATTCTTCCTTTCTCTAAATTCTCTCTCCAACTCAGTATAGTGTCATGGCTTAGTGTATTGTAAAGCAAAGCTTGTTGGAATTGCCTTGACGTAATATCCATCCTACATTGAGAAATGATCTTCTTCTCCATTTTCCGTGTTGCAAAAATCTGTATTACAAGTCAATTCATGATGCTAGCTTTTCTTATCAAGCTACTAAGAGAATGGAATTCTCTATCATAGTCAGTAGAGAGGTGTGGTAGCCGTGTTAGTCCACTTTTAAAGGTAATCAATAAAAATAAAACATGGAAAAGAAAATAAGATGATACCTTTTTTAATGGACATAACTTAATACATTTCTTGATTAGCTTTCGAAGGTTGCCCTTCTTTGTCAGATCGGAAATAAGTAGATGTTGGTAGATGACAGTATATATAAGTGAAACATCAAAGCATTCCAGAGACAGTCTAACAGGATGGGGGGTGGATAGGTGAGAGACAGGAAGAGGGACAGGTGAGATATGCATGGAGACAGGAGGGGGACAAAGCAGTACAATTTTTTTATTTCCGATCTGATGAAGAAGAGCAACCTTCGAAAGCTAATCAAGAAATGTATTAAGTTATGTCCAATAAAAAAGGTATCATCTTATTTTCTTTTCCCTGTTTTATTTCTATTGACTACCATAGTCAATAAGATATGTTACAGATTACTTGAAATTTCGTAAACTACTGAAAGCATTCTTGTTTAGTGAATCCCTTACCATTGCTGGCAATTGTTAATCTTTTGGTGAATCTGATATTATGCCTATTGCTGGTTGTATTTTAATTTTAGTTTTCTTACTGTTTTAATTTGTTTGATGTAAGCCGCATTGAACCCGTTGAACATGTTTGGGATAATGCGGGGTACAAGTGTCATAAACTGGCTCATAGTATCGTCATCATCATCAACACCACCACCTTAAACCATATGTAGTAGGCATAAGAACAGGGTCAGATGAAGGCATAAGCGAACTAGGTACGTGCCTAGATCCCTAAAATTTAGGGAGGCCCTGTCAGAAGTGCTCATGACACAGGAGGCCAGGATTGCCAACTGTCTAGGTTTTTTTCAGGACTGTACAGATTTTTTCCATGAACTCTTTAGATGCCAGAATGGCTAAACGTATCTGGACATTTTTCAGCTCTCCAATCCTCCCCCTGTGTGGGGCAGTCCACCCTGTCCTTTGACAGACAAGGGGGTTGCTGAGAAGGAGTAAGAATGGGAGAGGGATGGAGAAGTGTGAGGGGGCTGCTGCAGGCTGAGAAAAATTGCTGCCAGCAAATGCAAAACGGTGGGTAGAGCTAATTGGTGGGGGTGGGGTGGGGTGGGGTACAGACTGAGCCTGTGAAGGCAGCTGCACAGAACCACAAGAGTGTTTCTGAATGATAAAGTGCATGCATGTACATGTGTGCCTGTAGCATGTGTGAAGAATGAAAGCGCGTGTGTGTGCACATGCATGCAGCTGAAGAATGAGAGAATAGATGTGTGTTGGAAAGAATGAATGTGATCTTGGAAGCATGGGATGGGGAAGGGTTTTAGTTTTGTAATGGGATTATCTAATTGTTTTACTGTACACTGCTTCAACGGTTTCTGTTGGATAAGTCGTGGTGCATAAGAATTTTAAATAAATAAATCCTTTGTTGCCTCAGGTACAAACTTAAGGGGCAGTTGTACAATAGGGCACTCCAAGTTAGGTGTCCCATTAATGGATGATAAGTGCGTATTCTATAACACCTGGGCACCAGTTTCATCATACAATAGTGTAACCTGATATTCCTCTCCTCTTTCCCCCTTCCATGTGTTCTTGCAGGTCCGACATCTGCCTCCCCCTCCCCCCGCCGGTCCTCCAAACACTACAGTGGGTCACGGCAGAGGCAGCGCTGAAAGCTGCTCTCTGTCCTACGATGCCTTCCCTCTGCCACATCCCACCTCTCTGATGCAACTTCCTGTGGGTGGGATATGACAGGGGAAAGGCTCTGCCAGAGAGAAAGCAGCTTTCAGCGCTATCTCTGCCACAGGATTTGGAGGATCGGGGGGAGGGGCCAAGGGTAGACAGGACCCAGACCTGGGCATGGTGGGGGGGGGGGGGGGGGAAGGGAAGCAGAGAAAATAGAGGCCTGGTGCAAAGGAGAAGAGAGGGAGAGAGTTGCTGGACCTGGGGCTATGGGACCTGAGGGAAGGAAGAGAGAGAGAGAGAGAGATCTGGAGAATAAGTGGAGACGAATGAGAAGAAGCAGATGCTGGACAGAGGGAGAGGAAAAAAGACAGACAGACAGAGGCTAGACTGGGGGGAGAGATGCTGGCCCAATGGAAGGAGAGAGAGAGATGCCATACTACAGAAGGAGGGTGGGGGGTTGGGGGGCATAGGAGGAAGGAAAGAGGTGAGAAGCCAGTCATGAGGAGAGACAGGGACACAAAAGAGAGGCTGGCTCCGGAGAAAGCACAGGGACAGGGACACAGAGGGGAGACGCTAGACAGGACGGATAGAGACACATAAGAATGATGGATGGTGCAAATAGAGAAATCAAAAGGAGACCCTGGAGAGAGCAAAAGGAAAAAAACAAACCAGAAAAGCAGATGAGACACTAGGACCAAAGCAACCCTGAGACAACAAAAGTAGAAAATAAGTATTATTTTTCTGAATTTATTAATTGTAATATGTCAGCTTTGGGAAATGTGCATCCTTCCTCTCTCTGGTCCCCACTAACTTAGGGATGGTGTTATGGGGGACTCATCTCAATTCTTTTCCCAGGACCCATTCAATCCTAGCTGTGCCACTGAATAGCACTGAGGGTGCATATGCGCATAAGTGGTCATTTTACGGTGCATTTACATGTACAAGGGGCAGGTAACCAAGAGGCATAGCTGTGTGTGTATGTGTGGGGGGGGGGGGGGGGGGATGCAAGGGGAGTGACTGCTCCCCCAAACAGATTTTAAACAAAAATGGTGCCTATGTGCTTTGTTGCCACTTTACCTTCCCTGCTGCCACTATTTCTCTTCCCTCGTCTGATGTAATATCCTATTTCTGCGAGGGCGGGCTTGGTCAAGGTGGTTGGATGACCAGGGGACACACGTGAACCTATCCAGTCCATTATATGAGCTTAAGCCAGTAGGCGGAGTTTCCAAGCAGTAGGTGAAGCTTGCTGCCATTTTAGTTTACACAAAAAAATGGCAAATGCTATTGAAAACAAATAGCAAAAAATTATAAGAAATAAGGGACTACCTATGTGTGGTCCATCTGTAAAAAGTGTAAAGCTGTTCCAGTTGGATAGGCAGTGCCTTAAAAGGTGGAGGACTATATATATATATATTTTATGTATATGACAGCTTTTTACATTTATTTGACAGCATCCCATATGTAGATATATCACTAAAACAGCTTCAAAAATGATTGTAGCTGGTTGAAACAGCATTAATAAAGGCTGAATTTTGTGCTCATTTTTCTATACAATACAGTAATACATGGCCAAATTTCAATGAGAATATCCTGTTTACTGATGGGTTCATCTTAACTGTTGCAATCTGCTTTGGGAAGCCTGGTATTATAACGATTGGAAATAAAATTAAACTCTCCTTTTGTTGGGGCACATGGAATCACATCTTCACCTAATCTCTTTTGCACAAATGGATTATTTTGTTTTGAGCATGTTTCAGGGGCAAGTGGTTTTCATAAGTCAAATAATAAAAATAAATATTTTATTATTTGACTTATGAAAACCACTTGCCCTTGAAACATGCTCAAAACAAAACAGATGGCCAAAAGGAGAACAAGATAATTCCTGAGTAAGGTGACTAGGTTTTCCAAGAAGTATTAACCATCTATTTATCATATTAACTGCCTATGAACTGTTAATCAAGAGTAAATGTATAAAAGTAATGGTATTGGATCATTGAATGGGAGACAGTCACAGCCAGCACCTTTGTGCAAGCAGGGCTGCTCTCCCATGAGAAACTAATCAATTGTATCTGCATTGGCAAGTAATAATAAAATAACTGTTTTTCTTATAAGGAACGAATTTAATTGCTTTCTCATACACGTAGCCTTGTCTTTTATCTCTCCAAGCAAGAATTTACCTGGGTAGTTTGGAGAGGTAGTAACAGACTAAATATAACTGGTCTTGTATCACTCCAAATTGTGGGTGGCTGGTATATAATAGTTTAGGGATGGTAAAAGAGTCCAGAAAAACAGAAAGTATCACCTTGTATTCTCTTGTTTTATTTTCATTAACTTTTAAAATGGATTAACATAGTAACAATACTTCTTTATCCATATTGTTTTGAGTAGTAAACTTTTCTCCCAGACAACACGAATTCTGAGTTAGCTGGGGAGTTTCCACAATGGTAGCCATTTAGGGATTTCACAATTCCTCTCATCCCTATTGCCACAAAAAAGAATGTGAATTTTATCAGCATATCATCCAGATGAAAACTGAAAATTGCTTGTGCTGAAGCATTAATAATAGGGCAGATAGTTCCTTTCTGAGCATTCTTGGAACTCATGGCAGGCTGAACGGAAGAAGCAGTTGAAAATACTTTTTGTTCACCATAACATGGCCATGCTTCTGGTGACACTTGAACAATGAAAATGCAGAGATAAAGCATCCTAACATATAAGGGACACAGAAAATCCATTGGTCTATCTTAGTGGTGCAAGGAAGTTTTCAGTAACATAAATTAATTTAAATAGAACTAGAAAATGTATCTACTTTTGATGCAGGAAATCAGTTCGTCTACAATTGTAAATGAAACAGATGCTTTATTGTCTCCCTCAGGCTTCTCCCTTCTTCTAGTATCTTAGGACTTTGAAGTGAAAAGGCAAAAAGAACATTTTAATGTGGTGGAAGATAAACTATTCTGTAACATTCTTTTACAACACTTAACACCCACTTCTCTTTCATTGATGAATTCCTCTCAAGTCTCCCAAACCCTGCTTTTGCCTGGGGATATGTGTTCCAAAAATGCTGTTTGAAAAGAGCTTTTCTTACTGCAGTCCAATTCCTGTCCCTTGACTCTTGAAACAGTAGGGAGCAATAAGATTGGGAGTTCAAGCAGGGTTTGAAATTAAACCTCTTTAGTCCCCTATGAAAAGGTCTGTAAAGTAGGGTATCCCTAACCTATTCTGGCAATCCTAGAACATATGTTTAGCGTATCCACAACAAATATGCATAAAACAAGTTCACACAATATACTAGGTCTCCAGTACATTTTATGCATACTCATTGCAGATTGTTAAAAAGTTGAGTTGTTATGGAGTATGAGGGAATAGGTGGTATATAGTTATAGTTTATTTGATATACCGCTATTACAAAAACCTTTGGTCACAGTGGTATAGTGGAGAGCACTCCCTCAAGGATATTGCAATTAAGTAACCTTGCAGAAGGGAGCGCTAGCTCACTGGTGCAAACAGTAAGCCAACTTAGGGTAGGTGGGACAACCCTGCTGAGTCAAGGGGGCAGGGCTCAAGCAGGGATGAGATTAAATGCCCTGGAGCAGAGTGGATCAGGGTGGCCCTGAGGCAAGAGGTCTCCTGTAGAGGTCCTGAGGGCAAGGAACCTCACAAGATAATCTGGCTTAGGTTAAAGTACCTGGTGGAGTTTCAGGGAAGAGTGACCCTAGCCCAGACCTTATATGTTGAATGAGTCTAGAGTTTATGCATGAAGGAAATCCAGGGCTAAGTGCTTGTAAGAGAGATGGATGCCAAAGTAGGCTCAGAATCCCTTGGTGGCTGAAGTATGGCTATGAGTAATGAAGAGCATTGAACCTGTGAGGAAACAGGTTTGCTTATTTCCCATGCACATAGTAATAAAATTTTCCTTTTGACTTTAAACTGCCCTCTGGTGTGTTTTCTGAGGGTCCCATGCAGTGGTGTGCTGGAGCAGGCTCTCACGAGCCGTTTGTTAAGTTTTTAAGAATTTTGGGAGCCGATTCTCCATGGCTACTTTAACAAATGGATCCCAAAATGTGGGCTTGGGCCCCTCCTGAATTCTCTTTTACTTTGCTGGCGAGAGAGAGCCCCCTGTTACATAGTAACATAGTAGATGACGGCAGAAAAAGACCTGCATGGTCCATCCAGTCTGCCCAAGACAAACACATATGTGTGTACCTTACCTTGAATTTGTACCTGTCCTTTTCAGGGCACAGACCATATAAGTCTGCCCAGCAGTATTTCCCGCCTCCCAACCAACAGTCCAGCCTCCCATCACCGGCTCTGGTACAGACCGTATAAGTCTGCCCTCTCCTATCCTCGCCTCCCAACCACCACCCCCTCTTCCCCCCACCTGCTCCGCCACCCAATTTCAGCTAAGCTTCTGAGGATCCATTCCTTCTGCACAGGATTCCTCTATGCATATCCCACGCATGTTTGAACTCCGTTACCGTTTTCATCTCCCCCACCTCCCGCGGGAGGGCATTCCAAGCGTCTACCACCCTCTCCGTGAAAAAATACTTCCTGACATCTTTCCTGAGTCTGCCCCCCTTCAATCTCATTTCATGTCCTCTCGTTCTACCGCCTTCCCATCTCCGGAAAAGATTCGTTTGCGGATTAATACCTTTCAAATATTTGAACGTCTGTATCATATCACCCCTGTTCCTCCTTTCCTCCAGGGTGTACATGTTCAGGTCAGCAAGCCTCTCTTCATACGTCTTGGAACGTAAATCCCATACCATCCTCGTAGCTTTTCTTTGCACCGCTTCCATTTTTTTTAACATCCTTCGCAAGATACGGCCTCCAAAACTGAACACAATACTCCAGGTGGGGCCTCACAAACGTCTTATACAGGGGCATTAAAACCTCCTTTCTTCTGCTGGTCACTCCTCTCTCTATACAGCCTAGCAATCTTCTAGCTACGGCCACCGCCTTGTCGCACTGTTTCGTCGCCTTCAGGTCCTCAGATACTATCACCCCAAGATCCCTCTCCCCGTCCGTGCCTATCAGACTCTCCCCGCCTAACACATACGTCTCCCTTGGATTTCTACTCCCTAAGTGCATCACTTTGCATTTCTTTGCATTGAATTTTAATTGCCAAACGTTAGACCATTCTTCTAGCTTCTTCAGATCTTTTTTCATGTTTTCCACTCCCTCCGGGGTGTCCACTCTGTTGCAAATCTTGGTGTCATCCGCAAAAAGGCAAACTTTACTTTGTAACCCTTCGGCAATGTCACTCACAAATATATTGAACAGAATCGGCCCCAGCACCGATCCCTGAGGCACTCCACTACTCACCTTTCCCTCCTCCGAGCGAACTCCATTCACCACCACCCTCTGGCGTCTGTCCGTCAACCAGTTCCTAATCCAGTTCACCACTTCGGGTCCTATCTTCAGGCCGTCTAGTTTATTTAAGAGCCTCCTGTGGGGAACCATGTCAAAAGCCTTGCTGAAATCTAAGTAGATGACGTCCATAGCACGTCCTTGATTTAATTCTCCTGTCACCCAGTCAAAGAATTCAATGAGATTCGTTTGGCACGATTTCCCTTTGGTGAAACCATGTTGTCTCGGATCTTGCAACTTATTGGCTTCCAGGAAATTCACTATCCTTTCCTTCAGCATGGCTTCCATTACTTTTCCAATAACCGAAGTGAGGCTTACCGGCCTGTAGTTTCCAGCTTCTTCCCTATCCCCACTTTTGTGAAGAGGGACCACCTCCGCCGTTCTCCAATCCCTCGGAACCTCTCCCGTCTCCAAGGATTTATTAAACAAGTCTTTAAGAGGACCCGCCAGAACCTCTCTGAGCTCCCTCAGTATTCTGGGGTGGATCCCGTCCGGCCCCATGGCTTTGTCCACCTTTAGCTTTCCAAGTTGTTGATACACACTCTCTTCTGTGAACGGCGCTCTATCCACCTCATTCTCAGGTGTACTTTTGCCAGTCCCTCTCGGTCCTTCCCCAGCACACCCCTGGTCCCATGCCTCCCTGCCAGACCACATCATTACAAGGGTCACAGAGCTTGTGAAATCCTGCTGGAAGGACAAGACTTCTCTGAATGTATCTCCCTCAGTAAGTCTTATTACTCTCCAATAGATCTCTTACAATCCTATTTATACAGATGTAAAGCAAATGGATGCTCCTCTAATTTAATATGTATTGTGCGCATAAGATCCAAATTGCTTGATGACCCTCAAGGATTAGATTTCTGGAAGGTCAAAATATAGTAGCTTTTCCTATGTTGATCCTCTATTATAAGCTTGTAATTTGGATTTTCCTCTTGCGTTGCTTGATGGACCCTGCTTTATACTTGTTTGGGGCAGACTGGAATGCTTGTTAAGATCTTTTTATATTCTGCTTGAGTATATTCTTGTGTATTTTTAAAAACAGTTCTAAGGGTGATCCAGGAAATTACAGACCGGTAAGCCTGATGTCGGTGCTGGGCAAAATATTATAAAGAATAAAATTATAGAACATGTAGACAAACATGGTTTAATGGGACAGAGTCAGCATGGGTTCAGCCAAGGGAAGTCATGGCTCACCAATTTGCTTCATTTCTTTGAAGGCGTGAATAAACATGTGGAGTCGGTTAATGTAGTGTATCTAGATTTTCAGACAGCTTTTGATAAAATTCTTCACTAGAGATTCCTGAGAAAATGAAATGGAATAGGAGGTAAGGTAAGGTTCTGGTGTGGATTAGGAATTGATAATTGGACAGAAAACAGAGGGTAGGTTTAAATGGTCATTTCTCTCAATGGAGGAGGGTGAACAGTGGCGTGCCGCAGGGATCTGTACTGGGACCGGTGCTATTTAACATATTTATAAATGATATGGAAATCGGAACAAGTGAGGTAACTAAATTTGCAGATGATACAAAACTATTCAAGGTTGTTAAAACACATGTGGACTGTGAAATATTGCAGGAAGACCTTAGGAAATTGGAAGACTGGACATCCAAGTGGCAGATGAAATTTAATGTGGACAAATGCAAGGTGATACACATTGGAAAGAATAATCCGAACCTAAGAAGCCAGTGCAACTAGAGTGTCTGCTCTCTGTTCCGGGAGAAAGGCTCAAACCTGCTGTGTATCGAGCAGGGCTCCAATGAATTCCAGTTGTTCAGCAGGGTGAAGATGGGACTTGGGGTAGTTTAAAACAAACCCTAGTAGTTCCAGCACCCGAAGTCATTCGCATGGACTCCCAAGCACCATCCTCCAAGGTGCTCTCCACCAGCCAATCGTTGAAATAAGGGAACATGAACTCCCAGTCTGTGTAGTGACGCTGCAACTACTGCTAGACACTTGGTAAAGACCCTGGGAGCTGACGCGAGGCTAAAAGGCAACACGTGGTACTGAAAGTGATGTGTTCTCAGCCGAAATCGAACAAACTTCCGGTGGGCTGAAAGTATCGGGATGTGAGTATATGCATCCATCAAGTCCAGAGAGCATAGCCAATCGTTTTCCTGAATCATGGAAAGAAGGGTGCCTAGGGAAACCATCTTGAACTTTTCTCATACTAGGAATTTGGTCAGGGCCCTTAGGTCTAGGATGGGATGCATCCCCCCCTGTCTTTTTTTGCAGAAGTACCTGGATAGAATCCCTGCCCTTCTTCCCCTGGTGGAACGGGTTCAACCGCATGGGCCTTGAGAAGGGCAGAGAGTTCCTCTGCAAGTGGCTGCTTGTGATGGCAACTTAATGAATAAGCTCTTGGCGGACAATTTGGAGGTCTGGAAATCAAATTGAGGGCATATCCGAGCCAGACTATTTGAAGAATTCACCGGCCGGAGGTTATGAGGACACCTTTGGTAAAAAACTTTTAACCTTCCCCCGACCGGCAAGTCATCCGGCACAGACACTTGGACTGTGGCTATGCTCTGCTGGAGCCAATCAAAAGCTTGTCCCTTGCTTTTGCTGGAACAGCAAGGGCCTCAGGTGCACGTTGTTGACAAGAATGAGCACACTGGGGCTGAGCCTGAGCACAGGCTGGCGAGCCAGAGTGTATCTACGCCTAGAATAGTAATAGGGAGCACCCCGTGACTTGCCAAAATACCTCCTGGATGAGGAGCCAGATGCAGAAGCCTGGCAGGACAGAGAAGATATAGTTTTAACCTTCTCTCCAAAAAGGTTATCCCCCTGGCAAGAAGCATCCGCCAACCTCTGATGAACAGAATGTTCCAGGTCAGAAACATGCAGCCATGAGAGTCTGCGCATCGCTGTACGTTAGGCAAAGATCCTGGATGTTATGTCAAAAGTGTTGTAAGTGCCCCGGCCAAGAACTTGTGACATGCCTTCTGGTGCTTGACCAACTGGCAAAACGGTTTGGCTGCATTGGCCCAAGTCTGACAGTTGCCTCACTGAGTTCCACAAGTAGATGCTCATGAAGAGCTGGTATGACTGGATACGGGTGATAAGCATAGAGGCCTGATACATCTTCCTCCCAAAAGAATCTTGAAAATTCGATTGGGTTGTGGCCCACGAGGTGTGGTTGCCCACCCCTGTTTTAATGAATACATTGACAGAAAGTTGACAATATGAGCAAGTTGCTCATGGAATAAGTTGCTGACAAATTTCAATCATACCAATCAGTCAAATAGCCTTACAAGGTTAAGGGGTCCTTTTAAAGACGAATCAAACTCGAGTATACATGTAAAGTATCAAATACCATGTAAAGAGTTTATCTTGTTGGGCAGACTGGATGGACCTTTCAGATCTTCATCTATTGTCATTTACTATGCTACTAAGGTGCACTAATGGATTTAGCACATGATCAATGAAATGTGGCCCATTATATTCCTATCAGTTGCATAGTTAGTTAGATGCATCAGACCATTTATTTATTTATTTGGATTTTGCTCACACCTTTTTCAGTAGTAGCTCAAGGTGAGTTACATTGAGGTACTCTGGATATTTCTCTGTCCCAGGAGGGCTCACAATCTAAGTTTGTTTGTTTGTTGTTACATTTGTACCCCGCGCTTTCCCACTCATGGCAGGCTCAATGCGGCTTACATGGGGCAATGGAGAGGGTTAAGTGACTTGCCCAGAGTCACAAGGAGCTGCCTGTGCTGGGAATCAAACTCAGTTCCTCAGTTCCCCAGGACCAAAGTCCACCACCCTAACCACTAGGCTACCTGAGGCAATGGAGGGTTAAGTGACTTGCCCAAGATCACAAGAAACAGCAGCAGAATTTGAACTGGCCACCTCTGGATTGCAAGACCTGTGCTCTAACCACTAGGCCACTCCTCCACTCCCATGCTGCTGAACGAGGGCAGGTCCAAGGACTCAAATGCCATACAGTAAAATACCATTATTTTTTAACATCTTGTTTCTGTTTGTTGTCTGCTGTCTTGTGCACATGGAAAGGCAGTTTATAAAAAAAAACAAATTGAGTGCAGACATGGTGTGGCAGCTAGGCTCAGTTGAAAATGAAGGCTTAAGAGGTTTTAGAAGAGAAGGAAGAACAAAAGGAAGGCTTCATTAAGCAAATTCTTTAAAATGAAGATCTCTCCCTCTCTGGAAGTCTTAAGGGTCATCAGCTTCTCTCTTCCAAACAACCTCCCAATGGAGGAACTGCCTTCTCAGAAAGTGAGCAGGGCTGGCTCAAGGGATCATGGAGCCTTTAGCCAACTTCTTTTGGTGCCCCATCCCCTTCTACCCACTCTGGCACCCCTCTCCTTATGGTTTGGTATTGTTCCCTCCCCACCACAGTCTTGCTAGCGGCAGCATCGTGAAAAGAGGCAGCCTCTGGCCAGATCCTGGATGGTTCCCTTTGTCAGTCCTGCCTTCTCTGATGCAATTGCTTATGGAAGGGATGCTGAGGTGACAAACCAGGGGCTGGGCAGAAGAAGCTGCCACTTTTTACATTGCTGCTCGCAGCAAGTTTGTAGGGGGAGAGGGAGCAATGCTGGCATGTAGGGTGAAGAGAGACCAGAGATTCTGAACTTGCTGGAAGGGGAGGGGCAGAAATGCTTAACCATTGCACAAGGTGAGGTACTGGCAGTGACCTCAGTGGCTGGGAATTTTGATGCCTTTTACGGCCGAAACCTTGAGCCACTGCCTCATCTGGTCCAATGGTTAAAGTCGGCTCTGAAAGGGATACTCTCCCTTTGCTGAACCAGCTCTCTTCTTTCCCTTGCCCGAGTCAGCCAAATGCTCTAGCATCCCAAGCATAGGACCTGAAGTAAAACAAAGCACATAAACCCGTGTTTCCTTCCATGTGGGGAACAGATTAGGAAAGGCTCAAAAAGGTCACCCAGGATTAAAAAAAAAAAAAAAAAAAAAATTATTTTCAGGTTGCAGGGTTTTTTCATGACTCGTAAGCATAGATTTAGTCTTAAAGGCACTCTGAGAGTCTTCACTTGTGTAGAGGGGCAGACAGCAGGTTCTATAGACTGTTCCCATTATTGCTCCCCAAGTTGGGAGGCAGCAGGGAAGACAGGAACTTTGATATACATGTAGCACTACTTACTGAAACATTAATTCAGAGAACTGGAGCTTATGCAGGTTCTTCCATGCCTGAGGGTAGATATGTAGTCTTGAGCTTCCCCATCTGTATCTCAGGGAAAGAGGGAGAAAAGGCCCAACATGCTTTACTTATGTATTTTTGGGACAACGGTAAAGAAAAGGCTGGTAGTCCCATCAAAACAGGAGTGTTGACCAAGTCTTAATCCACACAGGGCACAGTTTAGTCTGGGGAACCTCTTCAGCTTCACTTTTGGTTGGGTGCTAAACTTCCATAGATAGCACCTGTCCACCTGCTGCTCCCACCAGCAGACACACTAAACTGCCATATCTTACCGGCAGCGTATTACCTCCTTTCCCACCCTCCAGCCATACTAGAAACAAGTGGAGGGAAAGAGGGAGCATGTGAGCACTTCAGATTCCCCGACTATACCAATCTGACACAAAACCATACCAGCCCAGGAGGCAGGCTATGAAAGAGGTTTCACTGAAGGCTTTAAAACATTTTTTTCTTCCTCTTCTTCCAAAATCTCAATCAGTCTGAACTCAGGGAATGTACCTCTAGCCCCCTCCTAAGAGTAGGGTATGAGGACAGTAAACACTGTAACCACAACCACAAAAAGGTTCAGAGGGTAGGGCAACAAGAGAGACTTGGCACCACTGGGGTCTATGGATTGGTCTCCACTAATCCTAGCCCTCTAACCCAGTGTTTCCCAAGTCCAGTCCTGGAGTACCCCTTGCCAGTCAGGTTTTCAGGATATCTACAATGAATATGCACGAAAGAGATTTGCATATAATAGAGGCAGTGTATGCAAATCAAGTTCATGCATATTCATTGTGGATATCCTGAAAATCTGACTATCAAGGGGGAGGGAAATCAGTTCAAAGGACTGTTACCTGTAGCACCCCCCTCTCCCCAGACTTGGTTTGTGCTGTACTAGGAGCAGCCTACTTGTAGTTGCTGCATTAGGCCACATATCTGTACCATCCGCTGGAGCCAGAGAAATACTGGGGAACTGAAGGCAGCACCAGCCCCCTATAAAGGGAAGTAAATTCAGCTCAAGCTGTTTTTCTCTGGCACCACCTGTTAGCAGAAGGACATAACCCACTCATCTGGACTGACTGGCATGGACGATAAGGAATAGAAAATTATCAGTTGGTTGTATGAACCATTTTCAAGGTTAAAAAACAAGTATGTAACCTACACTAAACTTACTTTAGAGCCTGTCAGCAGTTTTAAAATAAAGAAATGGAATCAACTTTTGAGAGGTATATATTAACTAAAAGCTTCTGGAAAATGAGTGGATGCTCAAAATTAATAGTGAATATTTAAAAAGTCAAATAAAAAACACAAATTTTAATATTTCAGAAATAGCAATATTTTGAGCCATTACGTCCCTGTACAAAGTCATAAACCAATTGACCTCTTGCTTTCTTGTCACAGCAAGATATCTATTTTAACTTTTTGGTGTAAGTGATGCTCCAAAAGTATTATAACATCTTCAATGTCTAATTATGCACAATATTCATTTTTCCAAATAAGTACATCAATAGTTAAACTTACATTTAAAACTGACATGTTTTACTGTTTTGACCTCTTGAAATTATAAGCTGCTGTTTTCAGTTTTTAATGGAGTCAAGCACAAAACGAACATTAAATATCACAAGGATATAGAAGATATTTTCTTTTCTTAATATACAGGATCTTCATTTCAATAGTATGAGAATGTTCTGACTATGTAACATAATAACTGTTTTACAAAACAAAAAAACAAAAAACCCCTCTCCTGAAACGGAGGAAATTGGTTAGTACAATTGCACCAGTTCAATTTGGGGGAAAAAAAAAATAAGGCTTCAAGTACTTCTAAAGCACAAAATAGAAGTTACAAATGGAAATCATTTACAGTATAAATAAAGAGTATTTACATGAGTGCAAAATACAGCAGATATATCAATTTGTAAGTTTAGAAGATAACTTAGATTAGGTACACTGAACTGTTTTACCTCAATTAAATTGAGGTAAAACAGTTCCTGTACCCTTATAAAATATCTATGAATAAACCACTTAAAACTAAACAGTTTTAAAATTCAAAGTAGAAATAGGCACTAGCTTGCTACTATGGCTTATAAGACTTTCAAATATAAACACTATTCTTTGGCTATTATAGTCAATACATCCTCTTTTTACCCTTCAGTTGATTTTTACTTGAAAAACAACAGAGTGACCAGTATCTGTAAATTTAATACTGCAGTCAACACTTGACTAGATGAAAAGTGATGTCCAAAAACAGATACTTTGGCAAAGAACAGGACCCTAAAATGCTGCAATTCCCAATATGTAGCAAACCAAGGAGTCCTTTACTAAGCTGTGGTGACAAATAGCTCTAGTACACCCTTACGCGGATCATTTCCATGCACTAAGGCATTTTTATTGCAGCCATAAAAACTTCAATTTTTCTATTTCTTTCATTAATGGCTGTGTGCTAATGTTACCTCCATCTATTCTATAGATGCTACAGATTCCTGCAATATCTGTACGCTAACCAGTTAGCAGGCAGTAACTGGTTAGTGCAGGAACGCTCACTCTTTGCTCCTGACACATCCCCTAAAAAAATCCCTCCACCCCCATACTACGTGGTTTGCATAGGTACATGCAAAAATCTAATGAGCAATGTTTTTTATTGCATCCCATATTGGCCATTTTTGCTGTGTTAGGTGTGCATTAGTGCCTAATGCAGCTTAGCAAAAGGACCCCCGTGATGTTTTTGTAATCTGTAGAAAAAATGAGTGGCATTTTAGAAAGGACGTCCAAGTTAGAATGTCACAAATGTACATCCATTTCCCATGTATTTTAGAATAGGATACAGCCTGTTCTAAAATATATGTGAGGTGGACGTCCATGTGCTGGAAATGTCCAGCAGAACATCCATTTTACAACTGAAACGTCCAAATTATGGATGAGGAAAACAAGGGACATGGACACCTGTATGGCAGCATAGGAATATCCATCTTATTAAATGGTCATACAGTGTCCACGCAGAGCAGAGGGGTAGCCTAATGATTAGAGCAGTGGATTGAAAATCAGGGAACCCAGGTTCAAATCCCACTTCAGTTGTTTGCAAATTTTTAAATTGTGAACCCTCCAGGAAAAGATAAATACCTAATGTACACCACTTCAATAGTCCTTCAGGCTTGCGTTTTATATATTCAGATACAGTAGGTATTTTTGTGATCTTAGACAGCACACAATTAAATAAATAAAAAGAGAGCTGAAGTGATATTTGAACTTGGGTTCCTTGGTTCTCAGTCCACTGTACTAACCATTAGGCTACTCCTCAGACCTGCATGCTGCTCTTTTAAGAATGTCCAAAGCTGTCAGAGCCTAGTATCCCTTGCAGGTTTCACATTAAGGGGAGAGAAAGGGGTACAGAAACCATTGGGGGATAGAGGTGTTGTGCCTTAATCCCTCCAGTGGACTGCTGTTCAATTAGAGCATATATCAGTAATCTGGATGTGACAAGTACCAGGTCTAATAACAACATCTATGTTTTAGACACGGGTGTCTCTTCCCCTTTTGTGATTGAGTTGAACGTCCATATTTTGGGCACTCCCTAGTCCTGCCCAAAACACATCCCTTGCCATATGGATGTAGTGAAGTGTTAGATAATCCATAAACCTGAGCCAGAGTAAGCATGACAAAATTAAATACTGTGGTAAACTTAAAAATAGAAGAAACAAGACCTCAGTCACCCAAATACAAATCAATGTGTCTTACTGGAGCACTTGTATATTTCATGAGTCAAAACCCTCTTTTTTAGTTTTTAAAACTATTTACTTGCTGTGCTCTCAGCCATTCATGAGTCTTTAAACTCAAAACTGCAATCTATTGCAAAACAATTCGAATATGAAACACACTTATCTGAACCCAGTGGTGGCCATGTCGTTTCACTCAGTTGTCTTCTTCAAGGAGACACAACAGCGGGCAAGAATTGGTAAAAGTAACTGAACTAATATCGTTGTATCCCTGTGAAGGATCGGGACTTTGTACCCAGCCTGAAAAGTGATGTGAAGTGCAACACTATGAATGGGGGTGGGGAACAACAACCCCTGAAGAAGCCAGCTGAGTGAAACAGCATGGTCATCATTGGGTTCAGAAAAGTGTTTTCATATTGAAATTTTTTGCAACAGGTTGCAGTTTTGAGTTTAAAGACACATGGATAGCATTGAGAGCACAGCAAGTAAATAATTTAAAAATTGGGGGGGGGGGGGGGGGGGGGGGGGGGGGGGGGGGGGGGGAGGGGGGGAAGAAGAGGTTTCTGACCCATGAAACATATGCCCCAGTAAGACACATTGATTTAAGATGTCTGAGGTCTATTTTCCTCTGTTTTACCACAGCATTTAATTTTGACATACTCATGCTGGCTTAGCTTTATGGATAGTCTTTAGACATTGAGTATTAGGTGGGTTTCTCCCTTATTGCTGCAGTGTTAGACATCCATATTCTGCCTTTGTAAAATTGGGATTTGGACATTCATGTAATATGGACGTCTAAATGCCAGTTTTCCAATGTCCGAAACAAGAATAGAGCTTCTAAAATAACTACCAATATCGGTTATAGTCAAACAAAAATCAAGAATCAAATCGTTAATATCTCAGACTATGAAACTTTGGTTTACGCAAGATCAGCATTGGTTGCTTAATTGTGGGTTTGTCTCCAAACAATTTTGCTTCACTTTCAGTTGTTGGAAATCGACTCTTGTAGATTTCTGGATATTCTTTCTGAAACTAAACAAATGAAAATAAATAGAAGCAAAGATGTTTAAATTTTCAATAAAGCGAAGATACTTACCTGTAGCAAGTATTCTCCGAGGACAGCAGGCCTTCAATTCTCACATGTGGGTAACATGGGTCCGCATTTATGATCCAGAGCTTGTAGCAAGCTTTAAACAGGTTTTTGAGCGTGAGAGGTGCTCCATTGCACATGCGCAAGTGACTTCCCACCTGCTGCGAGAGCACAGGACCAGCAGTACAATATAAAGTCTAAGAAAAAAAAGGAGACAACTCCAAGAGGAGGTGGGAGGGTAAGTGAGAATAGGCCTGCTATCCTCAAAGAATACCTGCTACAGGTAAGTATCTTCGCTTTCTCCGAGGACAAGCAGGCCTATAATTCTTACTTGTGGGAATCCCTAGCTAACAGGCTCATCGAAAAACAACCAGTGGTCAAGTGGACCTCGCATCGGTGAGGGCAAAAAAATAAATTAACCTGAAACCGTATACAACCTGAGTGAGAGTGCAGTCTGGAACAGAACAAAATAGGCCTAGGAGGGTGGAGTTAGACTCTAGACCCCAAATAAATTCTGCAGAACTGTCTGTCCAAACTGACTGTTGCGTCAGGTATCCTGCTCAAGGCAGTAATGAGATGTGAATATGTGGACTCAAGACCATGTTGCAGCCTTGTAAATTTCTTCAATGGAGGCTAATCTCAAGTGGGTTACTAACGCAGCCATGGCTCTGACATTGTAAGCCCTGACATACTACTACTACTTATCATTTCTATAGCGCTACTAGACGTATGCAGCGCTGTACACTTGAACATGAAGTGTAGAGCTTACAATCTAATTAGGACAGACAAACAGGAGAAACAAGAGATAAGGGAATATTAGGGTGAGGATGATAACATAAGGGTTCTGAACAAGTGAATAAGGGTTAGGAGTTAAAAGCAGCATCAAAAAGGTGGGCTTTTAGCTTAGATTTGAAGACGGCCAGAGATGGAGCTTGACGTACTGGCTCAGGAAGTCTATTCCAGGCGTAAGGTGCAGCAAGATAAAAGGAACGGAGTCTGGAGTTAGCAGTGGAGGAGAAGGGTGCAGATAAGAGAGATTTACCCAGTGAACGGAGTTCCCGGGGAGGAATGTAGGGAGAGATGAGAGTGACAGGTACTGAGGAGCTGCAGAGTGAATGCACTTATAGGTCAATAAGAGGAGTTTGAACTGTATGCGGAAACGGATAGGAAGCCAGTGAAGTGACTTGAGGAGAGGGCTAATATGAGCGTAATAGTATCTGATAGTATCTGAGGATTTGAAGGCGACGAAACAGTGTGACAAGGCAGTGGCCGTAGCTAGAAGGTTGTTAGGCTGTATAGAGAGAGGTGTGACCAGCAGAAGAAAGGGGGTGTTGATGCCCCTGTATAAGTCGTTGGTGAGGCCCCACCTGGAGTGTTGTGTTCAGTTTTGGAGGCAGTATCTTGTTAAGGATGTAAAAAGAATTGAAGCGGTGCAAAGAAAAGCTACGAGAATGGTATGGGATTTGCGTTACAAGACGTATGAGGAGAGACTTGCTGAACTAAACATGTATACTCTGGAGGAAAGGAGAAACAGGGGTGATATGATACAGACGTTCAAATATTTGAAAGGTATTAATCCGCAAACGAACCTTTTCCGGAGATGGGAAGGTGGTAGAACGAGAGGACATGAAATGAGATTGAAGGGGGGCAGACTCAAGAAAAATGTCAGGAAGTATTTTTTCACGGAGAGAGTAGTGGATGCTTGGAATGCCCTCCCGTGGGAGGTGGTGGAAATGAAAACGGTAACAGAATTCAAACATGCGTGGGATAAGCATAAAGGAATCCTGTGCCGAAGGAATGTATCCTCAGGAGCTTAGTCAAGATCGGGAGGCGAGGCTGGTAGTTGGGAGGCGGGGATAGTGCTGGGCAGACTTATACGGTCTGTGCCAGAGCCGGTGGTGGGCAGCGGGACTGGTGGTTGGGAGGCAGGGATAGTGCTGGACATACTTGTACGGTCTGTGCCAGAGCCGGTGGTTGGGAGGCAGGGCTGGTGGTTGGGAGGCAGGGATAGTGCTGGATAGACTTGTACGGTCTGTGCCAGAGCCGGTGGTTGGGAGGCAGGGCTGGTGGTTGGGAGGTGAGGATAGTGCTGGGCAGACTTATACGGTCTGTGCCAGAGCCGGTGGTGGGCAGCGGGACTGGTGGTTGGGAGGCAGGGATAGTGCTGGACATACTTGTACGGTCTGTGCCAGAGCCGGTGGTTGGGAGGCAGGGCTGGTGGTTGGGAGGCAGGGATAGTGCTGGATAGACTTGTACGGTCTGTGCCAGAGCCGGTGGTTGGGAGGCAGGGCTGGTGGTTGGGAGGTGAGGATAGTGCTGGGCAGACTTATACGGTCTGTGCCAGAGCCGGTGGTTGGGAGGAGGGGCTGGGGTTGGGAGGCGGGGATAGTGCTGGGCAGACTTATACGGTCTGTGCCCTGAAGAGCACAGGTACAAATCAAAGTAGGGTATACACAAAAAGCAGCAAATATGAGTTATCTTGTTGGGCAGACTGGATGGACCATGAGGTCTTTTTCTGCCGTCATCTACTATGTTACTATGTAAAGACACTGGCGGAATATTAGTCGTGCAGCAGAATTTTGAACAGATTGAAGAGGAGAGAGATGGCTAAGTGGGAGGCCTGTGAGAAGCAAGTTGCAATAGTCTAAGCGAGAGGTGATAAGAGTGTGAATGAGGGTTCTAGTAGTGTGCTCAGAAAGGAAAGGGCGAATTTTGCTGATATAATAGAGAAAGAAACGACAGGTTTTAGCAATGGTCAGCCCAGCCTGGGCATAAGTGAAAGAAATGCAATCTGCCAGCCAATTTTGCAGCACAGTGGAGCTAGCAGGAGAAAAGACAAGCAAGTAAGCAGACCCAGGTCGGGGGTGTGATGATGATATTGCGAGTGCCTGGAGGGGAGATGTTTGCGCCAGGCCCGACTTTGTTTCTTGGTGGCCCTGGAACCATCTAATAGGAGAGGGGAAAAATGCGTCCTCTCCTCACAGTGGAAAAAAAAGGCGGGATGGCACTTGCACATGCACAGTGGAGCACATCTCGCGCTCACAGACCTGTTTAAAGCTTGTTACAAGCCCTGGACCGGCAACGCACACTCGCGTTACTCACATGTGAGAATTATAGGCCTGCTTGTCCTCGGAGAACAAAAGCAATACTAGCAGAAAAGCAACTTTAGTTGACTGAGATTGTTTTTCTTACCAAGAAGTTAATGTTTAATGTATTTGAAAATTCTTCTTATACTCACAATGATGTGTGCTCCTAAATATCAACATAGCATCTGAATCTACTTATCTAAACCTTATGTAGGCATTGTACAGTTACACACAAAATAAAAATTACAATGAACCAATGGGTAAGAACCCAATTTTATTGTTGCCATTGCAAAGTACAGCCAGGGAGGGGATAGTTGCACTGGCAGACTGGGGCCACAAGTGAAAGGAAAATGATAGCAGGGAACACTCCCCCCCCCCCCCCCCACCCCAAGTAGAGATCTTTTGCAATCCCTGGTGGTCTAGGGGGTTCCGCTTTATGAACTCTTCCTCGCAGTATTAGGCTGCGAGTTGGTGGCCCAGTGCTCCTGGGGAGGATAATGCAGCTTGCGAGGTTGATTGCAGGTTGCATTATTCATGTACTGCAGGTTATTGACTCCTACGGTCAACTACGGTGCAGTCTTAAAACTGGATTGTTGCTAGCTTCTTAAGTAATATATTTTCTGTTTTGGGAGTCTTTTATTTATTTCTGATAGGTACTGCTATGCAAGTGTTATCGTTGGCTTCCTTTTCACAAGTTAGATAATTCACCAGGTTCAATTATATAGCACCTCTTACCTGCTTAAGCTTTCTCCTTTTGTCTTTAAGAGGTAAAGTTGTGTCCTTAATAATACTTTCCAACAGTTCTACAATTGCAGCTTGGGAAGTAGAAACCTTTTGTTCTTCAAATTCCTGAGGGCTTATCTGTTTACAGAATGAGTAAACTGGCAATGTGGCACCCAGTTCTGTCTCAGGATACTTAATCTGAAACAAAGAAAACAGTTTCATTGTTATGAATGCTTCATTACAGGCAGATGATCAAAAGCCCTGCGCTGTTCCAAACAGCGCTCTAAACTAGCCCTGGAACAGCGCGGGGCGCTATTAGAACTATGATCAGAGATAATGCATGCAAATTTAAGCAGCGCAATTATCTCTGATCATGGGGTAGAAGTGCGGGTGAATTGTGCAGAGCATGCGCTCAGCGCAATCTTTCCGCTCTTGTTTGACAGGTCTGGGCTGTCAAAAGCTCAAACCTGTCAAATACATGGGCTGGAGGTCCATGGGACCACCAGGCCCTGACAACCCCTGCCCCGAGCAACGGGGGCTGGAGGTCCGGCGGACCTCCGGTCCCCCCGATGATCCCATCCTCCCAGGTTCAGGGAGGGCTGGAGATCCGGTGGGTCTCCAGCCCCCCCAAACCACCAGAAAATGGTCCCTGGTGGTCCAGTGGCCGCTTAAAAAGTGGCCGTTAAAAAGAATCCCCTCCCGGCCCCCCTACCTTAGTTGGAGGAGGGAGGTAGCCTGCCTCCCTCCTCTTCCTTGGGTTGACGCCGCCGCAAAATGGCGGCGCCCAGCCCCTCCCAGTGCATCCTGGCATGCGCTGGGCAGGGCTACAGACCATATAAGGGAGTCTTTAAAACTTAACTGAAGCCTTCAATTTGATGATTATAATAGCTTGTTAAAACTGCTCATGGGGAATAGGTGAAGATGACATTATTAAATTTGTTTGAATCTTACTGGTAGATCACAGAATATTGTAAATGAGTGAATGTCAGTCTTTTGGCCTCTAGAAGTTGGGATTCCAAAGACTCAGGGCCAGGAGAAGGGGGAGAGGTTTAATACATGATGGTAAACTCTCTGGGGAAAGGAAATCACCTTGAGTTACTACTGAAAAGGCATAAACTAAATCAGAGGGATTAAACTTCAGATTATGCATATTGAGAGTAATTTTATAAAGTTTTTCTGGGTGTAAAGCTCTTTTTATACGCAGAATGACCACATATGCACATACACCAAAGTTACTCGTAGCAGGTATTCTCTAATGACAGCAGGACACATTCTTATGACTTTTGCTCTGATAGTTTGTGTCCAGCATTTTCTGTTTAGTGCTATGTTTTTAGTGAGTTGACAACACACATACAAGTAGGACTCCTCGTTTTGCATTCACTACTTGGTGTATTTATTGACCCCTGATGCAGACGCTTTTTTAGCGTCGAAACACGGCCTGTGTCGGGTCGTTATCTTTGATATAATAAAGACTGTTGGACTCACGTCTCCAGTGGTGAATCGTCTATTAGTCTCTACTTTTGCCTTCTGTGATTCGTCATCGTAGAGAACTTTTCCTGTTCTATATTTAGGAGCAGGACACATTCACACATCAGTGACATCATCTGACTGAGCCTAGCACAGGAAAGGTAAAATTATGTATCATACCTGATAATTTTCTTTCCATTAATCATAGCTGATCAATCCATAGACTGGTGGGTTGTGTCCATCTACCAGCAGGTGGAGATAGAGAGCAATCCTTTTGCCTCCCTATATGTGGTCATGTGCTGCCGGAAACTCCTCAGTATGTCGATATCCAAGCTCCATCCACAGGACTCAGCACTTAGAGAATTACACCCACAAAGGGACACTCTGCTCAGCTCACCACCGCTGAAACGGGGGAGGGGAATTAACCCAGCTCATCCCCACACAAGTGGGGGAGGGGAATCCGTCCAGCTCATCCCCGCGGAGCGGGGGAGGGACACCACCCCGCCGATGCGGGGGGATCTGGCTTATCCTGCAACCGCGGGAGGAGCTGACTGACCCTAACACCGCCGAAGCAGGAGGGGTACAAAGCTGCCCTACAGCTGCACGAAGCGGGAGGGAGCGCCGGCAGAATTTATGTCTCAATCCAGCTCCGTAAAACGGAGGGGAGAGGAATGCAGCAGCTCACTGTAACACAAACTCGTCTCAACTCTTGAAGAATCCATTGAAAAAACTTGAACACGAAGTCCTCCTGAACAGGAACTGAAGACTAAACTTGAACCTGAAATGCAACCAGAATATAAACAGTACAGATATCTGGGAGGGGCTATGGATTGATCAGCTATGATTAATGGAAAGAAAATTATCAGGTAGGATACATAATTTTACCTTCCATATCATCATGCTGATCAATCCATAGACTGGTGGGATGTACCGAAGCAGTACTCACCCAGGGCGGGACATTGAAATCCCTGACCGCAACACTGAAGCTCCAAACCGGGCCTCCGCCCGAGCAGCCACAGTCAAGCGGTAATGCCTGGAGAAGGTATGGGCCGATGCCCAAGTTGCCGCCTTGCATATCTCTTCCAAGGAGACGGACCCGGCCTCTGCCATCGAGGCTGCCTGAGCTCTAGTGGAGTGAGCCTTCAGCTGAATAGGCAGCACCTTCCCCGCGGCCACATAAGCCGCTGCAATGGCTTCCTTGACCCATCTTGCCACTGTAGGCTTAGCAGCCTGCAGACCCTTACGAGGACCTGCAAACAGGACAAACAGATGATCTGATTTCCGGAAATCATTGGTCACTTCCAAGTATCTGATGATGACTCGTCTCACATCCAGATATTTGAGCGCAGAGTATTCCTCTGGGTAGTCCTTCCTACGAAAAGGAAGGGAGACAGAGCTGCTGATTCACATGGAAGCGAGAAACAATCTTGGGCAGGAAGGAAGGCACTGTGCGAATAGTCACTCCTGCCTCAGTGAACTGCAGAAAAGGCCCTCGACATGAGAGTGCCTGGAGCTCGGAAACTCTTCTGGCTGAAGTGATAGCCACCAAAAAGACTGCTTTCAACGTCAGGTCTTTCAGAGATGCCCTCGACAAGGGTTCAAAAGGCGGCTTCTGCAAGGCTCTTAGCACCAGGTTGAGATTCCACGCAGGCACCACTGAGTGCAGAGGAGGGCGCAGGTGATTAACTCCCTTGAGAAAACGTACCACATCTGGCTGCGAAGCCAGGGAAGCACCCTTCAGGCGGCCCCTGAAGCAAGCCAGAGCCGCTACCTGGACTTTAAGGGAACTGAGCGACAGGCCTTTCTCCAGACCTTCTTGCAGGAACGCTAGCACTGAAGAAATTGGAGCAGTGAAGGGAGAAAGTGAGCCTGCTTCACACCACGCTGCAAAGGTACGCCAAACCCTGGCGTAAGCAGTAGAAGTAGAGCGCTTCCTCGCTCTCAGCATAGTGGCGATGACCTTGTCTGAGAAGCCCTTCTTCCTCAGACGCTGCCGCTCAATAGCCAGGCCGTAAGACCAAAGGGGGAGGGATCCTCCATCACCACGGGACCCTGATGCAACAGGCCCTGCTCCACTGGCAGCCGCAGAGGGTCGTCCACTGAGAGCCTGATCAACTCCGCATACCAGGGACGTCTGGGCCAGTCCGGACCCACCAGGATTATCCGGCCCGGATGCTTTGCCACCCGGTCTAGTATCCTGCCCAACATGGGCCAGGGCGGGAACACATAGAGAAGCTCCTGTGTCGGCCACTGTTGGAGAAGAGCATCTACTCCCAGAGATTGAGGGTCCCGTCCTCTGCTGAAAAAGCGCGGCACTTGGCAATTGGCCGATGACGCCATCAGATCTAGGCTCGGCTGGCCCCAGCGCTTCGTGATGTCCAAGAACGCCTGAGCCGATAAGTGCCACTCTCCGGGATCCAAGGTATGGCGACTGAGAAAGTCCGCCTTGACATTCATGACTCCGGCAATGTGGGCCGCTGACAGCTGTTCCAGGTTCGCTTCCGCCCACTGGCAAAGATTCATGGCTTCCTTGGCTAGAGGGGCGCTCTTGGTACCTCCCTGGCGGTTGACATAGGCCACAGCCGTGGCATTGTCCGACAGGACCCGTACTGGCTTCAACGCCAGTACCGGGAGGAACTCCAAAAGCGCCAACCGAATGGCTCTGAGTTCCAGGAGGTTGATAGACCACTTTGCCTCTGCAGGAGACCAGAGCCCCTGCGCTGTCCTTCCCAAGCAGTGGGCTCCCCAGCCCGTCAAAGAGGCGTCCGTCGTGACGACAATCCACTTCGGGGTCACAAGAGGCATCCCTGCAGACATCTTGTCTGTCTTCAGCCACCAGCTCAGCGCCTTGCGCACTGCTGGGTCCAAGGGAAGGCGCACAGCATAATCCTCCGACACCGGAGTCCAGCGCTGCAGCAGAGAGTGTTGTAGTGGTCTCATATGAGCCCTGGCCCAGGGCACTACTTCCATCGTAGCCGTCATAGAGCCCAACAGCTGCACATAGTCCCAAGCCCGAAGCGGAGAGGCTACTAGGAACTGGTCCACCTGAGCCTGAAGTTTGACAATCCGATTGTCCGGCAGGAACACTCTGCCCACTTGGGTGTCGAATCAAACTCCCAGATACTCCAGGGACTGAGTCGGGCGCAGCTGGCTTTTTTCCCAGTTGATGATCCACCCCAGGGAGCTCAAAAGAGCAATCACCCGGTCCACAGCTTTGCCGCACTCTGCATAAGAGGGGGCTCGGATCAACCAGTCGTCCAGATAAGGATGGACTTGTACTCCTTCCTTTCGCAGGAAGGCCGCGATGACCACCATTACTTTGGAGAAGGTCCACGGAGCAGTAGCCAACCCGAACGGGAGGGCTCTGAACTGGAAGTGTCGGCCCAGGACTGCAAAACGCAGAAAGCGTTGATGAGGAGGCCAGATGGGAATATGCAGGTACGCTTCCTTGATGTCCAAGGATGCCAGGAACTCCCCTGCCTTCACTGCCGCTATAACAGAGCGGAGAGTCTCCATGCGAAAGTGCCGAACTTTCAAGGCCCGATTGACCCCTTTGAGGTCGAGGATAGTCCGTACAGAACCTCCTTTCTTTGGTACCACAAAGTAAATGGAGTAACGTCCCTTGCCAAGCTGATTTTCTGGCACCGGAACGACCGCACCCAGGCGGATCAGATTGTCCAAGGTCTGTTGCACTGCCACAGCTTTGACCGGAGACTTGCAGGGAGAGAGTACAAACCCGTCTCTTAAGGGTTGGCAGAACTCTAGCTTGTAGCCGTCTCTGATGACTTCCAGCACCCAAGCGTCTGAAGTTACCCTGGTCCACTCGCCCAGAAACGAGGACAGGCGTCCTCCAATCTGCACTGGGCCATGGACCAGGGCCCCGTCATTGGGTACGAGACCCTGGGGGAGGACCGGAGGGCGCACCTCCGGGACGGCGGTCTCTGCGAAAGGAATGCTGCTTGGGGGAGAAGTTCCTCTTGAAGGAAGAGGGGGCAGAGGAGCCCGACTTGCCCGGGCGGTACCGACGGGCTTCCTGAAACCGTCCTCTGGAGTTACCGGGGCGAGCACTGGCCCGAGCCCTGACCTCTGGTAACCTCTTGCCCTTAGACTTGCCGAGATCGGTCACAATTTTGTCCAGCTCGACCCCAAAGAGCAGCTTGCCTTTAAAAGGCAACTTAGCCAGGCGGGACTTAGAGGCGTGGTCAGCAGACCAATGTTTCAGCCAAAGCCACCGCCGCGCAGAGACTGTCTGAGCCATACCTTTAGCCGAGGCTCTCAAGACATCATACAGTAAGTCTGCCAAATAAGCCAAGCCCGATTCCAGGGCCAGCCAATCAGCCCTCAAGGAAGGATCCGAGGGGGAAGCCCGCTGCACAATCGTCAGGCACGCCCTGGCCACATAGGAGCCGCAAACTGAGGCCTGCAAACTTAAGGCAGCCACCTCGAAGGACGACCTTAAGGCCGCCTCCAATCTTCTGTCTTGGGCGTCCTTTAGGGCCGTGCCACCTTCCACCGGCAACGCCGTCTTCTTAGTCACCGCAGTGATTAAAGAATCCACGGTAGGCCAAAGAAAGGCTTCCCGTTCACTTTCAGGCAAAGGATAGAGGCGGGACATAGCCCTAGCCACTTTGAGGCTCGCTTCCGGGACATCCCATTGAGCCGAAATCAAGGTGTGCATGGCATCATGCACGTGGAAGGTTCTAGGCGGGCGCTTCGTCCCCAGCATAATGGCGGAGCCAACAGGGGCTGAGGGAGAGACGTCCTCTGGACTTGTACTCCTTCCTTTCGCAGGAAGGCCGCGATGACCACCATTACTTTGGAGAAGGTCCACGGAGCAGTAGCCAACCCGAACGGGAGGGCTCTGAACTGGAAGTGTCGGCCCAGGACTGCAAAACGCAGAAAGCGTTGATGAGGAGGCCAGATGGGAATATGCAGGTACGCTTCCTTGATGTCCAAGGATGCCAGGAACTCCCCTGCCTTCACTGCCGCTATAACAGAGCGGAGAGTCTCCATGCGAAAGTGCCGAACTTTCAAGGCCCGATTGACCCCTTTGAGGTCGAGGATAGTCCGTACAGAACCTCCTTTCTTTGGTACCACAAAGTAAATGGAGTAACGTCCCTTGCCAAGCTGATTTTCTGGCACCGGAACGACCGCACCCAGGCGGATCAGATTGTCCAAGGTCTGTTGCACTGCCACAGCTTTGACCGGAGACTTGCAGGGAGAGAGTACAAACCCGTCTCTTAAGGGTTGGCAGAACTCTAGCTTGTAGCCGTCTCTGATGACTTCCAGCACCCAAGCGTCTGAAGTTACCCTGGTCCACTCGCCCAGAAACGAGGACAGGCGTCCTCCAATCTGCACTGGGCCATGGACCAGGGCCCCGTCATTGGGTACGAGACCCTGGGGGAGGACCGGAGGGCGCACCTCCGGGACGGCGGTCTCTGCGAAAGGAATGCTGCTTGGGGGAGAAGTTCCTCTTGAAGGAAGAGGGGGCAGAGGAGCCCGACTTGCCCGGGCGGTACCGACGGGCTTCCTGAAACCGTCCTCTGGAGTTACCGGGGCGAGCACTGGCCCGAGCCCTGACCTCTGGTAACCTCTTGCCCTTAGACTTGCCGAGATCGGTCACAATTTTGTCCAGCTCGACCCCAAAGAGCAGCTTGCCTTTAAAAGGCAACTTAGCCAGGCGGGACTTAGAGGCGTGGTCAGCAGACCAATGTTTCAGCCAAAGCCACCGCCGCGCAGAGACTGTCTGAGCCATACCTTTAGCCGAGGCTCTCAAGACATCATACAGTAAGTCTGCCAAATAAGCCAAGCCCGATTCCAGGGCCAGCCAATCAGCCCTCAAGGAAGGATCCGAGGGGGAAGCCCGCTGCACAATCGTCAGGCACGCCCTGGCCACATAGGAGCCGCAAACTGAGGCCTGCAAACTTAAGGCAGCCACCTCGAAGGACGACCTTAAGGCCGCCTCCAATCTTCTGTCTTGGGCGTCCTTTAGGGCCGTGCCACCTTCCACCGGCAACGCCGTCTTCTTAGTCACCGCAGTGATTAAAGAATCCACGGTAGGCCAAAGAAAGGCTTCCCGTTCACTTTCAGGCAAAGGATAGAGGCGGGACATAGCCCTAGCCACTTTGAGGCTCGCTTCCGGGACATCCCATTGAGCCGAAATCAAGGTGTGCATGGCATCATGCACGTGGAAGGTTCTAGGCGGGCGCTTCGTCCCCAGCATAATGGCGGAGCCAACAGGGGCTGAGGGAGAGACGTCCTCTGGAGAGGAAATCTTCAAAATGCTCATGGCCTGCACTAACAGGTTGGGCAAATCCTCTGAGCGAAAGATCCGCGCTGCAGAGGGGTCATCCGCTCCATCCGAGCGGGAATCTGTCTCCTCCAAGGAATCCCCAAAGGACCGTTGGGAGAACTCAGATACGCTGCCCTCATCTACATCAGAGGAGACAAAGTCCTCTAAGGCCTGGGAATCCACCCGAGGGCGTTTACTTCCGGGGGCCTCAACCCCTTTATCGGACAAGGGAGAAGGGGCAGCGTTTTGCATAAGGAAGACCTGATGCAGCAGCAAAATAAACTCGGGGGAGAAACCCCCCAGACTGTGCACTTCAGCAGCCTGGGCCACAGCCCTAGACGCACCCTCAACCGGCGCTCGCAAGAGCGGGGGAGAAACATGCTGCGCATCCAAGATGGCGTCCGGCGCGACACTCCGCGAAGGAGCCGCGCGGGAAGAACGGCGCTTAACTTTAGCCTCTTTTTTGCCGTCGCCCAAATCAAGGGCGGCCATGGCATTAACGTCTCCCAGCTCAAGGGCGGCCCAAGAAGAAGCCGTCCGAGCAGAGTGGCCGGCCAAGATGGCGGAGGCGAGCAGCGGGGGATGGGCGTTTATGGCGGGAAAAACCGCCATACCGGAGGAAGACCCGGGACACTGACCGGCCTCCAAACTGACACCCAACAAGGGCGAATCAGACTTTAAGACCCCCGCATCCCCGCTAGAAGCGCACACGCGGTCCGGGGAGCGATTCTTCGCGTCATCGCCCTCCGACGCCATAGGCCACGAGGAGATCGATCGGGGAACCCCCTGCCCGCTATAAAAAGGTAAAAATTACCTGCTTCTCGCTCCGAGCTGTAACGAACTGGTGTCCCAGTGAGTAGCTGCAATAAACGTTTAAATAAACGTTGAAATAAACGCCCTTAAGGACGTCCAAAATTTTTTTTTTTTTTTTAACAGAGCCAGCGGGAGGGGGGAGAAAAGGAGGGACCTGGCGCCACCAGGTTTGCACTTGCTCAAGAAGAGCCCTCAACCCCAGGTACTCAACAAAACATAAAAATTAGGCTTGGAGACCTAGCCAGAGCTGCTGCTGTGTGTGACCACCACCTGCTGAGATAGAGAACATACTGAGGAGTTTCCGGCAGCACATGACCACATATAGGGAGGCAAAAGGATTGCTCTCTATCTCCACCTGCTGGTAGATGGACACAACCCACCAGTCTATGGATTGATCAGCATGATGATATGGAAATTCCCAATTTCTTTTCCAGAAGCTTTTGGAAGTTCCACATACATGCCTTCCCGCCCGTAACTGCAAGGGACCAGTCAGTCTATTAAAAAGCTAATAGAATACAACTCCTAGGGAAAGAAGGTGCAATAGAAACAGAAACATTAGGGCAGATAAGGACCAAACGGCCCACCCAGTCTGCCTATCCTCAACAACCACTAATGCTTCCTTTTCCTAATATGTGTGAATATATGTCCTGCTGTCCTTGGAGAACATCTGCTACAGGTAACTTTGTTTTCTCCGAGGACAAGTAGGACAAAATTCATATGAGAATACCTAGCTACTAGGCTACTTGAAACAAAGGGGGGATAAAATGAACGAGGCCTGCAACAGGATAAAAGCCTATAAACATGCCCCCCCCCCCCCCCCATTGTTTTAATACAATATTTAACAGCCTGGAACAGAAAGAAAATGGGACTAGGGTGGTGGAGTTGGATTCTGTAGGACTGATTGACCAAACTGATTGTTCTGTCGGGAATCTTGTTGTAACAGCAGTGAGATATGAATGTGTGGACAGTTGACCACGTTGCATCTCTGCAAATCTCCTGAATGCAGGCTGATCTCAAGTGGACTACTGTTGCAGCCGTGACTTGGACATTTTAAACTCTGTCTTGCCTGAGTATCAGCAAAGGAAATGCAATCTAGAAGCCAATTGGATAGAGTGCATTTGCCGATGGCTGTTCCTAACATGTTCAGGTCAAAGGAAATAAAAGTCTGGGTGGACTGACTGCTCCAGATAGAAGGCTAAGGCTCTCTTGCAGTCTTTTGTCAGAATGGGCATGGGGTCTAGGGGAAGAATGTTGGCAGAACAAATCGACTGATCAAAATGGAATTCTGACACAACCTTTGGAAGGAACTTAGGATGCATGTGCAGAACTATTCTGTCATGATGAAATATTTTGTAAGATGGATCAGCTACTAGGGCCTGAAGCTCACCGTCCCTGCCAGCCGAAATGACTTGTCATCAAGAATAAAACCTTCCAGGTCAAAATTTAAACTGGCAGCTATCAAGTGGCTCAAATGGGCCTTTCATCAGCCGAATGAGAACGACATTGAAATCCCTTGATACTGTTGGAGGTTTGATTGGGGTCTGAGCAACAGTAAAACCTCTCATTAATTAAACAACTAGAGGCTGTATAGAGATGGGCTTGCCTTCTACATGGTGAAAATTGCCAACTACACTGAGGTGAACCCTGAGTTGATCTTGAGACCAGACTCTGACAAATGTAGAAGGCACTCAAGAAGTTTTTGTGTAGGACAGGAAAAGGGGTCTAAGGCTTTGCCCTCACACCAGGCGGAAAGCCTCCTTCATTTTAAGTAGTAAGACCTCTTAATGGACTCTTTCCTGGAAGCAAGCAGGACCTAGGAAACACCCTCATGCAGATTGAGTGAATCAATTGTTACCCTCTCAACATCCAAGTCATAAGGGTAAGGGACGGAAAGCTGTGATAGAAAAGCAATTCCTTGTTCTGAGTGATGGGTGTCAGAAAGTAGTCTAGTCTCCACGGCTCTTTAAAGGCTAGCTCTAGAAGTAGAGCGAACCATATCTGCCTCAGTCAATAGAGGGCGATGATGATAATGAATATGAATATGTGTCCTTTAAGTCCAGAGAGCATAGCCAATCTTGTGCCTGAATCATTGGGAGTAAGTAGCCCAGGGCAACCATCCTGAACTTTTCTTTGGCCAAATATTATTATTATTATTGTTACATTTGTACCCCACATTTTCCCACCTATTTGCAGGCTCAATGTGGCTTACAGAGTGTTGTTATGACAGAGTCATGACAGGATATTGGATACAATCAAAAGTAAGCAGAAGATGGATGAGGAGTTAGAGAAGATGGTGTTAGAATAGAATAGGCAGTGGAGGAGTGGCCTAGTGGTTAGGGTGGTGGACTTTGGTCCTGCGGAACTGAGTTCGATTCCTGGCACAGGCAGCTCCTTGTGACTCTGGGCAAGTCACTTAACTCTCCATTGCCTGCCGCATTGAGCCTGCCATGAGTGGGAAAGCGCGGGGTACAAATGTAACAAAAAAAAAGTTTAGGAGGTGATTTGTGTCTTTAAGGGGTCTTTTTGTAGGCTCTATTAAAGAGGTGTCTTCAGAGATTTGCGAAAGTTGCTTAGATTATCCATAGATTTTAGGGCTGGGGGTAACCCATTCCATATCTGTGTACTTCTGTAGGAGAAGGTAGTGGCGTATGCCTGCTTATATTTAAGTCCTTTACAACTGGGGAAGTTCAGATTGAGGAATTTGCGGGCTGATCTCTTGGCATTTCTGGGCAGTAAGTCCACAAGGTTAAACATTTTCAGTGGGGCATCTGCGTGAATGATCTTGTGTACGATCGTGCAGATCTTGAATTCGATACGTTCCTTGAGTGGAAGCCAGTGGAGTTTCTGTCTTAAGGGTTGCGCACTCTCGTATTTGGTCTTTCCAAATATGAGTCTGGCTGCGGTATTCTGGGCGGTTTGGAGCTTCTTAATAGTCTGCTCTTTGCAGCCAGCATGCAGAGTGTTACAGTAATCCAAGTGACTAATTACCATAGATTGTACCAAGGGACGAAAAATGTTTCTCGGGAAGAAAGGCTTAACTCTTTTGAGTTTCCACATTGAGTAGAACATCTTTTTTGTCGTGTTCTTCACGTGGGTATCGAGAGTGAGGTTTTGGTCGATGGTAACTCCAAGAATCTTCAGGTTTTCTGATATGGGAAGGGTGCAGTATGGTGTAGTTATACAGGAGTAATCGTTTGTGTTGTATTGAGAGGTGAGTACTAGGCATTGAGTCTTTTTTGCGTTGAGTTTTAGCTGGAATGAACCTGCCCAACTGTGCATGGTTCTGAAGCTTTGGTTGATCTCGTTGGTGATTTCGTTAAGATTGTGTTTGAATGGGATGTAGATCGTGACATCGTCTGCATATATGTAAGGGTTGAGGTTTTGATCGGCTAGAAGTTTGGCTAGAGGTATCATCATTAGGCTGAAGATGGTTGGTGTGAGGGGGGAACCTTGAGGAACTCCGCATTCTGGTATCCATGGAGGTGATCTTTCGGCGTTTATTATTACTTGGTAGGATCTGGTGGTGAGGACTCCCTCGAACCACTTGAGGACTGGGTCTCCGACTTATTTAGGGTCCTTACGTCTAGGATGGGACAGAATTTGCCTGTTTTTTGGGGGGGGGATCAGAAGTACTTGGAGTAAAATCCTTTCCCTTTTTTCCCTGGTGCAACAGGCTCGACTGCATTGGCCTACAAACAGGAAGAGAGCTCCTAAGAAAGCAGATCCTGGTGCTGAGAGTTTAGCTTCAATGATCTCAGGGGGCAATTTGGAGAAGGTGTTCACCAATGAAGTGTGCAAACCATCCGGACAATTTTTTGGAACCCACTGGTCTGAGGTTACAAGGGGCTACCTTTCTTGGAAAAACATTCAGTCTCCCTCCCATCAGTAGGTCATTTGGGACGAATACCGTGACTGCAGCTATGCTCTTGGAGACAGTCAAAAGCTCACCCCTGGCTTTGAATGGCGAGTTGACTGGGTCTTTTGAGCTTTCTGCTGCTTTTGGAAGAGTGCAAGCTCTGAACGATGGGGGAGGGGAGACTACGCCTTTGAGAGTAGTAGGGTCTCCTGTGGCTTATACCAGATATCTCCTGTAAGAAGAGGGAGCGGCTGCTAGAGTGGGCCAGGAAAGTGATCTGATGGCATCAACACGTTTCCTGATGAAGTCTGCAACCTCCTTCACTTTGTTGTCAAAAAGAATATGTCGCTGGCTAGGGATGACTGCTAGCTGTTACTGAACTGCTAGTTCCAGGGCAGAAGCACATAGCCAGGCAAGTCTGCACATTCCAGTATCCAAGTGAAAGCCCTGGAAGACATATCAAAAACATAAGCTGCCCAGGCTATGTGCTTCTGATGCTCCTTCTGTTTGGCTAATAACTGGCGGAAGTTTGCAGCCTGCTCAGGTGTCTACAAATTCCACCACACAGTTCACCAAGGACTTCAGTACATGCTCATGAAGAGCTGGCAAGAATGTATGTAGGAGGACAGCATAGCATTCTGATAAACTTTCCTCCCAAAAGAATCCAAGGTCCAACCAGTGCTCCCCAGGGAGCTGAGGAGTGGGACTTGGTGCTCTTTTGAGAGTGAATTAGATGACCATAGAGTGTTGTGGCAGCTGAAGCTTCTTGAATCTGGGAGCCTTTTGGAATCTATACAGTCGGCTTTCTTGTGTATGGGTTACACAGAGAGGAAGGTTCTCCCACAATCTCATCTGAATAGCCTTGAGGATGCTGTGAAAGGGCACTGCCACAGCCTCCTTAGGAGGATCCTCAAAGTTAAGGATGTCCAACATTTCAGCTCTGGGCTCATCCTCGCCGTCTAACTTAAATGGGGCAACCTCCTCCATCTCCCTTAAAAAACTGGCAAAGGAGAGCTCCTCAGGAGGAGATATCCTCTTCTCATGCAGTGGGGGAAGGATCCGACAGACGTTCCAGGGACTCTCTGGCTCCTTCTCAGATGTCAAGGAGCAGTCTGACTCAGACTCAGGGTAATAGTCCTCTATCTGAGTCAAATAAAACGTCTTCTCAGCTCTGCAGAAAAGATGAGACTAGCTGGTCCTGTGCAGTCACAGTGGGCAGGAAGGCGTGCGAGCATGTACAATAGGACTCCCAAAGGCTTTTTTCAAAGAAGTTAAGTTTTCCTGCAGCAGGTTTCATCGTTTATGGACAAAGGAGACACCTTAAGATGCTAACCCAAAGCACAAGATTTCTCAAATATACCTAGGTCTTCCAGACAAGCTATTGAGGAAGCTAGAAATAATCCATAATGCAGCAGCCAAACTAATAGGAAGTGGAAAATGGAGAGACCACGCCACTCCGTTTCTACACTGGCTTCCATGCAAAGCAAGGATAGAGTTCAAACATAATCTTTAAATGCTTGTATGGAATAGCCCCAAACTAACTCCAAAAGTTTGTCCAAGTTTATCAACCTAAAAGAAAGCTTAGATTTTTAACCGATATTAGACTGGTACCTCCAAACAAAACTTGCCACTTCAAAAGAACATCCAATTCGACTCTGATAGACAAGGGAGCAGAACTATGAAACACACTCCCAATAAATCTTAGACAGATACCAAACTGTCCTTCCGTAAAGAATTAAAAACCTGGCCTTTCCACAAACACTAATCGCAGGAACATAGAATTCACATTCAAAGACCTCCCAAGGATATTAACATAAGAACTCAGACAGTCATATCATAGTAACATAGTAGATGATGTCAGATAAAGACATGTAAGTCTGCCCAACAAGATAAACTCATTGTATGAGCTACTTTATATGTATACCTGACCTTGAATTGCCCTTGTCATTTTCAGGGCACAGACTGTAGAAGTCTGCCCAGCACTAGCTTTGCTTCCCAACTACTGGTGTTGCCACCCAATCTCGACTAAGCTTCTGTTGATCCATTCCCTTCAACCTCAATTAATGTCGTCTATTTCTACCGCCTCCCCATCATGACACAAATTTCTGCACTAACCTCAGAACTACCTTCATTATCTGGTATGAAAACACACATGCTTAGTCTTAATTATAATATTATTCCCTTATGTCTTATGTACCGACATCTATTTTATGTTCTATGTACCAATACTTACCTTGTTTTCATTGTAACAAAGTTTGGTTTAATCGAGTTTCAATGTACAACTGTTCTTTGGATTTGTCATCTGTCTAGAACTACAAGGTTAAGCGGACTATAAATGCCAAAATTAAATTAAACTTGGGCAAGTCACTTAACCTTCCATTGCCTCAGATGCAAAATTAGATTGTAAGCCATCCAAACTGAATGTAACTCACCTTAAGCTACTGAGAAAGGCACGAGTTATATCCAAAATCCCCCTACAGTAAGGTGAATCAGCCATATAAGTGGGTAATCCCATAGCTGAGGGCTTACCTTGCGGAGGGAATTTTATAACAGGTCACCGAGGTAGGAGATCAAGTAGTTATTTACTTTGAGGCTATATTATAAGACACATATATGTGTCTCTGTTTTTATAAAATAGCCTCATAGAATTTGCCAGAATTGCAGCTAAATATAGCCAGTCAATTTACTGCTTTGTGGATATTAGCAACTCACCTTTTATGTATCACTTTCTTGGATTTTTGCATCCAGAATACATGGCTTTGTATGTTTTTGTTCTGAAATTTAGCTGCCAAATGGTCAACACTTTTCCCTCAGGCATGTCCACTATGTTGAATAGCATCGTTCAGAAAGAGGTGGCATTATTCCCTAATCTCTCTGCAACTTCACATGAAGACACTGAATATGACTGATATGATCACTTTCTTTCTCAGAATGAATTCCATTTACCACTATCCTCTGTTATTACTCAACCAGGTTTTCATTTGTTTCCTCAACTTCAGGTCCATTCCCAGATTGCTCAGTTTATGAACCAAAAGCTTTTCTGAAAACCAAACTATATCCAGTACAAAATCCTTTGACTAATTTTCTAATCACTCAAAGAAATCAGATTTATCTGACATGATCTACCATTAAACTCATGCTATCTCAGATCCCACAACCAACTGCAACCTTTCTAAAGTGTTTGGATATTGCACAGTATTTGAGTATTACAATGATAACCCATTTAATTTCTTAATACTGTACCATGTCTTACCTGAACTTTTTTAAGATACTCTATATGATCTTGTACTGCATTAGCCAAATAAACTGGTACTTGTAGAATTTCCTGATGATGATCCATTAAGAAAGAAACTAATCGTGTGGCAAGCAGCTCATCAAGATCTACTTCTTCTGCACAGCATAACACACATCGAGAAAACGTCTGTATCATCTGAAAATATGTTAATAAAATGGTCAAAATGAAAAATCAAGCACACCACAAACTTTGTTTATCTGTAAAAATAGGTTCTCAGCAGCTAGCAGAATAAGTTAGCCAAACAAGTGGGTGACAACTGATTGTACTGACAGCATAGCTCTCTCAGAACTAGAGAGTACTAGAAATGCTCATGCACAAAACCAACTTTGAGCATTTGCAGGAGTTTTCAAGTAATCAATACTCAGTTTGTAAAATGCTTTTAGCTTCAACTGCAGAAGCTGTGGTATCGTGAGGGAGGGCCCGGAGCCCAGGTAAGCCAAACCACCTCGGTTGCAGGTAAAAAAAATATTTATTGAAGGTGTTGGCCAAGGGAAAATTAGGTTCTTACCTTGGTAATTTTCTTTCCTTTAGTCACAGCAGATGAATCCATTAACTGATGGGTTGTATCCACCTACCAGCAGGTGGAGATAGAGAACACTGAAAGACACAGTGACTCAGGACGGCCAGTCCCTTCTGCCTCAGTATATGAAATTTCCAAAGCAGAGTGAAAAATAAAACATCAAAACACAAACTTTCCTCACAGTGAACAAATGTCCCAGAACCGGAGCAATAACCAAACAAAGGAGGGACGATCTCAACCTCCTGCAATAGAACAGCATGTAGAAACTCTGAGAACTTGTCTTCAACGCCTCCCGAGGAGCTACAATATCTGCATGAAAGATCTGAACAAAAAACAAAGTCATATAGGGAGGGATTATGGATTCATCTGCTGTGACTAAAGGAAAGAAGATTACCAAGGTAAGAACCTAATTTTCCCTTCCTTGTCATCAACAGCAGATGAATCCATTAACTGATGGGATGTACAAAAGCACTCCCTACGTAGGGTGGGAACAGGCAACTCCGTGCACATCAGAATGCGCGTCCTGCTTCGCTGCAACATCTAGCCTGTAATGCCGCACAAACGAGAGCTGAGAAGCCCAAGTAGCTGCACGACAGATCTCGTGAAGAGAAAGAACACCCATCTCAGCCCACGAGGAGGAAACCGCTCTCATGGAATGCGCTTTAAACGCTTCAGGAGGAGACGGCCCTGAAAGCAGATATGCAGAAAAAATGACTTCCCTGAGCCAACGGGCTATAGTGGCCTTAGACGCCGGACCCCTGCGCCGAGGACCTGTTAACAATACAAAAAGTGATCAGATGTCCTGAAGTCATTTGACATATGTAGATATTGCAACAGAGCCCTGTGTATATCCAAAAGACGCAATTGCCCAAAGGAATTCGGAAAGTCCTCCCGAGAAAAGGAAGGTAGAAAAATGGGCTGGTTCAGGTGAAACGCTGAAACCACCTTAGGCAGGAAGGAAGGCACTGTCCGTACCATTAGCCCGGACTCCGAAAACTGCAGAAGAGTATCCTGACAAGAAAGTGCCTGAAGCTCAGACACACGTCTAGCCGATGTCATGGTCACCAAAAAGACTGTCTTGAGAGTCACATCCTTCTCAGAAGCCCGCCTAAGCGGCTCAAAAGGCGAACGCTGGAGAGCCTTCACACCAGCCCCAGGTTCCAGGCCGGACACGGCAAACGCACAGGAGGCCGGAGCCGAAGCGCCCCTCTGAGAAATCGGACAATGTCCGGATGTGCCGCAAGGGACAAGCCAGAGACCTTCCCTCTAAAGCATGCCAATGCTGCCACTTGAACTTGGCAGGGAATTGTAAGCCAGACCTTTTTGTAAGCCGTCCTGCAAAAAGTCCAGTACTGGTGAGACTGAAGCCCGCGTGGGTGTGATCGCCTTTGAAACACACCACGCCTCAAACTTGTGCCAGATCCGAGCATAAGCTGCAGAGGTAGACTGTTTGCGGGCCTGCAAGAGAGTAGAGACGACCTTGTTAGAGTAGCCTTTGCCTCTCAATTGCGCCCTCTCAAGAGCCAGGCCATAAGACCAAACCGGCAGGGATCCTCCATGGACACCGGACCCTGAATCAACAGGTTCGGCACCAGAGGCAAAGGAAGTGGAGCTTCTACCAGCATCCACTGGAGGTCCGCATACCACGGGCGCCTTGGCCAATCCGGAGCGATGAGAATCACTAAACCTTGGTGTTGTCGAATCCGCAGAAGGATTCGGCCTATCAAGGGCCAAGGAGGGAACACATACAGGAGGCCCGGGGGCCAGGGTTGAGCCAGAGCATCCAACCCCGCCGAGCAAGGATCTCTCCTTCTGCTGAAAAAACGAGGGACTTTGGCATTTGAACGACGCCATTAGATGCAATCCGACACAAATCTGAAGAAAAACGTTTTCTGCCAGTTCCCATTCCGCCGGGTCAATTTGATGTCTGCTGAGGAAATCAGCCTGCATGTTGCTCTGACTTGCTTTGTGCGCTGCCAGCAGCAGCTGCAAGTGGAGCTCAGCCCAGTGGAAAATCTGAGCGGCCTCTGCGGCCAGTGCCCTGCACTGAGTGCCACCCTGGCGATTGATGTAGGCCACCGCTGTCGAACTGTCTGACAGAACACGGACAGAAAGCCCCTTCAGAGTCTTGTGGAAGGCCAAAAGAGCCTAGACTATTGCTCTCAGTTCCAAGCGATTGATGGACCACCCCGCTTCCACGGGTGACCACTGACCCTGAGTATAGCTTCCCTGGCAATGCGCTCCCCAGCCTAAAAGGCTGGCATCTGTAATCACCAGGCACCAAGAAGGGAGCTCAAGCGGCATTCCCTGTCGCAACATCCTGTCGGAGAGCCACCAATCCAAACTGTGCCGGGCCGCAGGGAGCCACATTAGCCTGCGTTGGTATTCCTGGGAAATCGGAGACAATTGCTGAAGCAGAGCAATCTGCAGCAGCCTCATATGAGCTCTCGCCCAGGGAACCACCTCCAAGGTGGCCGTCATCGACCCCAGAAGCTGGAGAAAGTCCCAAGCTCGAGGACGAGGCATCCACAGGAGCAGACGGACCTGATTCTGAAGCTTGCATCGCCTGTGGTCGGGGAGAAAGATGAACCCCGAGGCCGTGTCAAAGCGGACCCCCAAATACTCGAGAGACTGAGAGGGGGTCAGGTGACTTTTGGGTATATTGACCACCCAGACCAGAGTCTGCAGAACTGTAACAACTCTGGTTGTGGCAAGGCGGCTTTCGACTGCCGAATCCGCTCTGATGAGCCAGTCGTCGAGATAAGGGTGAACTCTGATACACTCTCTCCTGAGAAAAGCAGCTACCACCACCATCACCTTGGAAAAGGTACGTGGAGCTGTGGCAAGACCGAAAGGCAAGGCCCAACTGGAAATGTTGGCCCAAAACAGCAAACCGGAGAAATCGCTGATGCGGGGGCCAAATAGGAATGTGTAAATACGCTTCTTTGAGGTCCAGATGTGAGAAACTCTCCTGGTTGTACCGCCGCAATGACGGAGCGCAGGGTTTCCATGCGAAAGTGTCGCACTCTTAGGGCCTCGTTGACTCTGCGTAAGTCGAGGATCGGTCTGAAGGAACCGCCTTTTCGAGGCACCACGAAATAGAGGAGTAGCGATCGCAGCAGTGTTTGGCGGAAGGCAGCGGAATCACCGCTCCAAGTTGCAGCAAGACTTGCAAGATCTCCTCTACCGCCGCCCGTTTGATGGCAGTGCCGCATCGGGACTCCACGAATGCGCCTCTCACCGGGGCACCGAATTCCAATCGGTAACCTTCTCTGATCAGGTCCAGGACCCACTGATCCGAAGAAATCTTGGTCCACTCCTCGAGGAAGAGGGAAAGACACCCTCCTACTGCAGGAATTGAAGAGTGGACCAGCGTCCCATCATTGTGGAGGATGCCCCTGAACTCCTGGCCTGGCCGCCGCGGAACACTGAAAACAAGCACGTTGAGAAAACCCAGCAGAGCGCCCGGGCGATACCTGCGAGCTTTGCGGAAACGTGGCCTGGAAGAGGAGGGAAAACCGGGACTTTTGGAAGAAGGCCTCTGCCTATCCTCAGGTAACCGCTGGGATTTAGAGTCCCCTAGGTCTTTAACAATCTTTTCCAACTCCTCTCCAAATAGCAGAAGGTCCTGAAAGGGTAACCTCACCAGCCTTTGTTTCAAGGCCATGTCAGTTGCTCAATGCTGTAGCCAAAGAAGGCGGCAGGCTGAAACCACCACAGACATCTGTTAAGCTGGAGCTCTGACCAGATCATAAAGGGCATCAGCCAAAAAGGACAGGGCAGACTCCATCTGCGGGCCAACCTCAGAGAGGGACCTCGCACCATCCTCGGGCTGATCAACCGCCTGCTGTAACCAGGAAAGGCAGGCCCGGGCTGCATAGGAACTGCAAATAGCCGCCCGTAAGGAAAGGCTTGAGATTTCAAAGGACCACTTCAGCGTGGATTCTAGCCGCTGGTCCTGCATATCCTTCAAAGCGACTCCTCCCTCCACCGGGAGAGTGGTCTTTTTAGTCACGGCCGTGACCAACGCATCTACTTTAGGCATCCCAAAAGGGGCCAAGTGATTTTCACACAGAGGGTAAAGCTGACCCATAGCCCTGGCCACCTTCAAAGGCCCATCAGGGTCAGCCCATTGAGCAGAAATAAGCTCTTGGATGGAGTCATGCACAGGAGAAGCCCTAGCAGGCTTCTTAGTACTAGCCATCCTAGGATTAACAGAGGAGGCATCACCCTTGGCCGGATCTTCAATAGAAAGGGCATGCAAGGCATCAGAAATGAGCGCTGGTAGCTCGTCGTGGTGGAAAATCCGAACCGCTTTAGGATCATCCAAATCCTGTGGCAAACAAGTATCCTTGACTGAATCATCCGTCCATGAGGGCCTGCCAGATCCCTCAGACTCCCCACAGCCAGACCACGCGGGGGGGGGGGGGGGGGGGGGGGGGAGAGGAGGAGGAAAGAGATGAACGCCACTCTCAGACAGGGAATTTAACCGTCTACGTTTAGCGTCAGTCCAACCCTCGGGGGAAGAAGTAACATCAGCAGCCACCACAGGGCTATCAAAACCGGGCGGGAATCCAGTCCGCAACGAAGCGTCAGCCACCTCCGGCAGAGCTCTTTTTAAAATAAAGGCCTTGTGAATTAGCAGCACAAATTCCGGGGAGAAGAACTCACCCTGGCTCTCCGCCCCAAATTAGGCGAAGCAGAGAAAGGAGCTCCTCTAGTAGCCTCGGAACGAGGCATCCCCCTGCACTCAGACTCCTCCACAACCGCGAGGGTCGAGTCATGCAGCGCTTCCAAAATGGCGCTCGCTGCCAGCTCCATTGAGCGGGAAGAATCACCGCTTGCCATGCCTGTACTAGTACGAGCGTCTAAGGAGCACTTACTTCAAAGCCCCGCTGCTGACCTGCGTTTACCACAGCGGAAGCAGCGCTTAACTCCTTCAGCAGCCATCGCCCGACTGGACAGAATATAGAAATAAAATGGCGTATTCGCGCCAAAACTTACCCCGCACAGGACGCTGTCCGCGGGAACCTCCCCAGAGGAGCTGGGCACCACTCTCACCTCAGAAGACAGAGTGAACGAGCTCCGGTCATGCTGCACAGTACCAGAATCTCTGGAGAAAGCCACAGAATAGCTACGCTGTACAAGCGTGCACTTTTTTTTTTACACTGTGAGGAAAGTTGGAGGCAGGCAGCAACAGAGGGACTCCGGAAGGATGGGGGTATGGGGTAAGGCAGGGACAGGGAACAAAACCAAGTATGCCTTTAGAGTGGGCACCACCAGCCACAACACCCTCGCTCTACTGGCAAAGCACAGGAGCCTCCCCAGGCAGAAATCCAGGAGCTGCTAAAGGGACGTCCACACCTGCTGGGAGATACAGATATACTGAGGCAGAAGGGGCTGGCTGTCCTGAGTCACTGTGTCTTTCAGTGTTCTATATCTCCACCTGCTGGTAGGCGGATACAACCCATCAGTTAATGGATTCATCTGTTGTTGATGACAAGGAAGGGATCCTGTTTAAAGTCATAGGGAGGAAGAAGGTAAACTCAAAGCAAAATCCTTGAATGTGACAATGTCCTCAGGAGGCCTGCTCCTGCAGGGACACAACATACATTCCTGTCTCTTGGCACAATAGAACATTCTACTTCCCTGGCTTGATTCTCAAGTTACCAGTGCAGTCTATCAAGTATCCTGGTCAAAATACAAGTCTGCAAGGTTCCAAACTGGACTTAGCCTACCTGACTGTAGTTTACACATAGGTAATGAAGTTGCATGCCATGGGATTACTACTACTACTACTATTTAGCATTTCTATAGCGCTACAAGGCATACGCAGCGCTGTACAAACATAGAAGAAAGACAGTCCCTGCTCAAAGAGCTTACAATCTAATAGACAAAAAATAAATAAAGTAAGCAAATCAAATCAATTAATGTGAACGGGAAGGAAGAGAGGAGGGTAGGTGGAGGCGAGTGGTTACAAGTGGTTACGAGTCAAAAGCAATGTTAAAGAGGTGGGTTTTCAGTCTAGATTTAAAGGTGGCCAAGGATGGGGCAAGACGTAGGGGCTCAGGAAGTTTATTCCAGGCGTAGGGTGCAGCGAGATAGAAGGCGCGAAGTCTGGAGTTGGCAGTAGTGGAGAAGGGAACAGATAAGAAGGATTTATCCATGGAGCGGAGTGCACGGGAAGGGGTGTAGGGAAGGACGAGTGTGGAGAGATACTGGGGAGCAGCATAGTGAATACATTTATAGGTTAGTAGAAGAAGTTTGAACAGGATGCGAAAACGGATAGGGAGCCAGTGAAGGGTCTTGAGGAGAGGGGTAGTATGAGTAAAGCGACCCTGGCGGAAGATGAGACGGGCAGCAGAGTTTTGAACTGACTGGAGAGGGGAGAGGTGACTAAGTGGGAGGCCAGCAAGAAGCAGATTGCAGTAGTCTAAACGAGAGGTGACAAGGGTGTGGATGAGGGTTTTGGTAGAGTGCTCGGAAAGAAAGGGGCGGATTTTACGGATGTTGTAAAGAAAGAAACGACAGGTCTTGGCGGTCTGCTGGATATGAGCAGAGAAGGAGAGAGAAGAGTCAAAGATGACCCCAAGGTTTCGAGCTGAGGAGACAGGGAGAATGAGAGAGCCATCAACAGAAATAGAAAACGGGGGGAGCGGGGAGGTGGGTTAGGGGGGGAAAATGAGAAGCTCGGTTTTGGTCATATTTAATTTCAGGTGGCGTTGAGACATCCAGGCAGCAATGTCAGACAAGCACGCTGAAACTTTGGTTTGGATGCAAGGTGAGATATCAGGGGTAGAAAGGTAGATTTGGGATGTTGCTGCTTCCTTCTGGGCCTCTATAACTCAACTCTGATCCTGCCTTTTATACTTCCTGGCAGCTGTCCTCCTGGTTCCACCCCTCCTGTGCTACTTCCTCTTTGGGACTATGGGGCTTAAGGTAGTTTTGACTCAGTGAGGGAGTATTCTTAAGGGGAAGGGCAGTGTCCTATAGACTCTTTCGCAAAGAGGTAAGATGGATTGTGTGGCCATTTTAGCCTGCTGTCTACAGAGAACCCGTTACAGGCAAGCACATTTTACTTTCTCTATGGACCAGGATGAATCAGTCACACAAGTTGGGGGACTCCCAAGCTGAGGGCTGCTGAGAAACACACATGAGAAAACTGGGATTAAAGTAGTATTCAAGAGAACAAGGGATCCATTTAATGACTTAGAACCAAGCTGATGGCAAACTGTGCTCATAATTGGTGTGAAAGCTGAAACACCTATACAAATAGACTTTTTAAAACTGCTTGACTAAATTGTCTTTTCTGAAATACATTACCTAGGGAATAGTGGGATATGAAAAATAAGAATACAAGATCAAATTACTGCTTTACAGATCTCTATAAGCAAATTTTAGGTGGGGCATTGATATTGCCATGGCTCTGACTTTGCAAGCTTTGCTTTTTATCTTGCCACATAAGACCAGTATGAGCATAGTCTGCTAGCCAATTGGCAATAGTTGGATGAATAGAAAAGTATTCCATAATGATATTCTGGTTGCTAGAATATTGGAAAAAAACATAACGCAACATTGTATGAGTAAGCTATGCCATGGTCAACTTATTGAACAAATTGAATGGACCATACAGGTCTTCCTCTGCCCTCACTTACTATGATACATATGGAGTGCCACTATTCTAGCAACCAGAATCACTATAGAAACCTTTCTATTCATCTGATCTAATATTTTGCCTCTTTCAGGGGAATTGCTACAGTAGTCTTGACTTCTTGGCTTTAATAGCTGACCATCATCACCTAACGGGACAACTGTATCCTACTGACACTGGAGCCAAACAAGTTTTGTCAGTCTAGTCTGGTAACTAGTGAAAGAAGGAAGGCTAAAAATGGAAGTGTGGAGGAAACAAAATATTTATTTATGACGTGCTCAAAGGTGTGTCTGCCGCTATCTTGGATCCCTCAATCCTTTTTAATGGTTTCTTAAACATTTATTTTATTTTAGTTACATTTGTACCCCGCGCTTTCCCACTCATGGCAGGCTCAATGCGGCTTACATATACAGGTACTTATTTGTACCTGGGGCAATGGAGGGTTCAGTGACTTGCCCAGAGTCACAAGGAGCTGTGCCTGAAGTGAGAATCAAACTCAGTTCCTCAGTTCCCCAGGACCAGAGTCCACCACCCTAACCACTAGGCCACTCCTCCACTCCATGGAGTGGAGGAGCTCAATATTCCAAACGACTTGCATGTTTTATCAGTAGCCAGTAACAGGTCCCTGGGCTGTGATCTGCTCAAACGCCAAGTGTGAGAGTTGCCACTCGCCCAGATCCAAGTCGTGGCAACTGAGAAAATCCGCCTGCAAATCGGTTGATCCCGAAATATGAGGCGCTGAAAGTAGAGTGAGATTCCTATCTACCCAGAGGCATAGCAATTCTGCCTCTCTCGCCAGAGAGTTGCTCTTCATTCCCCGTCTGTTCACATATGCTACTGCTGTCACATTGTCTGAGAGCACTCTCACAGGGCACCCTCACAGGATGCCCAGAAATTCCCTGAGAGCCAGACATATCCAAGTGGTTGATCGACCAAGACGCCTCCACTGGGGACCAAGATCCCTGGGTCACATGCCCCTGACAATGGCCTCCCCAACCAGTGAGGCAAACATCTGTCTTCACTACCATCCATTCTGGCGCTGCCCAGGGAAAACCCCTCCAGAGACATTCTGGCGTCAATCACCACTGCACTGCTAATTGGCCTTTAGCAACCACGGCATGCGGGTTTGGTAATCTCCGTACAGTGGAGACCACTGCTTGAGCAGGGACAATTGAAGGAGCCGCATGTGACTCCTGGCCCACAAAACCACATCCGATGTGGCCTCCATAGACCCCAACACCTGCACATAATCCCATGCTTGTGGCGCCGGATTCCAACTACTCTCCACCTTCATGTGGAGACGTAGCCTATGTGCCTCTGTCAGGGACACAGTCCCAGCCCGGTGTTGAAAATCACCCCCAGGTACTCTAGAGACTCAGATGGAATGAGATGGCACTGGCACTGCTCCCAGCACGAGCTGGTCTCTCAGCAGCCATTACCTCTCCTCCAGACGTCGATGCCGACCTCAGTACTGAAGTCGATGTCGAAGGACCGGACCGAGCCCCAAAAAGCTTTTCTTGTTGGGCTTCTCAAGACGCTTGGGTCCATTTCTTCATATGAAGACACAGACTACAAGCGGTTGGGCTATGGTCAGGCCAAGGCACTGCATACACCAGGCATGGGTATTGGTATCTGAGATGATCCGGTTGCAACGAGTACATTTGAAGCTGCTGGGTGTCTTCGATGACATGAAGGGAAACTGCTTCGGCGAAATCAAAAGACGCGATTGTGCCTGTTAAAAGAAAAAGGGCACAAAATATAAGGGAATAACTCGGCCGCGTCGAAAAAACAAAGGAAACTTTAAAAAGGGACAAAACTAAAAATATACTATGGGAACTGTTTTTTTTTTTTTAAAGTGATAAATAAAATAAAGAAAAACTTAGGAGCAAATAGTGAATACTTGCGGACCCTTTCCTGGGCCTGAGAGGAGCGCAGAAAAAAAAACTACCGCACCTCAACTCGGAGAAAAGAAAACTGAAGAGGCACGCTCACGTGACGGGCGGGAAGTCGTTCCGTGCATGTGCGCCAGAAGACTCTGGCAAAACTTTTTAATTTGCTGGGAAAAATTTGCCATTTCCTGGGCAGACGCGGACGTCGACCCACATGTGAGAACAAGCAGCCTGCTTGTCCTTGGAGAATCATTGTGGACATCCTGAAAACCTGACTGGCTGGGGTGCCTTCAGAGCCAGGTTTGGGAACCACTGGCTTAGTGCATTTTTCTTTTGTTACCATTAAAAAAAAAAGAAAAAGGGAAAAATGCATAAAACCTAGTCATTGGGATGTATTGGGGGGGGGGGGGGGGGGCAGCATTCCTAGTAGACTGGTCACACAGATATCCCAGTAGAGTAGTGCAGTGGACTTCATATAAACAAGGTCCCAGGTACACATCTCACCATTACCTCTTATATTGTATGGTAAGCCCTCCAAACCCACCAAACACCCACTTTACCCAACTGTACACCACTACAATAGCACGCCTGCAGGTGTCACTTATATGTGGTTACAGTAGGTTTTTGGTGGGTTTTCGAGGGCTCAACCTTCCATCACAAGTGTATGAGTGGGATAGGGCCTAGGTTCCCATCTCTACAGTGCACTGCACTGTCCACTTGGCTACTCCAGGGACCTGCTTGCTGTTCTAATAGGACTGGCCATAACATCTGAAGCTGTCATAGAGGCTGGTATATACTGTTTCTTTCAAATATTTGGGGTGTGGGAGGGGTCATGCCTTAATCCCTCCATTGGTCATCTGTTTATTTAGGGCAGCTTTCTGCGACTTAGGCGTGATTGAAACAGTTCTAGACCAAACCAGCTAACTTTTAGCCCTGGATGTTTTTGTTGTGTTCCATTATGGCAGAAAAACATCCAATTTTTGGGAATGCCCAAATCCTGCCCCCAACATGCTCCCTTGTGATTTGGATGCACTGCAGACGAACTGCATAGAAAAATGTCTTAAAAATGGGTTTCGAAAATAGTGATTGGATGTTTTGGCAAAAAAAAATAAAATCATTTTAAAAAAGTTCACTTTTTGGACATTTTTTCTGTTTTGAAAATGAGCCCCTTTATGTATGAGTTTTTGTTAGCCATTTTGTACTGAGTTATCTATTGAGATTTCATAAATTGAGTTTTTATGTTTCTATGTAATTATTCCAGTTATCATTTTGCATTTTTGTTTTCCAGTCCTGATGCAGCCTTGGGCGCAAACATGGCCATATTGGGTTGTAATCTGACATCTTATTTACAAACATATATAGTTAACACCTGATTTTATACGTTTTTGAGTTTTGGTGCTGTTTCTTCCTTTCCCCTGCCACTTAAGAAGTGAGGCTATGATAAAATGAGGAAATCAGTTAGAAAAATAAAGTAAAAGGAAGCAGTTGCATGATAGCAAGCACATTAGTTAAAATTTTTTTTAATGAAGCATATAGTTTAGCTGTGGAATTTGTTGCCAGAGGAGGTGGTCAAGGCAACTAAGCACAGCAAGGTCAAGAGAGGCTTTGAAAAACTTCTGAAGGAAAACCTCCAAACAAATTATTAACCAGTACAGACTTGGGAGAGCCATTGCTCCATCCCTGGAAAAAGCTTTGAGAAATGAATTGTGGCCAGACTGGCCACTGTTGGAAACAGGATGCTGGGCTCAACAGACTTTGGTCTGACCAACTGGGCTTTTCTTATGTTTTTATCTAATCTAAACTTCCAAATCTATTTAGTTGAAAGAGTACATCACATTGTTTCATGTGCCCGAGTAGCTTCTCTCTCTGCTTTGGATTTTCAGCTTAAAAAAAAACCTGCCCCTAACTGGGTATAAGGCATGGTAAAAAAACTATTTATAGCTACCCAAGGTTTTTCTCCAAATCCATCTACATTTTTTATTCCCATTCCATTATATAACAGTGCTCTGACCCACAGAAAATAGTACACGTATGTTCTTAAGCCAATTAATAGGTGTCACGCTTGACCGACAGAGTTTACTACTTTCTTTTCCAGGGGCTGTACATAGTACCCATGTAGTGTCTCTAGCATCGTCTGGTTAGATCTTAAATAATTGGTTCTGGGAATCAAATTCTGATTCCTGTATGAAGTCCACATTGCTGTTGATGCGTCTTACAAACTGAGGGTGTATTTTACTAAGGCGCACTCATGTTTTTAGCACGCGCTAAATTTGGGCATGCTAAACCTTAGAGATGCCCATAGGAATGCATTGGCATCTCTAACGTTTAGCTCACCCCAATTTTAGTGCCCCCCAAAAACGTGAGTACGCCTTAGTAAAAGACCCTCTTAAACTTTAAGGATTAATAGGAGTTCAATTATTGAGACCCCTCCCCCTAAAGTCATATTTCATACCAACAAGCATTAGACATTTGATTTATACATAGATTTTAGTAAAGAAAATTCCTTACCAGAGATCTAGTTCCCATTGCATCATGAAGTCGTGGCATATCAACATTTTGGCTGATTCGAGCAATCATGCGCATTAGAAGTTGAAGCTTTCTACGATTTGGTGGTGGAAGCAACAAACAGCACAGCTGCAATGCTTCTATAGCAACTCTCTCTAAGTGAGGCTGTAGTAGACCTAGAAGTTAGAGAATTCAGTACAGTATATAAATAATTTTAATATATTTTTTATACTAAATTATGTTAGATTTGCTATATACTAAGATATATAAATCTAACATTATGGTTATAACAACTCAGTGTTTTGCCAAAATGCTCTTTTTAAACTTGGGAGAGAAGGCTGGATTCTCAGACTCATGTCAAGAATATTGGTTTCAACATTTTAAGAGAGGCAAGTTTTTAAAAAAATGGTTAAAATTACCAGCTCAATAAGTTAAACTTTAGTTAACCACTGTTATCAATCCAAAAGTATCTTTTGATGTACTGAAATGTGTTAGCATTTAAGAAATTTTTATTTAAAATGTATCTTTTGCACTTAGTGCACACAGAATATGGCACTGTAGCGGTAGTGCTATAAAAAGCTACTCGAGAAGATCTGTTAAAAAAAAAGAAAGAAAATTAGTCTGTGTACTTTAAAACTGCATTTGTTAAGGTAAGGTTTACAAATTTCTTTATTTTCTAAAAATGCATAAAATCTGCAAAAAGGGCAAAAACCTACCTTACTCGACAATAAAAAAAGTGTGCTATTTATAAGACTGGATGTAATTTTTATCTGCAGACTTTACATCAGTTTTCAATAGGAACAGTTTTCTTCTGAATTTTCAGAAATAACTATATTTGGAAATCTGCTCTTATTATTTGTGTGCATATTCTCTCATGTAAACTTAAGCACATACTTTGGAAAAAAAAACCAAAAGCGTAGGCAATTAAGTGTGCTCCTGCCCCCTCCCCCAAGCATCTGCCAAGTAAAATTTATGCATCTTGTAGAACTACTACATGCCTAGGTATGGCACAGATGGGGGTAGACTCTTTTCAAGACCACCATTACTGCCACAAGATTCTGTTATGTTCAGAAAATGGCTTTGGAAATTGCCCTCTAATACAGTGGTATCAAACTTGGTCCTGGAGGCACCCCAGCCAGTCAGATTTTTAGGAATATCCACAGGATATTCAGGAGAGAGATTTACATGCATGCCCTCCACTGCATGCAAATCTATCTCATGAATATTCATTGTGGATATGCTGAAAATCTGACTGGCTGGGATGCCTCCAGGACCAGGATTGGGAACTACTGCTCTAATAGGGAAAAGATGTGGAAACAAAAACAATATTAGTTAGGTAAGATTTCTAGCATCTTTAATTTATGGGGCAGAAAATAAAAAGCTGCCCATCTACTATAATAAAACTCACCCTCAACGTTCTGAGGACACTGACGTCAGTGAAGCCAAGCCACTGACTTCAGTTCCTTCAGGTTCGTGGTGGTGAAGCCACCGGGCCCCGCCCTCGTGTCAAACGTCATGACATCGAGGGCGGAGCAAACGAGGGTGAGTTTATTACTGTACCTGTGCTCCGCCCCGCGCCAAACGCGATGACATTGAGGGCGGCCCAGGAAAATCGCCACCCACACAGAGCTACGACAACGCTCACAACAGCGGCGGCGCACGAACAGCTACAACGGCGACGAGCCACAGGGCAGCCCAGGAAAATCACCACTGTCTCTGTATGTGAGTCACCCCCCCACCCCAAAAAAAGCTAGCGCTGTGTCATTGCTCTGAGAACGGGCCCTCTTTCCTAGTGTTAAATAATATCTGACTTATTCCTAACCTTAACACGCTACCCCACTTAAAACAATTTAAAAACTAACAGTTAGCAAATGAAACTGGGAAGCACAGCACATAGTTAGTACAACAAGCCAGTAACTCCATGCAAACATGCATCAACCTTACTTTGTGTGACATGGCAGCTTTGTGTGGTAGTTGGCAGTAAGAAACTGGGGCACAAGATTTTCGAAAGTTCACAGTGCTTGGGTAATGTTTTTTGAGAACTGCTATATCAGACTTCAGCAGCTGTCTTCATCTATAGAAGTTGCATTGTCCCATCCAGTTTCCTCTGTTCAGGCTGAACTATATCATTTGGTTTTACGGTGATTTCTGCAACTGGTGTATTTATTCTACAAACACTCTTTCTACGTTTGTGACCTACGTCGCTGATTGAATTCATGTTGTCCATTCTATAATTCTGGATCATGTACACTCCTTCTAAAGGCTCTACTGGTATAAGCACTGGACAATTTATGGCCTCTGTCTGTCTAAACAAAGGTCAAGAACCAATTCGACTTACATCCAGATTGGTCTTCATTACCTTGATTTGATGGCTATTATGGTTCAGACTGACAGAGAATATTTAGACTTCTTGTTTTACGAAAGTTCAAATTATCTTCTGCAATTCCTTTCGATGAGTAGCACCTTGGTCTAAATTTGAGATGTGATTTACAGTTGCCACTTGTGACTGAAAGATTTTCACAGCTTCCTCCCATTATGTCATTAGCACTGACCCTTCTACACCCAGAATTATAACTGCTGTATTTTTCTGCTGTATCCTTTTTGAAGTTCATGATCATTTGTTAGATTTTCTGAAAAAACAGCATCTATCTGTCATTTCTTCTTTTTTCTCTCTGTGAACTAAACTAAGTAGAAGGCATTCTGTAGACTGAAACGTTTGTATTGCTCATGTTGTAGTGCTTTGTAGGCTGTGGACCAAAGCCTCCTCTGAATTTACGTTTCCCTTTGCATCTATTTGGAACTGTATGTAGCCACACATAAACTATCAGAAAATGAAACAAAACAACTGAGTTGAAAGAGGTGTGAAAGTGCTCAAGAAGGAAATACAAAAGAAGTAAAGAGTGTAACAAGCATCAGACATTACTGCAGTAAATTGGTTAGCAGCATACAAAAGCATTAATTCAAAACAAAAAAAACAATGGCTGACATTCAAGACCACGTGCATGCTTAGCAATATACAATTTTCAAACAACACACTGATCCTAGCAATATCCAATCCCAACACACTGATCTTAAAATACAGTATGTGTTTAAGATCTGGCTGTGTATTAGCAATGTAAAGCAAAATTCAACTATTCAACAGTGAGGATTATGTTGATAAAAACCTCAGAATTACAAGTAAGAATGGACAGAAGTCCTCAGCCATGCAAGGTGCAAAGTGGATCTTAAATTCTCTATATTGTCTCTATAGCATAAGTATTTTGCTAATAATCTAGACCAACTCAGTGCAATCTCTGTGCAAAATAACATATTAAAATATGTCTTTAAAAACCCCCTCTTAAGATTCCGAAGTGGTTTCATCCTAAATTTATTTTGCTAGATATGCAATATAAATATGATATGTAATTTAATCACACCCTTCTTTCAAAGACATTTATGTTCAAAAAATGTTCCTTAATTTGTGCACGGCTTGGGCTGAGGAGGAAAATAAGCTCAATCGGACAAAGGTCTGTAGATCGATCCAGGGGCATAGCCAAGAGTCCATTTTTGGGGGGGTCCCAAAGATGGACTGAGGGAGCCAGAAATTCTACCCCCCTCCCACCGAAGCCCTGCCAGTTGACGTCTCCTGCACATCCAGCCTGTGCTGCCAGAACAATGCTCGAGTCAGCGGCACACTTCATCTGCCAATGTTGGCACTCCTGCACATGATCAGTTCAGTCACTGTGCCTGCTGACTTAAGTGCTGTTCAGACGGCACAGGCAGGACTTGCACAGATATCGTCTTCGGCTGGCAGGGCTTGGCAACCCCGCCAGCCATTACAGCAGATGGGGCCCGAGCCGAAGGTGAGGGGGCCCAGGTCCCCCCCCTTCCTCATGGCAATGCTTCTGGACCAATCCCTTAATATACCATGCAGCTAAGGACTCATCTATAGGACACAGGCTGCAGATTGTGCCCAAGGAAGTTAAGCCTCCAAAACAACCCTGCTGCATCAGTCCAATCTGTTCCATCTGCTGGAGGCAGAGAAATACTAGCAATTTCCAGGCTGCACCACTCCTTATACTACAGATGTCACTGGAAAGCTCAGGTTCTCTGCCTCCATCTGCTGGTAGGGTGGAACAACTTCTAGCAGAATAAGGAATGTGACTATTTAGCCCATGAAAGTGCATTTAAAATTTAAACAGGTCTATTTGCAAGCGTATGACTTTATTAACATGCAATAGACCTATTTAGCATATTAAAATGCAGTTCCTGTTAGAGAGAGTAGAAGTAAACTGCTAGTATGCTAATTGGATCCACAACTAATGGGGGAGGCCATATACTCGGCCTCAAACTCCAATTTAAAAAAAAGTTCTAAGTACCACCAGCCCCCCCCCCCCCCCCCCCAGAAAGATTTCCCTGACTCTACCCCTCAAAAACATGCAATCTTCTTCCCCCCAAGACTCTCTTGGAAAGGCTCCCCCTGCTAAAAATAGCAGGACAGTCCTTTACCTCCTACCAGCTTGGCATCCTCTGCTAATCTGGTGACACCTTGAAATCTAAACCACAGCAAGCTGGTAGGAAGGCCGGCCATATTTTTTCAAGTTTCTCCTGGAGCACATCTAGCCAGTTAGGTTTTCAAGATTACCACAAAGAACATGCATAATAGATTTGCATACAGTGGATCTCTCAATAAATGGTGAAATTTGTTCTTACCTGCTAATTTCCTATCCTTGATTCCTGCTAGACCAATGTGTTTATGCTCCTCAACCAGAAGATGGAGACAGAGAACACTGATTTTCAGTATAAGGAACGATGAAGCCCTGGAATTTGCCAATATACTACTACTACTAGCGCTGCTAGGGTTACGCACCATTACCACTGCAAATCTCAAACACTTGCACAACATTAGATGTCGCCATTGTAGAGCAACTTTATAGACTAACCATCAGGAATCTAAACCTCCTAGGACAAGGAATACAATTTACTGGAACCCCCGTAAAGAATAAAACTGTGAAGGCCCAACACAGGCACCGATGGATATCGTGAGAATGCCCTGAAGTTACAGCCTTCCAGGACTGGTCAGGCAGGAACCAAGGAAAGGAAATTAGCAGGCAAGAACAAGTTTACCTTCCTTATCATCCTGCTAGACCAGTCCAGATAGGTAGGAAGTACCAAAGCTTTAGGGCCCCTGGTTGGGAGGAAGACAAGGCACTCATGAACAGCACCTTTCCAAGTTGCCATCTCTCTCAACTCAAAATCTAACTTACTGAGGTCAAGCAGGAGAGCAACTATGCACCAGTTAACACCCTGTATTTTGCTCAGGAAATCACCTACTTCTTCATGGCAGGGAGGAGAGGACCAAGCACCTGAAAGAGTTCTTTGAGAGACTATTAGTGTTTTTGTGGATTCATACAAAGTCACCAAATATTACAGATTTGGAGCTAGTTCCCCTTACAAAAGAAAAGAACTGTTAACATTAGACACTGGAATAAAGGCCCAAGAGCAACCAAAATGTGACTATCCATAGAACTAACCTGCCCCATGCGGGTAAGCTTGAGAGATGGGATTTGCTCAAAGAGCACAACGAATATACATTCCTAGACCACAAAATGGACTGTTCAGGGAGACGTTTGTGTGTGTGTGTATGGGGGGGGGGGGGGGGGGGGGGGGGGGGCAACAAAAAAAGAAGAACCTGCACACAAGGGGATCTTCTTGGGGTTGAAGGCCCACAGGACAGATAGTTACCTAGAAATTTCCATCAGTGCAAACCATCGAGATCAATCTGGGGAAGATGGTGCCAAGGGTGGTTGTACCAAGGTGACAAGGACCCAGACAAATTCCCCCACTGAGCAACTGGGGAGGGGGAGAACTACATAGGAAAATACATACAGCAGGCCTCCCCTGGGGCACTGCCAGAAAGAAACCTGTTCTGCAGCTCCTATAATCAGCAAGTGGTAGCTTGCACTACTTGAGAGAACTGAAGACCAAGAGAGAATTGAAGACCAAGACACTGTTGTGTAATCTCTGATAAAAAGTCCAGACTAAAGGAGGATCTGCTTACTGAACAAGTCACGATGCTCACTGCGACTTACCCCAAGCATGCCAGACACACACACTATCCAGAGTAAAGAATGGCTTATGCCCATCCAAGTCCTGGTACCCAGCCTTTGCACAAAAGCCTTCCCCTCTCCAGGGCCAGGCTGCAATCCCCCCCCCCCCCCCCCCACAAAAAAAAATAAGACCAGCATCCCCTGAAGTTGAGGTCCATAGCAGCACTTAACTAGACTAAACCTGCCGCGGAGGAGGGGGAAGACAGCACTCCCCTATGGAAAACTCGAGCCAAGCATGGCATGGGGAAGAAAAAGGCAAAACTTCCAAGGCTACAGTGAAACACAGGGATTCATGCCTTCAGACCATCTTTTGTGAATGCAGATTTGGGTGATTCTCAGGCTACCATATATCATGCTCAAAGAGGAGGCCAGGCCACCTTGTCACTTCAGTGTTCCCCGGCATTCTCGGAATCTCAACTCTCATTCTCTTAGCTCCAGGAAACTGACTGAGGAAAGCAGGCTTTCATTCGCCCACACTATTTAAAATAGCCATCAATATGGACCTTAAAATGGTAATGTGTCTCTGGGTACAGCCTATTGTTTTCTGGTACTACCACAGAACACTAAAACTTCCACCTTTTATTGGATGTCCTCAAGGTGGCATGTATTTATCATTTATCAAGTTTGCTATATACCGCTTAGTTGTGACCAAATCAAAGCAGTTTACAATTAATAAAAAATTAAATTAAAAATAATGCATACAGCTAGAAAAGAACACCAAATTATGATAGGAAAGAGCTAACTACTTTCACTCATACAGGACGTGAAAGAATTAACAAGCTAAATACATAAGTAATGCTAAAAAGACAGCCAGCCAAATAATTACATCCAACATTCTAGCAATTCCTGAATCTCTCATCACAGGATCATTTATAGTTATATTTAAAAAGTCTGTTGAAAAAGATAAGTCTTTAGAAGGGTGCGGAAAGTGGTGTAGGAAGTTTCAAGGCAGAGATCCTGCGGTAAGGAGTTCCAAAGTGCTGGGGATAAGAAGTAAAATGTACTTGATCTTGTTGATTCCCATCTTAGAGGGATGGGGGAGAACCAGTTTGTTATCGTTTAGAGAGCACAATGTTCGAGAAGGTGTATAAGGGATTACCAAAGAAGAGAGGTAGGCAGGAGATTCAGTATAAAGCATTTTGTGAGTTAATGTAAGATTTTACAGACAGATTGCCACTCCTGATGTAAGGGGAGGACACTCCTGTTCACACTAGCCAACCGGCCAGGAAGTTCCACAGTGTATGCACTACCCAATAGAATGGCAACAAGACTATGCCCTTATGCTAATCAGAATCTATCATTTTGATGGAGGGTCCTCTAGGCAGGCTTGGGATAACCAAATATCCTGCCACAATGCTCAAGGCAACCAACAGGACAGCGAGCACTGCTTAAGGTATTGTATTTCATGTAGGTCTTGGGGCAGGGATCCACTTCCGGGGCACTGGTATGGAGCCAATGAGCTGAAGAAATTGTCTGCAGTTTTTGGTGAAATTAATAGCCTGAAGCAGTAAAGGCAGCTTGCTCAACTTGTATCACACCAAACAATTTAGCCTGTGCCAAAATGTGCTGGGCCTTTCCATCTGGAACCCCAAGAGATGGAAACAGAAGTAAACAGGACTTTCAGCGCTACCATCCAGGGTGCTCTAACCCTAAAAGCACTCTGCACACACCTGCATTGACGTTCTCTTCCTGGAACCGAATAGCCTCACATCAAAACAAATTCCCTCTATTTTCAGCCCAGCCACCATTCTGAAATGTATTAAGGCTCAAAGTCCACTCAAAACCTGAAGGGAAGGACTCTAGTAGTGCTGAGTGGGCTAAAGCGGAGATCTCCCTAGTGACCTTCTTAAAAAAAAAAAAAAAAGAGACAACTACTCCCTAGAACCCAGAAGCTGGCAGACATGGGCTCTGCAACGGTAGAGTGCCATCTCGCTTACTCACCGCTAGAGAAGATTAGAGTTGACAACCTGCCTGCTGCAGCTCGGGTTCCATATAATTTACTGGTCCCTGCACCTCATCATAGAACTTATGGCCACTCCAAAGTCTGACTGTAAGCCAACCCAGGGATTATGAACTACATTAACGGTATTCTTGCCTTACAAAACATCCTTGCACCACTAAATGAGAGCAACCTATTACTCCTCCCATGGATGGAGATAAATCTCAGGGGCCTCACAGCACCTGACTCAAAGTCTGAATTCATTTCCTCAGAGTTCCTCAAATGAAACATGCACCAAAGAAGGGCCTGGAAGGCAAAACAGCTGACCTATCAAGAGATTACAGCCATCTCAAAAAAGATATAGCAGAATTAGAAAAGATTCAAAGAAGAGTGATCAAAAATGAAAAAGGGGATGGAACTCCTTTCATATGAGGAAAGGCTAAAGAGGTTAAGGGCTCTTCAACTTGGAAAAGAGACTAGTGAGGAGAGATATGATTGAGGTCTACAAAATCTGGAGTGGTGTAGAACAAGTAGAAATGAATCAATTTTTTACGCTTGCAAAAAGTACAAAGTCTAGGGGGTGACTCAATGAAGTTAAATGGAAATAGTTTTAAAACAAATAGGAGGAAATAATTTCACTCAATGAGTAGTTAAGCTCTGGAACTTGTTGCCAGAGGATGTGGTAACAGTGGTTAGTGTGTCTGGGTTTAAAACAGGTTTGGACAAGTTCTTGGAGGAAAGGTCCATAGTCTGCTATTGAGACAGACATGGGGAAGCCACTGGGATTGGTAGTATGGAAATGTTGCTTCTATTTGGGTTTCTGCCAGGTACTTGTGACCTAGATTGGCCACTGCTGAAGACAGGATACTGGTCTAGATGGACCGTTGGTCTGACCCAGAATGGCTGTTCTTATCTCTGCCTCCCTCAGTATATAGTTGATGGACCCAGGGTTAAACCAAAGCAACTCACCTAAGCATCTGGCTAAAAACCACCCTGACAGCAGTGCTGACACCAACAGGTCATACGGTTTAAGTTCTGTGATCACTCAAATAATAAGGGATAGATAATGCCAGAAGGGGGTACGAGTTATACTATTTGACACTGTTATAAGAATTATAAGAAACTATTTCTGATACTTGTTGTCTGTCTCTAAATTATTTTGCTAAATAAACCATTATACTTTATGGAATTCTAATGGTTAGTCCTTGTTATCAGCAGATAGGGGGTTGTAGTGAACTTGGTCAGCAAATGGATATAATACATCCCTAGCGAGATGGCCACATATACTTATTAGCTGTACATTTGTCTGTATATAATGTCTCCTGAAACCCCTGCACAATCATTTGCTGGAGGAAGAGAATACTGGCAAGTTTTAGGGCTGTAGTATTTCTTATATTAGGGATGACACCTGTTGGTGGTCTCTGCCTCCATCTGCTGGCTGGGGAGCATAAACTGACTTGTCTGGACTGGTCTAGCAGGATATGAAAACAAATTTATTACATGCATATTGGTTGTGATAATTCTGAAAACTGGCTTCGGTGTGCCTCCAAGAGAGGGTTGAGAAACAGGAGAAAATTATTGTAGAATATGCTTCATAAACTTGATCAGTTACGTTATTTCATGAAATCTGCAGAAGGGAGACCATAATGAACTACACTAACAAGTTATAGCTTTATTTCCCTTCCAGAAACAGGTTTGGCCAACCTCTATGACACACACTGCGAACTTGGAAAGGTTAAAAGCTCCAGATTTTTATTGCTAGGTTTAGTGCAACAGTTTCTGGTCATGTAATGTTTCATGTCCACAACACTGGCCTATAGTTTATGCAAGAAGTGCCACATAGTGCTAATGCATCCTAGAAAGTAGGCTCCAAGGAGGGATTCTATAATATAGGCCCTAATACATGAGTAATGCTTAGAACAGTGATGGGCAACCTTTTGAGCTTGGTGTGTCAAAATTCGCCAAAAAACCGAGCATAACTCGGGTGGTGTGTCACTTCGAGAAAAAAACCATAATTTCGCGATATTCATAGTTTAAATAACAAAAATGTATAATTGTAATATATAACTGTATTTAATAAACCAAAAACTAATTATTTAACTTACCTACTTAGTGACTTCTTTGTTCATCTGTCAGTCGGTTTCTTTTGTTGGTCTTGATATTATTTAACTTGTGTGGGGTGCCGTGAACTAAGATAAGTGAGGGGGAGGGGGAATTCTTTAACTAATCTGCCTATTAGTGACTTTTTTGTTGCTGAATTTCATTGGCTAAATCTTCAATTGAAGGTTGGTATTTTGTACACTTCAAGCCCAAGCAAGCCATTGCTATATTTTTCAGGGTGCTAAAAGTGTCTGGTAATCGGATCCAGGCACTCCAAATTTCCTGGTAACTCAGATATTCTCTTAATAATTGCATCTTTATTCTGCATATCGTGAAATAGAACTGGTGCACATCTTAGGAGAGTTTCTTTAATAAATCCTCCCTCACTGAGTGCTTTTCCATGCTGAGCTATGGAGTGAGCAATGCTCAAACTTGCAGATGTTAAATTTGTAGAACCTTTTACAAATGTAAGGATGGAATTAGTTTGGCTCTTATAAAAGTGTAGCTGCCTGGAAATGTATTCCTTCTTTTCATCCTCACTTTTTTTTAAGAGCTGGGAATGATTAGTTTCAAAATGTCTATTTATATTCCAAGTTCTGCTTACTACCGTTTCAGTACATAGAACGCAAAATGATCTGCCATTTTTTTCTATAATGCCATACATCTCGGTCCATGTCTCTTGAAAGGGTCGGCTACTGCTACTACCACTTCCTTTACTTAACCTTGTTTTTTATTTTTTGGGTTCTCCATCAGGGGGGCAGTGACAGAAGATAGAATTATAGATAGCCTGTTAGCCCTGCAGGCAATTAGGGGTTAACTAGCCTAACTGACCACCTTATGTAAATTAAGATGGCTGCCGCTATTTCTAATGGCGGGAAACGGCACCCATAGCACATGCCCTCGCCTCTCCCAGCCTCCCCCTCACCTATCTCAGTAATGATGGTCAATTACAAATCCACGACACCCCAGAACAGTAGTTTGGATGATGGTTGCTGGTAATGGTGATCACAGGGCCCTCAGAGATGCGTCCCCCACGGCATTCCGCTGCTCTCTGCTCCGCCGGCTGGAAGTGAGGTCAAAGATCCCCTAACGGCCGGGGCAGAGGGAGCAGCAGGGAGGGAACAAGCGGAGGACTCGGAGGGAACCAATAGGAGCGCACACGGCACCCCCCCCAGCGGGTAAACATGCACCGGGGGGGGGGGGGGGTGGGGGGGGGGGGGGGGAGGTCACGCTGCACCTGGGGGGGGGGGGGGGGCGCATCGGCGATCCGCCCCGGGTGTCAGCAAGGAACTCCACTGCTTCTCTGTATGCGGCCACATGCGGCCGCGTGTCACCGAAAATGGCTACGCATGTCAGTACTGACACGCGTGTCATAGGTTCGCCATCAGGGGCTTAGAATAATGGCATTTATGTGCGTATGTGTACATATGCATGTTAACTGCCAAAATTCCACCTAAGCGCCATTCTGTAAATACCTGCATCACTTACAAAGCGCTTAATTGCAAGGGGTTGTGCATATGAGTGGAGCTCAAGCCTATCCATGTGACATTACATGATTATCTGCAGTACTTATGCGTTAAACACTTACATTAGCTCTGTGGCAGGCCTAAGTGCTTGAGCCTAAATGCCAGGTGCATATATACCTGTTTAGATTAACGTTCTATAAGAGAAATTAAGCACCATTTCTTTATAAAATAGGCTCTTATCAGGTAACCTACTATAGAATTGCCCTTCATGTGTCGCCCATATATGAATAAAAAAAATAAAATCTCCACCCCGTCAGAATCCTCTTGGATCCCAGACATGTGCTAAAACACTGTTGTAGACATGACACTAATAGAAAAGTTACTGGCGAGGGGAGAGGGAAAAAGGGCTCATGAATTCCTTCCTTCTGGAAAAGAAGCTGAATTTTGTATAGTAACACACAGTAAATGACTATAAAGCAGTATATTTTGATAGCAACTGAGCAACTTTCTAATACTCTTTTTTGAAATTCAAAACAAAATATTATGTACATACCTAAGACATTCACAAAAAGTTCATAATACTCAAAGGTAAGCAATGGCTCAGGAAGGCCAAGAAAATAATCTGCAACTGTCCTGAATACATCCCGTTCAAAACCAGCATATGTTGGCTGGCTCATGTCATTACTTCTAGGCCCTAAATGGTGAGGAAAAAGAGGCATTTTAATATGAGCCTTTTCTGCAATCATTTCACAGACCTCAACAACTTAAATAGCCACTACAAGATTAAGGGCACTGTTAAAATAAGAACTTTGTCAGTCTAATATTTCTGATAAGGCAATCCAATTTATTTTGCAGACAAAATCTAATAGTACCAATGACAACAGTGTAATTATGTACATTAATCCTGAAATGAATTCCAGAATAAGCTGTATTTAGGAATATACTATGTAAATATTTTGCTACATTTTCTTGCCAATAAATGCTTCCACAAATGAAATAATGAAGTCATTAGTGAGAACAACCATAAAATGGTAATGAATTTTTATCATAACATACACACAATTTTATACACATGGTTGCCTATAATTGCTGCTCTCCTACTGATAAGATTATTCTTTTGGGAGAAGGTACTTCCAGTATGGTACATTTATGCTGTAGAATGCTTTAGAAAATTAATATTACATTACATGGCATTGGATAAAGTAATGTGGTTGCCATGTTAGTCCATTTTAAAGGTTAAAAAAAATATACCTTTTTATTGTACTGACTTGACACATTTTTTGACAGGCCAGAAACCTCTTCCTCAGGTCAGAACAGTACAAGCAAAAGATGACAATATCAGAATATGTAAGTGGAACATAAAAGCATTCCAATGACAGTCTCAAGGAGAAAGGATGGGGCGAGGGAGAGAAACAGGGAGAGATAGGTGGGTGATTAGAAGGCAACAAAGCGGAATAATTCTGTAGTTTATAAAGTGATAGGCAACCCAGATCTTTAAGTCCTTTCTTGTTGGTGCCAAAATTAAATTTCTGGATTATTTTAAAATTCTCTCAGTATTCTGAAAAATGCTCATCAAATAGTTTAGTTTATGACAGGAATGACCTTCACTCCTAAGCCAGGGTATGTAAAATATGCTCGGGCTCTCAGATTTACTTCTAATGCTCACCATAGAACTTGCATTCTGCCAAAGACAGTTTCCCTCTGGAATTCTAAGACACAACCTATATAGGCAATGTATCCAAGTGTGCTTGGAAATTCTTTTTGATCAAGCCTGTGGTACCCAAAACAATGGGAAATTTTTGGTTTGGTTAGGGCGGAATTTCTCAGATACTGTACATCTTTTGTCTTTACAGAAAAAGATGTAAGAGTTCTGACTGTACAGGAAATGGTTTTCAAGGGTGATGATGCGGAGGAATTGAAAGAAATCTCGGTGAACCTGGAAGATACCCTGAATCAAACTGACAACTTAAAGAGTAGTAAATCACCTGGACTGGATGGCATACATCCAAGGGTACTCAAAGAACTGAAGCATGAAATTGCTGATCTGCTGTTAGCAATATGTAACCTGTCATTAAAATTGTCCATAGTACCTGAAGACTGGAGGGTGGCCAATGTGACGCCGATTTTTAAAAAGGGTTCTAGGGGTGATCCGGGAAATTATAGACTGGTAAGCCTGACGTCAGTGCTGGCAATTATAAAGAATAAAATTATAGAACACGTAGACAAACGTGGTTTAATGGGACAGAGTCAGCATGGGTTCAACCAAGGGAAATCTTGTCTCACCAATTTGCTTCATCCTTTGAAGGCGTAAATAAACATGTGGATAAAGGTGAGCTGGTTGATGTAGTGTATCTAGATTTTCAGAAAACTTCTGATAAAGTTCCTCATGAGAGACTCCTGCGAAAATTAAAGAATGGGATAGGAAGCAAGGTTCTGGTGTGGATTAGGAATTGGTTATTAGACAGAAAACAGAGGGTAAGATTAAATGGTCATTTCTCTCAATGGAGGAAAGTGAACAGTAGAGTGCTGCAGGGATCTGTACTGGGACCTGTACTAGTGGAAATTGGGACGACGAGAGAGGTGATCAAACCTGCAGATGATACGAAAAAATTCAAGGTTGTTAAAACACGTGTGGACTGTGAAATATTGCAGGAAGACCGTAGGAAACTGGAAAACTGGGTGTCCAAATGGCAGATGAAATTTAATGTGAACAAATGCAAGCTGATGCACATTGGAAAGAATAATCCGAATCACAGTTACGTGATGCTAGGGTCCACCTTGGGGGTTGGGGTGTCAGCGTTCAAGAGAAAGATCTGGTTGTCGTTATAGATAATACGCTGAAATCTTCTGCTCAGTGTGCAGTGGTGGCCAAAAACAAAAACAGGATGCTAGGAATTATTAGGAAAGGGATGGTGAATAAGACCGAAAATACTATAATGCCTTGTATCGCTCCATGGTGCATCCGCACCTTGAGTATTGCGTTCAGTTCTGGTTGCCATATCTCAAAAAGATATAGCGGAATTAGAAAAGGTTCAAAGAAGTACGACTAAAATGATAAAGGGGATGGAACTCCTCTCGTATGAGGAATGCTAAAGAGGTTAGGGCTCTTCAGCTTAGAAAAAGAGACAGATAAGGGAGATATGATTGAGGTCTACAAAATCCTGAGTAGTGTAGCACAAGCCGAAGTAAATCGATTTTTTACTCGTTCCAAAAGTACAAAGACAGAAGTTACATGGAAATACTTTTAAAACAAAAAATCGCAAGGTCTCCATGCGAAAATAGCGACTCGCAGTGCCCTGTCTATGCACTTGAGGTCCAGTACTGGTCAGAAGGAGCCGCCTTTCTTGGGAACGACAAAGTAGATGGAATAACGGCCCTGACCAACCTCTGACTGAGGAACTGGGCAGACTGCCCTCAGCTGCAGCAACCCATCCAGGGTCTGACGAACTGCTCTCATCTTGGTCGGACATTGGCAAGGTGATTCGAGAAAAAAGTCCATCAAAGGATGAGCGAATTCGAGTTTGTAACCGTCTCAGACGACTTCCAAGACCCATTGATCGGAAGTTCCATGGCCCACTCCCCGAGGAAAAGGGACAATCGTCCCCCGATTACAGGCAGGGGATGGACCAGGGCCCCATCATTGTGAAGATCTAGCTGCCGGTTGCTGTTTGGGCCTGAGGCCGGGGCTTGGCGCTCCCCACGAAAGGGCTGAGGCTTCGGAACAAAGCGGGACTTTTGAAAAGTCCCAACGCGGCCTGTAACGCCTAGACTCCCTAAACCTAGCCTTGGCAGACTGGCCCTTGAAGACTTAGGTCTATCCTCTGGGGTCACTGCCCCTTGGAGTTCCCTAGATCTTTTATGATCTTTTCCAGGTCCTCCCCGAACAGGAGCTTACCCCTGAAAGGAAGTCTGGCTAAGTGAGATTTGGAGGCAAGGTCCACCGCCCAATGACGTAACCATAACCACCACTGTGCTGTGACCGTGAGGGAAACCTCCTTTGCCGAGACCCGCAAGAAGTCATACAGGAGGTCCACCAAATAGGTGAGACCCAACTCCAGTGTTGGCAAACAACCCACCAGCTCCTCTGATGAACAGGTCTTCTGTACCCACGACAGGCACGCCCATGTCACGTAGGAGCCACTCACTGAGGCCTGCAGACTAAGGGCCGCTACCTCGAAGGATAGCTTAACAGCAGACTCCAACTTGCGGTCCTGTGGATCCTTAAGAGCTGTGCCCCCTTCCACCAGGAACTTAGTCTTTTTGGTGACTGTCGTAATCAAAGAGTCCACTGCGGGGAACCTAAGGGCCTCTAAGTCCAACGCCGGAAGCAAATACAAGCGACTCCTAGCTCGTGCTACCTTGAGACTCCCGTCAGGAGAGTCCCACAGCACTGCAATAAGGACCTTCATAGCCTCATGGATATGAAAGGACCTGGCCGGACATTTAATACCTGACATGATGGAAGGAGGAGGAGCTGGGACAGATGAGGTTTTGGGCGAGGAAATGTCCAAAATTTCCAGCGCCCTGATAATGAGAGTGGGCAATTCATCCCTACAGAACAACCACGCCGCTATCAGATCATCCCAATCTTCAGCCGAAGAAAGGCCTGAGTCATCCGCAAAATCCACTAATCTGGCGGGAGAATCTGGAAGGAAAGGGAGCTCCACCCCATCTGACCCATCCTCCAGTTCAAAACCCATGGAGGACTAATGATCCATGCGGGGCCGTTTAGGTAAGGGCTGAGGGGGAGAAAAAACCGCGGAAGACTGGCATAGGGAGGGAGAAGACCCCGGACCCCCCTCCCACCACTCGCTTCAGAAAAAACGCTTTGTGCAATAACAGCACAAACTCTGGGGGAAAAAGGCTCAGCTGCCTGCTCAGAGGCGCTGGGAGAGACTGTCTTGCCAGAAAAAGCAGCCAGTCCCGCTGGGCTGGTTGCAGACGGCTGCCCCAACGCCACATGCAATTCCATGCACAAAGGTGAAGAAAAAAATGGTGTCCGCGGCACCACAAAACCCGTGCTTCCTGCCAATGGATTCCCCGGAGCTGGCCCGCTGCTACCTGACCGCGACGAACTGGGAGTGCGCTGCCTATCAGATCGGCCTGCCGCTTACATGTCTCACAGTCCCCCCGACGCTGCGTGCTGGTTCCCACACCAGGAGCAGCGCTTCGCAGCTTCAGAAGGAGCTGGCATCGCTCAGTTGCTCCTAACAGCCTCCCCTATGCCAAACTGTGGTTAAAAACAGGGATCCTCCTGATCTATTTTTAAAAAATAGAAAGGCTTACCTCCGCAGCTGAGGAACTGTGCCGGCTGCGCTTTTTTTTTTCTGAGGCAGAAGAGAACAGTCAGCAGGCTCACCCCACAGGGCACCACCAGATGTGTACCACAAATTCTCACTCAGGGACCCCTCTCCAGGCTCAACTGGACCCACAAGGATACCAGGGCTGGAACTCCAGAGCTTACAGTTATGACCCTCCACCTGCTAGATAGAGAGAATATGGAGGTTGAAATGGCTGCACATGACTATATATAGCAGACCTCTGAAGTTCTCTCTATCTCCACCTGCTGGTAGGGGGACATAACCCACAAGTCTCTGGATTGATCTGTGGGAAGCTATGGAACAGAGTCCTTTGTTTGCACACATACAAAATGGTATAAATAACACTACCATTTTATAAAAGAAGACCTTTTCTGTACATAAAGCCAGTTTCACATGCAGAAAAACTAATAACATTGCTGTGATTAAGTATACATCTGAATTAAATTTTACATGACACTTACAATTTGCTAGGCACTTCATAGCAGATAAAACCCAATGAGGAAGATCATCTATAGAAAAACAAAAATTTTCAGATTTCTTAATATCGCAATATTTCTATTATCTGTATATCAACAATAAATAATTTGAATAGGTTATATTAAAAGCTGGAAAGTCCTGGGCACCTAGGCAATTAAAATTTCATCTCACACCTTCCCTATATAGTCTGTTATGCTGTACTGAATGTGTGTCAACCTGGAGCTGCCAAAGGAGATGAGCGTAGAGGCGTGGCCTGGTATACCCCTGCTAGGACAGACGACCATGGTGAAATCCTTCCTGGCCATCAGTTCAAAGGTATGTCAAAAGTGATTCTCGATTCATGCAAGCCCTATCAGACTTCCTGAATTAAAGAATATGGCTGGGAGAGGAAGGAGCTGGAGTAAGAACTGGAATAGCCTGAGAGAAGTAGCAAAGGCAAAAAAGTAGCAAAAAAAAAAAAAAAAAAAACTAAACAAAAAACAATGCAATCTAGCAGGTTTATACACCACATTTTCGAGGATATGTCCAGTTCAAAGTGGTGTAAGTCCAAGTACAGAAATAAGGTATAATATGAGATCATAAAAACAAGAATAAAGCATAAATTTATAAAGAGAACTTATTTGGGTTCTTAAAATTTTGATTGGCACCTATCTTTTCGTCAGTGGATAATTATGTTCCATGTTCTAAATTAACTTGGCAGATATCCCATTTAAAACTAATCCATTTTTATAATAAAAAGTAATTTAGATAAAAGTAATTCACATTTTAAAAGGGTACCTATATACGGTGCCAAGATGGCGTTTTAAACGGACGCACCTGAAGTTGCTCTCGAGGAAGCTCCGGTCTTCAGCTCCGTTGGTGCTTCTGTCTCCTCGTTTTTTCGGATGGGGAAGCGGAGGGAAAGGTCAGGGAACTTCCCTCGGTTCCAGAGACCATCCCAACGTTGAAGCAGACGACCCTGCAATTCTCCAAGCAACAATCGGGGCCTCGGGGCACTTCGACCCCTACTGCAACTCTCGACGCTTTGCCGCCGATCGAGAGTCCTAACAGGGCTTCCTTGAGCCCTGTGGATCGTATTGCTCCGCCTCAGCCTGGGAGAGAGGCGTTTGCAGCCCGAACAGCGACTGAAGCCGAAGGGGCTCAACCGAACCTGTCTGAGGGAAGGTCTGCAGCCATAGAGAATGGAGCTCATGAACGAGAGCAGTTAATTCAATCAGCCTTACAGGTATTACCTCAAGATATTGTTTTAAAACTATCTCGAACTGAAGCCCAATCTCAATCTCTCCCAGCTCTCAGTGGCGTGGTTAGACCAGCAGTAGTGACACTTGAGTCACTGTGGGACATGGTGTACAACATTCAGGTTTCTATGCAGTATACTTTGAAAGAACATACTGGTGACATTAAAGTTTTGTCTGAAGCTGCGCTGCTCCAAGCACAAGTGACTGCACAGCAGACCTTGAAACTAGATAAAGTGAATAATGAGCTTCAAGAAATGGGGAATTTGGAAACTGCATTGGTTAAAGACAATAATTTCATGCATAAACGAATGGAGTACCTGGAGAACCAGGTTAGGAAACTTAACCTTAGGTTTCTAAATTTCCCCAAATCTCCTTTAATTTCTCCTATTGAGATGGCAAAAAAATATATGGTTGAAATTCTCGGAATGGATAGAGACTCACTACCTCCCATTACTCGGGCCTATTACATCTGGAATCCGAAGGGGACTGTTGGAAATCCCCTAGTGGTGGGGGATGGGATGAATCTTACCTCCTTCCTGGAAAATTCATTGGAAATAATTACACAGAGGTCAACTATGCTGGTCACTTTTGCACTGGAGCCTGACCGCAATGCTGTTTTAAGACTTTCCTTAAGACATTTAGAAAACTTGTTTCTGGGCTCAAAGGTTCGAATTTTTCCAGACCTCTCGAGGCCTACACAGATAAGGCGCAAGGCTTTTTTGGAGCAGCGCCCTAGAGCGTTGGCACTGGGAGTTAATTTTGTATTATGTTTTCCTTGTATTTGTAATGTACTGCTTGAGGGTAAACAGTTTCAGTTTGTAGACCCAAAACAGTTTAAAGAATTTCTTGATGCTAGAGCCGATGTGAATGTAGTATGCCCACCCTAACAAGCAGGCTAGGGTCGATAACCCGAGGCAGCAGCCGCTAATATGCTTTAATTTCTTTTTTAATTCCTTTATCTTGGTACCAAATTTCTTTGTTAGTGGACAAATAGGCACTTACATTTTTCTTTCAATTATTTAATTGTATTTTGAATTTCATTTGTAGAATAATGCCGATTGCATATTTACACTTTGTTGTGAAAATTGAATTTATTAATAAAGATACAAATTAAAAGGGTACCTATTGCAATAATAGCTAAAATAGTCTCAATTTTACGGTATAAAAAAACTACACTATAATTTGATAAATGCAGAATTTCTCCCTTCTCAGATACACTATCACATGATTTTCTTTTTCCTTCAGTAGCAATTTCATGGATATCTTCCAAAGAGTACAGGCAGATATCAAGCTTACTAAACCAATTGGACAATCGTATTTTCAGTCACATATATAGCTAATTTGTTCCAACTACAGAGTTGCTTCGAAAAAGACACTTTTCTAATCTTAAATAATGGAATTTCTATTGCCAGCCACTCACCAAATAAAAAAAGGTTTACAGCTTACACCATTAAAACTTTCTTTGGCATACATGAACTTACAAAGCTGCAGCAAAAAGTGTCCTGCGGTAGTGAGGGCACGTCGTTTAGGCGTGCGCTGGGTCATTTTTTTTTACCATGGCTGGGAGAAAGGCAATTTTTTAATGGGCTGGGAAATGGGCCTGTGCTAATATTAAAACTAGTGTGCGCCTATTTATGGACTGAGCTCTTACCGCCACCCACTGACCTAGTGGTAAGGATCCACGTGCTACCAACGTGGGCACGAGGCCAGTTACCGTTGGGCCCTCTGTGGTAGAAAATTGAAAATTAATTTTCTACCACGTGATTTGGTGCATGCCAAAATTGTAATTACCACCGGGCACACGCGCTACCCTGGCGGTAGTTCTGATTGGGGACTCGATACTCACGCATTAGACCTCCTGCACCTTTGTAAAAGGGCCCCTTATTGACCTCACTGCAATTCACATCATATTCGGTACATATAACATTTATCAAGCTACTGAAACACTAGACTTCAAGGCTCATTGTGGTTTACAAATTAATACAATTAGGACAAATATTTGGGGGCATCTAATAGTCTAGTTGATCCTACCAAAGAGCAACTGATAGCATTCCTGACTTTGGGGGCTGGTAGACTGGGCTTTGCCAGGTAACCCAGACCTTTACTGCACATTTCTAGTTCTGAATACTAAATGAAGGGGGCTATGCAAGTGCTGGAGGCTCTTCCAGCTATTTGGTCAGACCACTGTCTCATTAAGGGCCCCCTTTACTAAGCCCAACACGGACTTACCGTTCACTAACAGGAAGTTCTGCCAGGCTACCACAGCAGCCCGGCGGTACTTCCCAACCTTAGCGTACCATCATATCCGGCGCTACAAAAATATATTTATTTTTGTAACACTGAAGTGTACCCGACGGTAATCACTGCCCAGTTTCCGCAAGGTTAGTGCGGGAGCCCTTACCGGGTGACGGTAAGGGCTCCCCCTGAAATGGCCATGCGGCAAGTGCTTTACTTGTGGCACGGAAGGCAGGAGAGACTTCCCTTTTACCCGCTGCGGTAAAAGGGGGCCTCGGCACGTGTGAAAAACACATGCCAACGCCAGCGCAGGCCCCCCTTGTGCCGCAGCTTGGTAAAAGGGCCCTAAGTTCTTATCAAGCTCTGATGGAACTGAAAAGGTAGCGTGTTGAAGAAGGTATAAAGAAAGGTGTGTTAAAGGGCCCTTAGGAGACCTCTTTGCAATTGTTAAACAAAATCAAGAGAATGGATTCGTATTTATTTAAAAGTTTATATACCGCATAATCTCAATGTTCTCAGCGGTTTAGAATTGAAACATATATAAAAATCAACAAAAACAACCATAAACAAACACAAAGACAATCTTAATCCTAACAAGCAGGCTTCCCATACAGTAAAATCCCCAATATGAAGCGGCTAAAACTATCTGTGCCATATACTATAGTAAAAAGATGTGTTTTCAATTCTCGTTTAAACGTTCCAACCTCTTGAATCTTTCTAAGCCTCAAAGGTAGATCATTCTACAACCCTGGACTGACTACAGAAAAAATAGTTTTTCTGTAGTCATTTAACGTGGAGAGGGTGGTGGATGCTTGGAATGCCCTCCCGCGGGAGGTGGTGGTGATGAAAACGGTAACGGAATTCAAACATGCGTGGGATAAACAAAGGAATCCTGTGCAGAAGGAAGGGATCCTCAGGAGCTTAGCCTAGAATGGGTGGCAGAGCTGGTGGTTGGGAGGCGGGGCTAGTGCTGGGCAGACATATACGGTCTGTGCTGGGGCTGGGAGGCGGGACTAGTGCTGGGCACACTTATACGGTCTGTGCCGGGGCTGGTGGTTGGGCGGCGGGGATAGTGCTGGGCAGACTTATACGGTCTGTGCCAGAGCTGGTGGGTGGGAGGCGGGATTGGTGGTTGGGAGGCGGGGCTAGTGCTGGGCAGACATGTACGGTCTGTGCTGGGGCTGGTGGTTGGGAGGCGGGACTAGTGCTGGGCAGACTTATACGGTCTGTGCCGGGGCTGGTGGTTGGGCGGCAGGGATAGTGCGGGGCAGACTTATACGGTCTGTGCCAGAGCTGGTGGTTGGGAGGCGGGGATAGGGCTGGCCAGTCTTCTGAGAGCAGTATTTCTGTTATCTCAGTATTTTGATTTCTACACTGAGAACCCAACTCAATAGAATATTATATATTTAATTAGGGTTAGTCTCTCTACTGAAACATTTGTATTGGACAAAGTATTTTTGGTTTTGTATTTTTTGCATTATTTTAATTTAAGTATATATTTCTTGTTAATATTTTTTTTTCATTTGTCCACAGGACTTTAAAGAAAAGCATAAACAGACACATTAAAAACTATATAAAAACATTATTTTATAAGACCACATGGTGGCCCTTTTGTACTATGAATACCTATGATGGTTTTAGATAAGTATTTTATTTTATACCATTTGATATGTGAATTTTGACTGGCATCTGTTTTGACACTGGAAGATTAAGGGTGTTTGGTTTATACTTACTATTTGCCATCTGTTTACAACATGTGAAAATCTAGCAGTACACATATTGAACACTGAAAAAACTAACCTGATTTGTTCTGCAGTGTGACAACTCCATGTTTACTTGTGTGTGTCATGCTGTACATTGCATAGCGAGGGTTTATTTGCACAGGATCCAAAACTTCCAATGATGGTAGCCCTAAAATCTTCTGCAAGCTAGAAGAAAACACACAAAGGGCTGTAATCACAGTCTAATTTCCTGCACTAAATCGGGAGGTGTGGTAGCTGTGTTAGTCCACTCTTAAAGGTTATCAATAGAAATCAAACAAAATAAAACATGGGCAACCTTCGAAAGCTAATCAAGAAATGTATTAAGTTATGTCCAATAAAAAAAAGGTATCATATTTTCTTTTCCATGTTTTATTTTGTTTGATTTCTATTGATAACCTGCAGTAAATCAGAAGTGACTGCTGCAGCAAGAATTAAATATGCAAATGTGCTTCAGAATTTTCTAATATTACAACTTTTGTTTTACATTAAGAAATTTAAAGTAGGTTTAAAACCTTACATTTGTGTCTGAATAATGTATTTTGCTTTTATGCATGGAAAACAAAGTTACCTACCTATGGCAGGTGTTCTGAGGCCAGCAAGAAACATATCCTCACATGTGGATGATGTCACCTGATGTAACTCTGTGCAAAAACAGCTCTCCAACTTTCCTTAAACTTTTGAGAAAGTTCTACCACACATGCGCGCACCTTCCTCCTGCATGCTGCTGTCATATAGGACCTTGCCAGTCTCGTGTAGAGACCTTGGAATCCTGCAAAGATTTCTAGAGGCCTTAATAAAAGCAGTATGGTGTTTAACTTTATTGGTGACATCATTAGCTGCTGGGAGAACTTAGGCCTCCTTTTACTAAGGCGCGCTCACGTTTTTAGCATGCGTTAAAATTATGGGCGCGCTAATAGTTAGAGACGCCAATGCATTCCTAAGGGCGTCTATCATTTAGCGCGCCCACAATTTTAGCACGTGCTGAAAACTTGAGCGCACCTTAGTAAAAGACGCCCTCAGTTAATACACTTTTGACCCAGCATTTCCAGTTTTTATAAAGTAAGAATTACCCCTGTGTCCAGTATGGTAATTAGGAGAGGAGATTGGTTTTGGAGGGAACTGCCCAGGAGGATATGATTTTGTGCACAATTCAGATTCTTGTCTTTGGCTTCTTGCCTCTTTGGGCCATTGACCTGCATGTGAGGGGAGGGTCAGCCAGCCTAAAGGCCCTAGCCATCTAAGCTCAAATAGTTATAGAAGTTTAGAGATACCTGGCTAACCCAGTCAGGGCCGTGTACAAGGAAAAGTCAAGGACAGCGACAGTAGCTGTTTAAGCTCTGTGTTGTAAAGCAGACCAGTGGGAATGAGGAACCTGCTGCACCACTCTTAGCACTAAGGAATAAAGGAGAAACAGGGTATAGTTGTGTATTTCCAACAGGATAACCAAGATCACCTGTCCATACAGGTTTCTGGCTCAGCTCCTGAGGTTGAAGAAACAAACCACATACAGCATCCAGTTTTCTGGAGATCAACACACCATCCAACCAGGACCAGCTGCTTGAGCACAACGCTAGAGGAGGGGTAGGCAATTTGCAGCCCACCATAGAATTTTGTACGGCCTGCGAGACCGTGAGATGTATACACAGAAAATATTATTAACCAGAGTTTTGCAACTTTAAATAGTGTATTTTGCAAATATTTTCAGAATAGCTACTTTGGAAGTTTGTTGTCATTGTTCTTAGTTAAATTTTTATTTATCACAGGTGGTCTATGAGCGCTGTGCATTTTCACTTCTGACTATGTAATGTTGCGAACTGCAAGGGACAGTACTGACATTGTGTGTAGAAAGGATGCCCACCCCTATTCTAGATTTTCAGAACCCGAGTCCTCCAGACAGCTTATCAAAGAGTCTAAGGGGTCCTTTTACTAAGCCGCGGTAAAAAGTGGCCTCCGGTAGTGTAGATGCGTGCATTGGGTGCGCGCTGGGCAAGTTTTTACTGCATCTACAAAAAATGGCCTTTTTTTAAAAGAACAGGAAAAGGGCCTGCGGTAAAAATGAAACCAGCGCGCGCCCAAAACCGACTTGAGCCCTTAACGCCACCCATTGATCTAGCAGTTAAAGCTCACACGCTACACATGCGGTGACAGTCGGTGCGCGCCAAGAGCCGATTACCGCCAGAACCAGTACATGTATGAGGAAATAAATAAATAATTCATCCACGCGTTATGGGCATGTGCCAAATCTAAAATTACCACCAGAAGGGTGACCTGGCCTGGCGGTAGTCTCATTTGGACGTGTGCTGCACGCACGTAGAGCCCACCGTGGCTTAGTAAAAGGGCCCCTAAGTGGTAATCTTTGAAACAATTATACTACGAGGGTTCAATGAAAAGTAGTGCCTCTACCTCCTTAAATCATTAACAGATGGCACCACTGATGTGCTACACATGTTCACACAGACACTGCTCACCAAATGAGGTGAAGAAAGAGATTTCAAAGAACAAGTGAGGCTGTTTTGTTATTGCTTGTGAAATGTAGTTAGCACTTGTCAGTGCAATTTAAACAATGTGCAGTGACAGAAATTCTGACTGTAGAGTCCCTCCAATTGAAATTCACTGCTGCATGCAGGTTGTTTATGGTGATAACTGTGTTTATGTGAGTAGTGTGCATTGCTGGGCAAAAAAAATTATATATATATTTATTTGGATTTTGCTCACACCTTTTTCAGTTGTAGCTCTAGGTGAGTTACATTCAGGTATTTCTCTGTCCCCGGAGGGCTCACAATCTAAGTTTGTACCTGAGGCAATGGAGGGTAAAGTGACTTGCCCAAGATCACAAGGAGCAGCAGTGGGATTTGAACCGGCTACCTCTGGATGTCTAGACTGGTGCTCTAACCACTATAAAGACTGTGCACTGAGAAGGGCTGATTTGTGTGATAAAAAATGAATGTATGACCTGTAACAGCAACAGACAAGTCTCACATGCGAAAGGCTGACAAACTTGTAAAGGACAATCGGAAGATCACTCAAAGCATTATACTGCAATCCTGTGAAGAATCTGGAAGCACAAGCAAATTTTTGTGCAACATGACATTAGGCCTCACACAACATGAAATACCACCATGGCAATTGCAAAGATGGGTCTCAAAAACTGGTTATATTAGGTATGCTCCTGTTCTTATATGAAATAAAAAAATCATCAATCGTTCAAAAGAAGAATCTGTGGAGAAAAAAAAAAATAAGACCTTAATTTAAAAAAAAAAAAAAAAAAAAAAAAAATTCACCACCACCCCAGATACAAGGCTCAATAGTTGGAAATTTCAATCAACCGGCCATTAAAAAAAAAAAAAAAAAACTCCACACAAAAAGAAAACCTCTTACTTGAACAGGAGAGCACTCAAATGTTTCCAACACAATTAAATGCCACTTATCTTTCAGAAGAGATTATGTAGCCTGGACTCCATCCCAGTGGTAAACTCACACCAGGGGTTCACCCTGTTTCACTGTGTAATGGAAGACCCTAAATATTGTTTTGTGTACTGCCCCTACCAAAGTGACTGCCTCTGTTGTTATTATTATCCCAGTTGTTTGTTAACAGACTCTTAAGTAAACTAGTTAGTTCAGAACACCATCTCTGAAGTAGTCTGACTTACTGACAGTGAAGTATGCAGCGTGCCAGGAATATGTGCCTTTGGCTTTCTGGTTTTTACTGGTCCCAGCCTTTATTCCAATCAATTATATGTTATGTGAGTGGTCCCCCACACAGTAGCTGGGCATACCACAGGACCTGCCTTACGTAAGTCTCTAATGGAATTAAACTCCAAGGAAAAGAAGAAGGCTATGTGAAGACATGTATCTTGTTGTCCTTGGCAAACATCTGCTACAAGAAACTGTGGGCTCCTTTTAGAAAGTGGCGGTTATTTATTTATTTATTGGGACTTATTAACTGCTTTTATGAAGAGATTCAGCCAAGGTGGTGTACAGTAGGTATTGTAGGGAACTGGAGGAGGAAGGCTCGGACCCCTAATGTTTGTATTTTTAGAGCATCCCTCTAAATAATGAAACAAGGATTACCTGTAAGATTTATTTCATCCTCCTCCCTAATTATTCTGTGTGCTGTTTTCAATTCTTGCTAACTAGACCAGGCTGCACGGTGACCTTATGAAATTGTGAAAGGACAGCTGGGACTCACACTCTTCCTGACTCGACTGGACCCAAAAACATGTTTATTCATTTAGTGTGATTTGTTGGGCAAGCGATGGAAGACAGATGTGTGTGGAGATGGAGACGGTTATAGAAGATCATGGGGAGGGAGGTGCATCTTGAGAATGGAACAAAAAACCTGTTTTATTTTCTATATTTTTGCTGACCAATGCTAAGGTCATGTCTAGCACAACATACTGTACAAGACAGCTTAAGAATTTATTGATTGTGAACTTTGTTACACGCTTTTAGAAGATAAGAACATGTATATAGAGTGGTCCAATGTAATTAAGATAACCTTAAAGGATATTTAGATTTTATATTAATCTTTGGGTCAGATTTCCTATGTTTTATACAGTTTGAAACCACGTTATATTTAGATAGTGAAAATGGGAAGCTGGAAAAAGTCTGCTAGCCAACCACATGGTCAGCTTGTACAGTAAAAACTTTTTTACAGTTTAGATATGTGATACAAAAACTGCTGAAGTAGAATGAAGAGGGGGGCATGGAAATTGTGACAAAGGTATAGGTGAGAGAGAAGTTTTTAGCAGTTGGGTGACATAAGCATGTGTGATCAGATGATTGGGTAGTGGGATGTGCTAGATGGTAATTAATTTCCAGATTATTGTATAAATAAGAAAGGGTTCGGGGAGCTTCTTTGTTCTCAAGGCAGTGAACAGGCTTGGAGAAAAATGGCTACTCTAATCATTTCTTTTTTGTATTTCAGACTTGCAATAAGCCTCTGCTTGAGCCACTATTTTACTTGTCTCCAGAATAGACTTTTATTTCACTTCTGAGCAGTATTATTTGTCTTATTAGTGTAAGAAATCCAGGGACATGAGCGCTCCAGCTGTAGGCAGTGTGATTGTCTAACGTGTAATCAGACCCCACACAGTACCACTGGGCCACCGCAGCCGCCCAGCAGTAGTTCCCACCCCCAGCGCGCATCATAACCAGCGCTACAAAAATATTTGGCAATAATTGGGCGGTGCTGTATGCTGCCCAGTTACTGTAAGGTTAGTGCAGGAGCACTTACCGCCACCTCAATGGGTGGCGGTAAGGGTTCCTCCTCAAAATGGCCACACGGCAAGTACTTCATGTGCCACATGGCCATTTCCTGAATAAAAGGACCTACCTTTTACCTGCTGTGGTAAAAGCGGGCCTCGGTGTGTGTAAAAAACACGTACCAATGCTGGCACAGGCTCCCCTTTGCTGCAGCTTGGTAAAAGGGGCCCTTTTTTTTTTTTTTTGAGGATAAGCAGGATTCATTTAGTAATTAGATTTCTACGCAGTATATATTGCTGTGTTTTGGAAAGAAATTGAATATAGGGTTAATTTTTTAAGTGAATGGTATTAGATTGGCCAATCAGTTTATTTTTGCAGTTCCAGGAGGCCATGGAGAGAGTGATGCTTCCGAAGCCGATGGACTGTTCTATCGGTGCCAAACGTTTGTTGGGTTGCTTCTCACAACTAAGGATTCCTCTCTTTCACATCTGTTAACAAAGAATACAGTAAGTGGGACCATGATCAGATCCCAAGAATTGCAGGCACCAGGAATACTTTTTAAAGTCACTAGGACATCTGGAAAAATAACGGCAGTGAAATCAAACGACTTGATGATGAAAAGGTACACAACTGGGTGCTCAAAGCCTACCATGGCAATAACCAAGGTGACGAAAAATAAAAGAAAACTGAAACAACTGAAAACCTTAACCAAAGGTGGCTATCGGGAAAAAATAATTACACAACAGTGACAGGTACACAATATAAATACGAGAAAATATCAGTAAAAAACTGCAAAAAATAGCAGACACGAGCTATGGAGGAGCAGAAGAAAGTGCAATAGTTGAGCTCTTTGGAAAAATGGCGACTGGTGAGGTCGCATGTGACAGCAGCAGGCGGGAAGGCAAGTACATGTGCAGTAGAGCTCTCAAAAGATTGAATAAATATGGAAGGATGTTCCAACAAAAGGCTCCGTTGGATGACGTCAGCCCACATGTGAGGATATATGTATGCTGTTTGTCCTCGGAGAGGACAGGATCTCAGTGATTGGAAATGGAACAGCAATTCAGTGATAGGAAAAGATGAATATGGTCTATGGTGTGGTAAAGAGATGACCCTCCCTTGGCTATGATCCTCCTCTCCCTTCCCCCCCTCCTCCTCAGTGTGCCTCCTCCAACCCTGTTTCTCACCTCCCCCCCTCAATGTGAATCCTCTTATAACTTCCTCCAAAAGTCTCCTTTCACCTACCCTCTCCCAAGCCAGTAATATCACACATTTCTCAGGCCCCTACTCTCTCTAACATTCCCTAGTTGAATCCTTTCACAATACAACCCCTCTTCAACACTCATGAATTTCCTCTGCACTGATTAGGCCAACAGAAAAAGTAAGATGCAGTAATTCAGGCTGTTTCTTTCTCCTTGCAATTGGAATCCAGAATGTTGCACTATGAACTGCATAGGACACAGAGAGCTATGCATTTCAGAGCTCTAATTGAATTCTAGTAGTAGATGAGGACAAAACCCAATACAACAATATTCTCCTCTTGCTGATCCAGACTAGTGCAGATGGTAGGCATGAAATCATTTGCGAAGAAATGTTTTATTGCTTGATCAGCTACCTACTGACCTATCTTTGATCTGGCTAATCACCCTTTTTGAGGTGTTCGAATTTGACTTTGAAAAAAGAATTCTATAAAAGTTCTAGATGTCTATTCAAATACACATTGGAGCCTATTACATTTTTAAAAGTTTTCAAATTAAAACAAAACAAAAAAAACTAACCCTTATGAATCCAAACTCAATGAAGACTTACTGGATCAAAATAATGTTTCTCCAGATTTCTTCCACATCTTCTTGGCTCACATCCCTACAGTGTATATTCTGCTCTTTTTCCTCTCTTCTGTCAGTGTTCATGTACTCTATGTTCTCCTAGAAATGATTATGTATGTATTAGGTTTCACTTGAACTAATCATCAACGAGAACCTGGAACACAGAAAATAACTAATACCCTAAAACATTTTGCTTCCAAATATACAGAGAATGCTCTATTGTGATTTTGAGCATGGCTTATTCAGTAAGTTTATTAAAAAAACAAGCAAACATATTTTCATGGAGACAAATATGCCTTCAGGGCTACAAAGTCTACCAGATCATGTAATTAATCATTCCCCCCTCCCCTTTTACAAAGCCGCATTGCAATGCTAGCACAGTCCATTCATTTGAATGGACTGTGTCGGTGTTACTGCACCGGCAGCTGCTAGCGTGGCTTTGTAAAGGGGGGGGGGGGTTAGTCCATTACATGTGTAATTAACTTAAGCACACAACTTACATGTTAAACACAAAAGGGGTCTTTCACTAATCATAAACACGTGTTACCTGCTATATGGTTAGCAGGCTAAACATCATAGCTATCTGGAAAGCACTGGTGGTCACTCCAGTATAAAACATCTGGATTTATTTCAGGCAGAAATAAAACAAGGTTCACATGTGCTTTCTGAATTTCAAGTACTGCTGATGCAATGGCTACTCCTTTGGAGACAGGCCTTTTTAATAATAGCTCAGGGTAAAAACCATGGCCAATTTAAAAAAAATTCAGAGTTCTGGAGAGACAGCTAAAATATGGAAATAAGAGTAATAAATTTCCAACAAACAGCTAGAGCAAGCAAAAACAGCCAGATATATAACTAAAAATACAAAACTAAAGTGTGCCCATAGGATCTTTTTTGTTTTACTATTTATTTTAGTATAAGAAGGCAAAAGACCAATACAAAACAAAAAAAAAAAAATCTGTCAACAGAAAAACAACTTAAGCAGCTCAGAGAAATGAGATATTTTTTTTTTCCTTTTCTGAAACTGGGAATTTAAAGCAACACAAGCAATATATTTTATATAAAAGAAAATGCAGGAGCAGTGGTTCCTAATCACTATCTCAAGATAGGTCACTTGTGCCTGAGTTGATTGTGCCCTCAGCGAGGCATTCATTTGTTCCTGAAGATATAGGTGACCTTGATGGCCGCCTTGATCCAATGCTCAATGGAGGTCTTGGACGCCACCTGGTCTTTCTAAAGAAATGAAAGAAAACAAAAAGATGATCCGAGAGTTGAAACTCATTGGTCTCCAGGAAATACTTGAACGGCATTCCGTGGACATCCAGCTTGTGAAGCCTCCTGTCTGCCAAGATTGAACTCCAATCCACAAAAGAAGGGCAGACAAACCTACTGGTTCACATCGAAAGGAGAGGAACAGGAAGGATAGACATAAAATCCTCCTATACGATACAGCATGAAACTTCGACACCCTCCTGGCTGATGAAACCGCCACCAAGAACACAGTCCTCGGGGTTAGGTCTTCAATCAAAACCAACCTCACAGACTCAAAAGAGGCTTCAGTGAGGACATTCAGCACAAGATTCAAATGGGGTGGGGGGGGGGTGGGGGAGAGGGAACAGATGGACAGGGAGACACAAGTGAGTAACTCCCTTCAAAAACTGAGCAATGGGCCCATGAGCAGCTAGGGAGAGACCCTGGAAAAAAAAAAAGAGGGCTTCCATTTGGACTTTAAGACAACTCAGCATCAGACTCTGCTGCAGAAAGCCAAGAACCTAGGGAACCTGCACTTTTCAAGGAGAAAGGGAGCGCTGATTGCACGAGCTCTCAAAGGCCTTCCAAACCCAGACATAAGCCATGGAGTGGAAGACTTGGAGGCCTTCAGTAAGGTGGCAATCATAGCAGGCGAGAATCCCATCCATGCAAATTGCCGCCTCTGAAGGGCCAAACTGTAAGCAAAAAGGGATCAGAACTGTCCATTTCTACTGACCCTGCTTGAGCAAGCTGTCACCACTGGGAAGGAGAAGTGATTATCCACCAGTTGACAGACCAGATCTGCTTATCATGATTTCCAGGGGCAATTGGGAGCAACCAGAAGGGCCAGAAAGGAAGGCTATGCTATCCTGCATAGCACCCAGCCAATCAGAGACCATGGTGGAATGACAGAGGCGCCCCTCCCTGGGGCCACTGCTGTACCAAGGCATCTATGCCCATCAAGGCCCTTCTTGTGACCGAACAAGCATTTTGTATTGGCATTACATCTCAAGGTCATGAGAACGAAGACTGACTCCCCCCCAATGAGCTAAGAGAAGCTGAAAGGACACCTGTCCTAGCTCACACTTTCCCTGGTCCAGTAGAAACTGACTGAGAAAGTCTGCAACTATGTGAATCATCAACCATGCCAGAAGATTCATTTTAACCCAGCGACAAAGGGCTGCTGCTTCCAAGGCTACTGTGTGGCTCCCTGTGCCTCTTGTTTATTGATGTAGGCCACCACTGTTGCATTGCCCACCATAACACAGGAGAATCAGTAGGAGGAACTCCTCTAGTGCTAGTTTTACTGTCCTGGTATCCAGGTGGTTGATGGACCAGGAGGCACCAACACCCCTGCTCCACTCTGCCCAAGCAGTGCATCCATAAACGAGGAGACTCACATCTGTGTTTAAAGCCACCCAAAATCAGGCAGATCCATAATAACCTCCAGACCATGACTGAGACAGTCCCACCTATCCAGGCTTCATTGCTTTCTAGCATGGTGCGGAATCCAGTAGTCAAAATCCTGGCAAACTGGTGCCCACTGAGACAGAAGGGCCATCTGCAGAGGATGCATATGAGCCCAAGCCCAGGGCACCATTTCCAGGATTGGTGCCACGAAGTTCAACAGCTCGAGATAATCCCAGGCCCAAGGAGCCTGTAGGCTGCACAAGCCACACTTCTGGACTTGCAATTTGGCCATATGCTCCCACATAAGAGACTGCTTCCAGTGATGTACTGAAGTGCAGCCCTAGGTATTCCAAAGTCTGTGAGGAAGACAAAAGACTTCACTTTGATCAACAACCAACCCAAGCATTCCAAGAGGAGAATGACCTGAGAAGTAGCCACCATGGAATCCTCAGCCAAGTGAGCATGAATTAGTCAATTGTCCAAGTAAGGATGAACCGGATGCCCTAGCAGCATAGGTGAGCAGCCACCATCACTTTGGAAAAGGTGCAGGGACAGTAGACAGACTGGAGCAGAGCCCAAAACTGAAGATGGCAGCCCAGAACACAAAAGCAGGAGGGAGCACTCGTGGTCCTCTTGGATTAGAATGTGGAGATGGTCCCTCTGGACAAGCTCTTGACCTCTCTGGATCTTCAGAGGCCTATGGCAATGACAGAGCAAAGTGTCTCCATTTTAAAATGCTGCACCCTGAGGCAAGCATTTACTCTTTAGAGGTCTAAAGTAAGTCAAAAGGAGCCTCCTTTCTTCAAGACAATGAAATAAATGGAGTAATGCCCCACGCTTGCTCTGTGAACAGAACAGGCTCCACCACCCCCGGCCTAGGAGGCGCTGAAGCACAGGGCAACACCATGAAGGCATCAGGAATAGGATGCGCCAACTCTAGGGAGTAACCCTGCTTGACCAACATTTGAGGTGATGCAGGACCACTTATGATAGTAGAGGGAGTTGGTTCCCTATTGAGCCACTAAGGGGTCCAGTGCACCCTCACTGGCTGAGCTGAAAGGCTCAGAGTCCCTGGTTCTTTTAGGGCCTCAAAAAGACCCTGGCATGAAAAGAACAGAATTAACTCTACTCCTTGGGTCCCAGCAGGCCCTGGTTGCTTTGGTCAGTTCAGGAAGTCTAAGAAGAAAGGCCTCTCTCATGTCCTTAACTGGCTTCTCCAAAGAGCAACTGGTCCCTAAAGGGAAGCTGACTAAGAAGCTTCTCAAAGGCAGCATTCACAGCCTGATGACACAGCCAAAGCCACCTCTAGTCCACTATGATGGAACCCAACGAATAAGAGGAAATGCGTAGCAGATCATAAAGTACATTGGCCAACTAAGCTGACCCCGACTCCATTTAGGTGGTATCTAGAGACTCTGTGCAACATGGCCCTAGCAATGTACCTGCCACAACGGTGGCCTGAACTCCTACTGTGCCCGAGGAGAAACCCAGAAAACTGTTGCTCTACCTTCTTCTTGTGCACTTCCTTGAGAGCCAAGCCCCCCTTGCACCAGTATGGAAGTCTTTTTGGTGACCACTGTGACAAGAGCATCCACCAGTACCAGTACCCGTCCATGCCTTCCAGAGATCCCATAAACAGGGAGAGATACTAAGCCAAGAACAGCAAAGGGCAGGCCTCTGGATTGATCTGCTGGGACTAATGGAAAGAAAATTATCAGGTAGGGACTAATTTTACCTTCCATAGTCTCCCACAGATCAATCCAGAGACGAGTGGGATGTACAAAAGCAGTCCCCAAGGAGGGTGGGATCTCTGAGACAGGCCAAGGCCCGATTGCCAATGCTGGAGCCGGACCCCAAGACGAGTACTGGAGTAGTCATGAGACCCCCAAGAGGACTCACCGTCTCCAAATGGAGCCAAAACACTCCCTCTAGGGCGAAGAAAAAGGGATTGCCCAACTAGCCATGAGAAAGGAGTCAGATCCAGCCACCGGATGTAAGAAGGCTAGATAAGTAAAACAGGCTCGAATCCTGAAGCCAAAAGACCGAGAAAGGACAACACTCAGCGAGAAGGAAGTCCCGAACTCCCGAGCCAGAACCACCGCAGATCACCAAACTGCAGAAGAAAGTCTGGCCTCTGACAGCTAAAGCCGTTGCATCATCCCACATATGAGGAAGCTTTGACAGACTGCGAAAGAGTAGAGATTGGGATGGCCCGAGAGCCAGAGACCGGTCAAGCCTGAAAGATAGGGGCGATCACTGATGCGCTAATCCGCTAAAAGGGAAGGAACAGCGGCTAGAACTGCAGAGCCAGACTGGCAGAAAGGACATCATGCTCGAGAGTCTGAGAAGATGCCTGGCTCACTCACCAGAGGTAAAACAAAGGTTATCAGTCAGCCATATCAAAGTGAGGGAGAACTCACAGCTCGACTTTCCGTAAGGATCCAAGGCCCAACAGCCAACATCAGAACCACAGCCACAGATGGCTTCCTGCGCAACGTCTGGCAAGAAGGCTAGGCTCGCCTGCCAGACAGAGCTAGGCTCGACAGAGGAGTCATGATCAACAGCCAACAATGAAGCAAGGTGCAAAAGGAAAAAAGGGAGCTCGGCTCATTGTGAGAGAAAGAGGCACGCTCGAGCGACAGAGACAAAGCCCAGGTAAACTGGCAGAAACTGAAGAACAGAAACCGGGGAGGGCCGAGAACTAGAGACAGAGCAAAGCTGGACTCCCAGGAATCAGACCAATTTTCAACCTGCCAATATGGGTCGGGTACACCTGGAACAGCTGAGCAAGCTGAACCCCAGACACAGGGTAAGGCTTGGTCTCTAGAGCCGGAAGGATGGAAGCTTCCGTAGACAGAGCCAAAGCCTACCTCCAAGACGGGGCCAGACTCGACGTGTAAGATGGAGTGAGACCATGTGCCCAGCAGAGAAGACAGTGGCAGCCAAGAACAGCAGAAGATATACCGCTGGGAACCGGACCAGCCCAGTAGCCAGCCGAAACAGAATGATGCTCGATATCCAGAGACATAGTCCAACTCGTCAACCAGAGACGGGAAGAGCTGACCTCATACGGCTGCACTTGCCTCGACACCTAGAGATGGTGCCAGCGCCACTACTACCAGCACAGACGGCGCCAGACCCACCACTCAGAAACAGAGGAATGCTGTGCCAGCGATGGGAGTGGTAAATTGAGTGACTTACAGAGATGAAGCAAGGCTTGACGTCCAAAGACAGAGATGGAAAAAGCCCGACATCCCAGGGATGGAGCACTGCTCTATATCCAGAGATGAAGTAAGGTCCACCAGCCAGAGATGGAACAAGGACCGACGTCCAGGGAGGGAGTATGGTTCTATGTCCAGAGATGGAGAAAGGTGGACGATTGCAGCAAGGCTCAACGGCCTCAGCCAGAGCAAGGTTCAATGTCTTGAACAGCAGCAAGTCTCAGCATCCCAAGATGTAGCAAGGTGCAATGTTTAGCGATGGGGGCCAGATTCAATGCTCCGAGTCGCAGCAAGGCTTGATGTCCAGAGACAGAACAAAATGTGCCATTCCGAGATGGAGCCAATATTGAGGACTAGAGATTGAATACAACCTGTCTCGCTCATTGCCCAAAGTCAAAACTAGACCGATGCCGAAAGGCAGGGAGAAGCCTGACATCCAAAGACGGAGAAAGCCCGTCGTCCAAAGACTGGGCAAGGTCTGACAGCCAAAGACGGAGCAAGGTTTGACGTTCAAAGATGGAGCATGGCTTACAGGCTTATTTTCGAAAGAGAAGGACGCCCGTCTTTCGACACAAATCAGAAGATGGGCGCCCTTCTCACAGGGTCGCCCAAATCGGCATAATTGAAGCCGATTTTGGGTGTCCCCAACTGCTTTCCATCGCGGGGATGACCAAAGTTCACGGGGGCATGTCGGAGGCATAGCGAAGGCGGGACTTGGGCGTGCCTAACACATGGGCATCCTCGACCCATAATGGAAAAAAAAGGGCATCCCCAACGAGCATTTGGATGACTTTACCTGGTCCTGTTTTTCTTACGACCAAGGCACAAAAAGGTGCCCGAACTGACCAGATGACCACCGGAGAGAATCGGGGATGACCTCCTCTTACTCTCCCAGTGGTCACTAACCCCCTCCCACCCTCAACAAACAACATAGTTTTTAAACCACTTTAAAAATATGTTGTGTCAGCCTTTATGCCAGCCTAAAATGTCATACTCAGGTCCATCACAGCAGTATGCAGGTACCTGGAGCAGTTGTAGTGGGTGCAGTGCACGTCAGGCAGGCGGACCCAGGCCCACCCCCACCACCTGTTAAACTTGTGGTGGTAAATGTGAGCCTTTCAAAACCCACCAGAAACCCACTGTACCCACATCTAGGTGCCCCCCTTCCTCTGTAAGGGCTATGGTAGTGGTGTACAGTTGGGGGTAGTGGGTTTTGGGGGGGGGGGGGCTCAGCATACAAGGTAAGGAAGCTATGTACCTGGGAGTAATTTATGAAGTCCACTGCAGTGCCCCCTAGGGTGCCCGGTTGCTGTCCTGGCATGTCAGGGGGACCAGTGCACTATGAATGCTGGCTCCTCCCACGACCAAAGGGCTTGCATTTGGTTGTTTCTGAGATGGGCATCCTTATTTTCCATTATCGCCAAAAATCTGAAACGACCAAGTCTAAGGATGACCATCTCTAGGGATGACCTAAATGTCAAGATTTGGGCGTCCTCAACTGTATTATCGAAATGAAAGATGGACACCCATCTTGTTTCGATAATACGGGTTTCCACGCCCCTCAGCAAAACTTGGGCGTCCCTTTCGATTATGTCCCTCCACATGTCCAAGATGGTGCAAGCCTCCACGTCCAAAGACAGAACCAGGCAGAGCAACCCAGGCACACTGCGGTGAACAGAGAAACAGATAGAGCTACCATGCCACCCAAAACAATGCTGCCCCTGCGTAGTGCACCAGGACGCCACCATAAAGTGGCAACCAAGGAAGCTGGAAGCTCCCGGAGGTAGAAACTTATCTGTAGCATACCAGGAATCTTGCATGAAACAGCCTACCAGAAAGCTGGCAAATGCCGCTACAGGGATGCCCTGTACCAGGATATAAAGTGCACCACCAGAACAAAGCCCGCACAAATCAGGCTCTCACCGCATAGAAGGTGCTGCTGTCATCCAGGGAACCAAGACGCTGCCAACTGCAGCTACAGGAATGCTACCATGCATCCCTAAGAATGCCATAACCCTGAGCTGTAAATTGCGTTGCCAGAACAGAGTCCTCCAAAGGTTGGCACTCACAGTCCTGAAGATGCTGGTACCACCGAGGCACCAAGGTACTGCTTCAAGCCGGAAACACCATGTAGGAGAGACAGGGTAGGTAGCTTAGGACACCTGAAGATGGACCCTATGGTAAACATAGGAAGATGTGCCAATACCCAATATTATGCAAAGCAAAGACAATTCGGATACTGAGACTCCACAGTGACAACAGGTAGGTAAAATAGTTCCCTGAGAAAAACCACTGAACCAACACCACCAACTCGCCCACCGCATGGTTGACACTCTATTGTGTCATCCATGAGCCAGAAACCAGTAATGATCTCATGGACATTGGGAAACTGCACGTGTAAGCCTTAGCAAATTCCACAGCACCGAGGAAAGAAACAAAATGCCACAAGAATTTCCGGGAGAAGAATCCAAGGGGCTGAATGCCCCTGGTAATCAGTGTCACCACATCAGTACCGGCAAAACAACAGAATGGTCAGTGCTACCTGCCCCAAGATAAGAGAGGACGACTGCCCTTGAGCCCAAGGGGACAAGGAAAATACAATAAAACACCTGAACCAGTAGAGAAGCTTGGGCCTCAAGCTGACACTCTGAGGAAAATGTTCCGAACAGGGCAGGGGCAAGGGTAGAGAAGCACTGAAAAAGGATGCATACCGCAAAGCACCACTGCCTGCAGATCTAGCCAGGGACAGGGTAGCACAGCCCCCCTAGACAGGGAACGCTTGGAGTCCTATCTCCAACATCTATTAGGCCACTACTGCACTAGCAGAAGTGCCCTCTGAAAGGCAAGAGGAACAAAAAAGGCGGGACCCAGTGCAGAACAAGTGTACTGGCCATAGCTCAAAGCCATGAGGCCCTAACCAGAGGGTAGAAAAAGATGCGAGCCGGAGGGACCCTGGCTGGGATTACCATCTTTTAGAAACAGAGCCATAGCATGCAAGGAAAAAAGAAAAAAGGGTGGCGGCTGCCAGCAAACCACAACCGCAGAGCCTGCCAAAAGACAAGTGAGCTCCCCCCACAGACTGGTACAGTCAAGCCTCCCGGACCAGCGCATCGAGTGTTCGAATACCATGTAGCCTCGGACCGCCTGCAATGACTGGTAGTAACTGGAAGTCTGGCTCACCATAAATCTGAGAGACGGCAGGAAGGACAACCAGTCACTCCCCAGGAGAACTCTGCTATCAAACAAGTGCAGTAACGCAAAAAAAAACTGGAGCGCCACTGAAACGAGTCAGGAGCTGGGCAGACAGAAGAATCTGAAGCTCGCCTGCCCGCGTTCCCATTGTCCTAACCACACTCCACAAAAAAAATTTGGCACCAACATCACGAAATGACCGCTAGGCGGAAGGCCTGCCAAAGATCCGCCATAACCTTTCCTGCAGTCCACGGGAAGAGCCAGGGTTCTAATGAAGCAGGTAAAAGAGCCGCACAAGGCTGTAACAAAGCTCACCAGGCATGCAATGGGAGCAGACCCCAACCGCCACACTGGCAAGGCAGGAAAAGAGCCAAATTTGCTTACCTTAGGAGAAGTAATAGAGTCATAAAATTGCTAGTGCATGCATCAAATTTTCCAGGCACCCGGTCATTCACTGTAAATTTCGTCCTTTGCTTTTTCTTTTTTGAGGCAGGAGAATACACAACCAGGGCCAATGGAGACTGTAGTCAGAGTGGTACCAGAGAAGAGGGAACCGGGGGTGGTGGGGGGGGGAAGAGACTTGGCCCCACCAAGTGTACCCCTAATAGACTGCCAAATAAGGCAACTCAACTAGGCGTGAGGACACAGACAAGGAGCAAGTCGATCCTCAGAACTGCACAGGATATGTCCATCCACCTGATGAGATAGAGAGAATACTTAGATTAAGGTGGCTGCACACGTCCACATATAGTAAACCTCTGAAGTTCTTTCTATCTCCACCTGCTGGTAGAGGGACATAACCCACTCGGTCTCTGGATTGATCTGTGGGATGCAATGAAATGTGCTGTTCTGCTTTCTTTTTACACTGCATCCTCTTTTTGGAATTCTTTACTCTTAGACATTCTATCAGAACAATCTTTACTAAAATTTAAGGTCGCTCTGAAAACCCACCCTTTTGTTTTGGCTTTCAGTGACGGCTTATAGGCCTCAGTCAGTACTGAGCTCTTTCCTCTCTCCTTTATCCTCTTTTGTTTTTCCTTCACTGTCTTATTACATATTGTAGTTCTTTTCCTTCTGTGTGTCCATTTGTTTGTTTTTAATTTGTACACTACTTTGATTATGATGAAAAGGTAATATATCAATTACACAATAAAACGTTTTACCTTAAATCAAAACGTTAACAGATAGAAGTATAGAACATTATAAAACAAACACCTCTTTACATTCAAATTTCCATAGAAAAGATTTTTTTATAGTAGCCCCACTCCAAACCTCCCCACCTCCAGAAAGAAACACAAGTTTTTAATGTGAACATTATCTTGTAGGAGCCCTTTGTTCTTATGACCTACAATACAGCGAATGCTACATACCTGTAGAAGGTATTCTCCGAGGACAGCAGGCTGATTGTTCTCACTGATGGGTGACGTCCTCGGCAGCCCCTCCAATCGGAATCTTCCTAGCAAAGTCCTTTGCTAGCTCTCGCGCGCCCGCGCGCACCGCGCATGCGCGGCCGTCTTCCCGCCCGAAACCGGCTCGAGCCGGCCAGTCCAGTATGTAGCAAGACAATACACTTCAAGGGAAGACACAACTCCAAAGGGGAGGCGGGCGGGTTTGTGAGAACAATCAGCCTGCTGTCCTCGGAGAATACCTTCTACAGGTATGTAGCATTCGCTTTCTCCGAGGACAAGCAGGCTGCTTGTTCTCACTGATGGGGTATCCCTAGCCCCCAGGCTCACTCAAAACAACAACCATGGTCAATTGGGCCTCGCAACGGCGAGGACATAACTGAGATTGACCTAAAAAATTTACCAACTAACTGAGAGTGTAGCCTGGAACAGAACAAACAGGGCCCTCGGGGGGTGGAGTTGGATCCTAAAGCCCAAACAGGTTCTGAAGAACTGACTGCCCGAACCGACTGTCGCGTCAGGTATCCTGCTGCAGGCAGTAATGAGATGTGAATGTGTGGACAGATGACCACGTCGCAGCTTTGCAAATTTCTTCAATGGAGGCTGACTTCAAGTGGGCTACCGACGCAGCCATGGCTCTAACATTATGAGCCGTGACGTGACCCTCAAGAGCCAGCCCCGCCTGGGCGTAAGTGAAGGAAATGCAATCTGCTAGCCAATTGGAAATGGTGCGTTTCCCTACAGCCACTCCCCTCCTATTGGGATCAAAAGAAACAAACAATTGGGCGGACTGTCTGTGGGGCTGTGTCCGCTCCAGATAGAAGGCCAATGCTCTCTTGCAGTCCAATGTGTGCAGCTGACGTTCAGCAGGGCAGGAATGAGGACGGGGAAAGAATGTTGGCAAGACAATTGACTGGTTCAGATGGAACTCCGACACAACCTTTGGCAAGAACTTAGGGTGAGTGCGGAGGACTACTCTGTTATGATGAAATTTGGTGTAAGGGGCCTGGGCTACCAGGGCCTGAAGCTCACTGACTCTACGAGCTGAAGTAACTGCCACCAAGAAAATGACCTTCCAGGTCAAGTACTTCAGATGGCAGGAATTCAGTGGCTCAAAAGGAGGTTTCATCAGCTGGGTGAGGACGACGTTGAGATCCCATGACACTGTAGGAGGCTTGACAGGGGGCTTTGACAAAAGCAAACCTCTCATGAAGCGAACAACTAAAGGCTGTCCCGAGATCGTCTTACCTTCCACATGGTAATGGTATGCACTGATTGCGCTAAGGTGAACTCTTACAGAGTTGGTCTTGAGACCAGACTCAGACAAGTGCAGAAGGTATTCAAGCAGGGTCTGTGTAGGACAAGAGCGAGGAGCTAGGGCCTTGCTGTCACACCAGACGGCAAACCTCCTCCACAGAAAGAAGTAACTCCTCTTAGTGGAATCTTTCCTGGAAGCAAGCAAGACGCGGGAGACACCCTCTGACAGACCCAAAGAGGCAAAGTCTACGCTCTCAACATCTAGGCCGTGAGAGCCAGGGACCGGAGGCTGGGATGCAGAAGAGCCCCTTCGTTCTGCGTGATGAGGGTCGGAAAACACTCCAATCTCCACGGTTCTTCGGAGGATAACTCCAGAAGAAGAGGGAACCAGATCTGACGCGGCCAAAAGGGAGCAATCAGAGTCATGGTGCCTCGGTCTTGCTTGAGTTTCAACAAAGTCTTCCCCACCAGAGGAATGGGAGGATAAGCATACAGCAGGCCCTCCCCCCAACCCAGGAGGAAGGCATCCGATGCCAGTCTGCCGGGGGCCTGAAGCCTGGAACAGAACTGAGGGACTTTGTGGTTCACTCGAGATGCGAAGAGATCCACCAAGGGGGTGCCCCACGCTTGGAAGATCTGGCGCACCACTCTGGAGTTGAGCGACCACTCGTGAGGTTGCATAATCCGGCTCAGTCTGTCGGCCAGACTGTTGTTTACGCCTGCCAGATATGTGGCTTGGAGCACCATGCCGAGACGGCGAGCCCAGAGCCACATGCTGACGGCTTCCTGACACAGGGGGCGAGATCCGGTGCCCCCCTGCTTGTTGACATAGTACATGGCAACCTGGTTGTCCGTCTGAATTTGGATAATTTGATGGGACAGCCAATCTCTGAAAGCCTTCAGAGCGTTCCAGATCGCTCGCAACTCCAGGAGATTGATCTGTAGACCGCGTTCCTGGAGGGACCAGCTTCCTTGGGTGTGAAGCCCATCGACATGAGCTCCCCATCCCAGGAGAGACGCATCCGTGGTCAGCACTTTTTGTGGCTGAGGAATTTGGAAAGGGCGTCCCAGAGTCAAATTGGACCAAATCGTCCACCAATACAGGGATTCGAGAAAACTCGTGGACAGGTGGATCACGTCTTCTAGACTCCCAGCAGCCTGATACCACTGGGAGGCTAGGGTCCATTGAGCAGATCTCATGTGAAGACGGGCCATGGGAGTCACATGAACTGTGGAGGCCATGTGGCCTAGCAATCTCAACATCTGCCGAGCTGTGATCTGCTGGGACGCTCGCACCCGCGAAACGAGGGACAACAAGTTGCTGGCCCTCGTCTCTGGAAGATAGGCACGAGCCGTCCGAGAATCCAGCAGAGCTCCTATGAATTCGAGTTTCTGCGCTGGTAGAAGATGGGACTTTGGGTAATTTATCACAAACCCCAGTAGCTCCAGGAGGCGAATAGTCATCTGCATGGACTGCAGGGCTCCTGCCTCGGATGTGTTCTTCACCAGCCAATCGTCGAGATACGGGAACACGTGCACCCCCAGCCTGCGAAGCGCCGCTGCTACCACAGCTAGGCACTTTGTGAACACCCTGGGCGCAGAGGCGAGCCCAAAGGGTAGCACACAGTACTGGAAGTGACGTGTGCCCAACTGAAATCGCAGATACTGCCTGTGAGCTGGCAGAATCGGGATGTGTGTGTAGGCATCCTTCAAGTCCAGAGAGCATAGCCAATCGTTTTCCTGAATCATGGGGAGAAGGGTGCCCAGGGAAAGCATCCTGAACTTTTCTTTTACGAGATATTTGTTCAGGGCCCTTAGGTCTAGGATGGGACGCATCCCCCCTGTTTTCTTTTCCACAAGGAAGTACCTGGAATAGAATCCCAGCCCTTCTTGCCCGGATGGCACGGGCTCGACCGCATTGGCGCTGAGAAGGGCGGAGAGTTCCTCTGCAAGTACCTGCTTGTGCTGGAAGCTGTAAGACTGAGCTCCCGGTGGACAATTTGGAGGTTTTGAGGCCAAATTGAGGGTGTATCCTTGCCGGACTATTTGCAGAACCCACTGATCGGAGGTTATGAGAGGCCACCTTTGGTGAAAAGCTTTCAACCTCCCTCCGACTGGCAGGTCGCCCGGCACTGACACTTGGATGTCGGCTATGCTCTGCTGGAGCCAGTCAAAAGCTCGCCCCTTGCTTTTGCTGGGGAGCCGCGGGGCCTTGCTGAGGCGCACGCTGCTGACGAGAGCGAGCGCGCTGGGGCTTAGCCTGGGCCGCAGGCTGTCGGGAAGGAGGATTGTACCTACGCTTACCAGAAGTATAGGGAACAGTCTTCCTTCCCCCGAAAAATCGTCTACCTGTAGAGGTAGAAGCTGAAGGCTGCCGGCGGGAGAACTTGTCGAATGCGGTGTCCCGCTGGTGGAGAGACTCTACCACCTGCTCGACTTTTTCTCCAAAAATATTGTCCGCACGGCAAGGCGAGTCCGCAATCCGCTGCTGGAGTCTATTCTCCAGGTCGGCGGCACGCAGCCATGAGAGCCTGCGCATCACCACACCTTGCGCAGCGGCCCTGGACGCAACATCAAAAGTGTCATAAACTCCTCTGGCCAGGAATTTTCTGCACGCCTTCAGCTGCCTGACCACCTCCTGAAAAGGCTTGGCTTGCTCAGGGGGAAGAGCATCAACCAAGCCCGCCAACTGCCGCACATTATTCCGCATGTGTATGCTCGTGTAGAGCTGGTAAGACTGAATTTTGGCCACGAGCATAGAAGAATGGTAGGCCTTCCTCCCAAAGGAGTCTAAGGTTCTAGAGTCCTTGCCCGGGGGCGCCGAAGCATGCTCCCTAGAACTCTTAGCCTTCTTTAGGGCCAGATCCACAACTCCAGAGTCGTGAGGCAACTGGGTGCGCATCAGCTCTGGGTCCCCATGGATCCGGTACTGGGACTCGATCTTCTTGGGGATGTGGGGATTAGTTAATGGTTTTGTCCAGTTCGCAAGCAATGTCTTTTTCAGGACATGGTGCAAGGGAACAGTGGACGCTTCCTTAGGTGGAGAAGGATAGTCCAGGAGCTCAAACATTTCAGCCCTGGGCTCGTCCTCCACAACCACCGGGAAGGGGATGGCCGTAGACATCTCCCGGACAAAGGAAGCAAAAGACAGACTCTCGGGAGGAGAAAGCTGCCTTTCAGGAGAGGGAGTGGGATCAGAAGGAAGACCCTCAGACTCCTCGTCAGAGAAATATCTGGGATCTTCTTCTTCTTCCCACGAGGCCTCACCCTCGGTGTCAGACACAAGTTCACGGACCTGCGTCTGCAACCGTGCCCGGCTCGACTCCGTGGAGCCACGTCCACGATGGGGGCGTCGAGAGGTAGACTCCCTCGCCCGCATCGGCGAAGCTCCCTCCGCCGACGTAGTCGGGGAGCCCTCCTGGGAGGTGGCCACAGTCGGCACCGCACGCGGTACCGACGTCGGGGACCTCACCCCGGGCGATGGGCCAGCCGGCGCCACGCTCGACGGTACCAGAGGCGCAAGCACCGCCGGTACCGGAGGGGTAGGGCGCAACAGCTCTCCCAGAATCTCTGGGAGAACGGCCCGGAGGCTCTCGTTCAGAGCGGCTGCAGAGAAAGGCATGGAGGTCGATGCAGGCGTCGACGTCAGAACCTGTTCCGGGCATGGAGGCTGTTCCGGGCTGTCCAGAGTGGAGCGCATCGACACCTCCTGAACAGAGGGTGAGCGGTCCTCTCGGTGCCGATGCCTGCTGGGTGCCGACTCCCTCGGCGACCCAGAGCTCTCGGTGCCGACGCGGGGAGGGGACCGGTGTCGATGCTTCTTCGACTTCTTCCGAAGCATGTCACCGGAGCTCCCTGGCACCGACGAGGAGGACGTAGAATCCATCCGTCGCTTCCTCGGGGCCGAGACCGAAGGGGGTCGATCTCGGGGGGGGGCTGTACCGCAGGAGCCCTCAGGGTAGGAGGAGACCCACCCGAGGGCTCACCGCCACCAGCAGGGGAATGGACAGCCCTCACCTGCACTCCACTCGATGCACCACCGTCCGACGACATCAGGAGACGAGGTCCCGGTACCACCGACGTCGATGCAGCTATCCGATGTCTCGGCGCCGATGCAGAGGGCCGATGCCTCGATGCACTCGATGCACTGGCAGCCAAGGAAGAAGGTCTGGACGCTGATGACGTCGATGCACACGATGACCCCGGTGCCGATGCCGACGAAGAGCCCGAGAACAAAACGTTCCACTGGGCTAATCTCGCTACTTGAGTCCGCCTTTGTAAGAGGGAACACAGACTACAGTTCTGGGGACGGTGCTCGGCCCCCAGACACTGAAGACACGAAGAGTGCCTATCAGTGAGCGAGATTACCCGGGCGCACTGGGTGCACTTCTTGAAGCCGCTGGAAGGCTTCGATGTCATGGGCGGAAAAATCACGCCGGCGAAGTCAAAATCCGAAATGACGAATTTGGAGCACCAAAACTTTAAGGGAGAAAAAATCTCGACCGAGGCCGAAAGAGGCCTACCCCGACAACGAAAGAAAACTTACCGGGGCAAAACTGGAAATACGGGAAGGGGCAAACGAAACCCAAGGGGGTTTCCGGAGCACTTTCCGAACGAAAAAGAAACTTTTCCGAAGAAAAACACGTCGATTTAGATAACGGACGCGCGAGGTCGACTCTCCGGGGCTCGACACGACAAAAACACAGCCGTACCAAGTGCGGACGAAAGAAGACTGGCCGGCTCGAGCCGGTTTCGGGCGGGAAGACGGCCGCGCATGCGCGGTGCGCGCGAGAGCTAGCAAAGGACTTTGCTAGGAAGATTCCGATTGGAGGGGCTGCCGAGGACGTCACCCATCAGTGAGAACAAGCAGCCTGCTTGTCCTCGGAGAATTACATTACATGTGAATCCCACACTAGCCTCTTGAGTTCAGTGCGGCTTACAAAATAAGGGGGCCAGGCATCCCCAGGACATTAATTTCAACAATATCATTGCATCTATTGAATAACATACTTTCTGAATAAAAAACATTAAGTCCACCTTATATTTAAAAAGTTCATTTTACTTAATACAGGCAGTCACGAGTGAAATTCAGAAAAAACACATATAGGGCCAGATATACTAAGCATTTTTGTCAGACACATGGGGAGTACTTTTATAAGACAGCTCCTACATGAGAAGTCCAACAAGGCACCTAATTTATAAAGGCAACATAGGAGCCTATGGGCTTCTTTTATAAAGCCACGCTAGCAATTCCCGCACGACAAATGAGAGGAAGCCCGCAGGAATTGAATGGGCTTCTTCTCATTTGCACAGTGAGAATCGGCAGTGCAGCTATGTAAAAGAGGTCCTATGTGCCTTTAAAATACAGGCTTATCCAGACCAGCCTCACATTTTTATACCTGTTCTAACCTATATTTTCCATGGGCATACCCCTGCATATTTTATAAGAGAGCCCTCTTCTCCATGCAAGATGAGTAGTAAAACGCTAAAATTACTCCCAAAATGGTAAAACCTCTCACGAGTAGTTAGTGCTAGAATTGGAGATATAATACTGAAGGTGTAGAACAATCCACCCAAATATGAGAGAGAAATAAGAAGAAATAAACACCATCATCAAATACTTATTACCTTTGATGCAGAAAGGCCTTGTTTTTTTGGCATCCTTTTGGAGAAGGGTGTCAATTTAAAAAGGCTCTCTCTCTCTTTAGAAACATTTTCATTGCTGTTCTTTTTCCACAGTGGATGCCGACTTGGCACAGTTTTGAGTGGAGAATTTGAAGGAAATCTGTATTAAAAAAAAAAGCTACATGTGTCGGTGTAAAAAGTGCATTCCTTCTATTAGAAACTACTGACTCTATAACCGTTTCAAGTACACAGATCCTAGCCATTTCCTTTCCCTCCCTTGAATTTCTAAGTAGTGTAAAGACACTACAATTAGGCTTTCCAAGCAGGAAGTTGTGGTACCAACAATTAAAATACTGAGGGCCCTGTTTACTAGGCGTGTTAACTTTTTAGCACGCACTAATGATAGACACCCAATATATTTCTATGGGTATCTCTTATCGTTAACGTGCGCTAAAAAGTTAGCCTGCCTACAGCGTGGCTTAGTAAATAGGGTCCTGAGCATCTTTACTAAAGAAAAAACAAAAAAACATATTAAACCCTAACTAGTTAACCTGACAGTCCAGATAAGTGAGCAACATCTTAAATGTGATAGTAAAAGGACTCCTATAATTGTAGCCTAAGATATGCTAATGGATTTATCGTGCACTAAATGATAAGAAGCCCATTATGTTCCTATGGGTGTCTCATCTGTTAGTGCACCTTAGTAAATGGACCCCATAATTAGCTCAGAAGATAACTGTTAAGTGGAAACATGAGTTTCATGGTCATCTGGCCACTCACTGAATAGAATTAGAAGCTAAAGCCATTTTCATGTTCCCTTGGTAATGAGATTTCTGGCAAAATCCTGATTTATATGTAACAAAGACCAAGGAACTTAAGTAGTAACATTTCTAATAAGAAGTGAATTTTAAAGTGGTACTGAATTGATCTGGAACATCAAAATCATTATCCTATGGAGCAGATAGAAGTTAGTGACTTTGGTGATTTCACAGTGCATTCAACATTCTCTCACGTCCTTTGAAGCCTTCCCTCATTGCTAATTATGCACAAAATAGTAGATCAAGAGAACAATTGGCTTTATAAATCAACATTCTAATTCTTCTTTACAGCTCTGTGGTATCAGAGGTTTTCTGATAAATTACTGAAAACAGACATTACACATGTCTGGAAACAGCAGCTATAATAAAATAACTAATGCTACAGAATTACTACATTTTCAAGTAGTGTCTAAAATTCCAAAAGTGAAGCTGCTTGCTTGTAACTGTAGTTCTCTGCAGAGAAGTAGAATAAATCAAACGCACAAGTAGTGCTGTCATCTAATGAAGTGCTATTAACAATCAGTAAGGTAAAATTAGGTCTTACCTGATAATTTTCTTTCCTTTAGAAACAGTAGATGAATCCAGGAACTGGTGGATTATGTCCATCTACCAGCAGGTGGAAATAGAGATAACAGAACTCTTGGAAGTTATAGCAGACGGCCAGCCTAAGAAGGGTGTGAAACCGACATCCCCCGTACCAACACCTGAGCCCCGAAACGCGCATCTTCTGCTGAGGCGACATCCAACTGATAGTGTTTGACAAAAGTATGTTGAGACGCCCAAGTTGCTGCTCGACAAATTTCATCCACACGAAGAGTAGAGGTCTCCGCCCAGGACGTCACCTATGCCCGAGTAGAATGAGCTTGTAGAGCCAAAGGTGGCTCTCGACCTTGTGACAGATACGCTGACCCAATGGCCTCCTTAATCCAACGCGCTATAGAGGCTTTGGAGGCTGCCTCACCTCTCCGCGGCCCCAAAAGAAGGACAAAGAGGTGGTCTGATCACCAAAATTCATTGGTGACTTGAGGGTAACATAAAAGCACCCTCTGGACATCCAATAGTTGAAGGGATGCAAACTCCCCTGGAAAATCCTCTTTCTGAAACAATGGGAGAAACAGAGTCTGATTGAGATGGAATTCTGAAACTACCTTCGGAAGAAACCGTCCGAATAGAGACCCCCGAATCTGAAAACTGTAATAAGGGATTCCCTACAAGACAAGGCCTGTAGCTCAGAAATGCGCCGAGCTGAGGTAATCGCCACCAAAAAAACCGCCTTACGTGCAAGATCCTTATCCATTGCCTTTTGTAAAGGCTCAAACGGAGGCACTTTCAAAGCATTCAGCACCAGGTTTAGCCGCCAAGGACAAGGCTGCCGAGATGAAGGACTCCTTATAAAAAATGAACCACATCCAGGTGAGCTGCTAAAGGAGAATCCGGCTATTCGACCTCGAAAGCAAGCAAGAGCCGCTACTTGTACTCGCAGACAATTATACGCGAGACCCTTAGAAAGACCTTCCTGGAGGAAATCCATTATCACTGAAATCAACGCCACGAAGAAAAGATTTTCCATACTCGGGCATAAGCGTACGAAGTGGACAGTTTCCATGCTTGTAGAAGCGTGGTAATCACAGGTTCCGAAAACCCATTATTTCTCAATTGATTCCTTTCAATAGCCAGGCCATAAGACCAAAGCGGGAGGGATTTTCCATCTGAACAGAGCCCTGGCACAGTAGATCCGGTGTTACCGGAAGCCGCAGTGGAGTGTCGTGCAGTAAGCGAACAAGGTCTGTGTACCACGGCCTTCGGGCCCAGTCTGGAGCCACCAGGACCACGAGCCCGCGATGACGACTGATGCGATTAAGAACTCTTCCTATCAGAGGCCAAGGAGGAAACACATAGAGTAGCCCCTGCTTTGGCCATGGCTGCAGTAGGGCATCGAGTCCTGCAGACTCGGGCTGTCTTTTCCGGGAGAAGAATCTGGGCACCGTGGCCATGAGGTCCATCACCGGAGTTCCCCAACGACAAGAAACCAGTCTGAATGCAGCCGCCGATAGCATTCACTCCGTCACATCCCACAGAGTTCGACTGAGGAAATCCGCCTGGACACAGGACTGGCCCGCAATGTGAGCCGCTGATAGGCAAAGAACATGAGTCTCCACCCACTCCATGAGACAGGATGCCTCCACCGCTAGAGACCCACTGCGAGTACCTCCTTGTCGATTGATGTAAGCTACCGTCGTCGAATTGTAAGACAATACCCGAACAGGTCTCCCTTGCAGATCTTGAAAATCAGCCAAGGCATTCACCACCGCTCTCAACTCCAAACGATTTATGGACCACGCCGCCTCGAGAGGGGTCCAAGTCCCCTGAGTCACTCTGTGTAGACAATGAGCTCCCCAAACGGCCAGACTGGCATCCATCACGACCACCACCCAATTCAGGGAGGCTAACGGCATGCCCTTCTGCAAAGTGGTCGGGCAGATCCACCAATACATGCTGTCCCTGGCCGCATCCGTCCAGGGCAGACGCCATTGATAGTCCATACACATAGTCTCAAACGCGAGGGCGAGGCACACACAGCAAGGCGTGTACCTGTGCCATCAGTTTTATTCTCCGGCCATTGGGAAGGAAGACCTTCCCTACCTTCGTGTCGAAGAGCACCCCCAAGTATTCCAAGGTCTGAGTCGGACACAGTTGACTTGTCCAAGTTGACAATCCATCCCATACTGAAGAAGAGAGATCACCCTGGAGGTGGCATTCCGACTCTCCTGAGGAGAGGAGGCCCGAATCAACCAGTTGTCAAGATAAGGATGAACCCGAATTCCCTCCTTCCGTAAGAAGGCCGCCACCAACACGACCTTTGAAAAGGTGCATGGCGCCGTGGCCAGGCCAAAGGGAAGAGCTCGAAACTGGAAGTGAAGACCTAAAATCGCAAACCTGAGGAACCTCTGATGCAGTTGCCAAATTGGAATGTGCAGGTAAGCTTCTTTGAGGTCTAGTGCCGTCAAGAACTCTCCCGGCTGAACTGCTGCAATAACAGCTCACAATGTCTCCATGCGAAAATGACGAACTTGCAGAAACTTGTTCACGACCCTTAAATCGAGAACCGGTTGGAAAGATCCGCCTGTTTTTGGTACTACAAAGTAAATGGAATAGCGGCCTTTGCACAATTCGGGAGGTGAGACGGGCACTATGGGTCCTAACCTTAGAAGTTCTCACAATGTAGCTAGAACCGCTACCCGCTTTGACTGTGTTCCGCATTGAGACTCCAGAAAAAAAATTCAGCGACAGGTGCACTGAATTCCAGTTTGTAGCCATCTCGCACTACGTCTAGTACCCATTGGTCTGAAGTTATCTTGACCCACTCTGAAAGAAAGAGAGAAAGGCGCCTCCCCATCTGTTGCGCCCCAGAATAGGCCAGCGCCCCATCATTGTGAGGTGCGAGAAGCAGACCCTGTTGACCGGGGGCTCCCGCAGCTCGCTTTTCACTGTGAAAGGAAGATCTTTGCTGGAAACGGGGATGCTGAATGGAGCCAGAAGTTCGATCTGGGCGCTAACGGCGCGCATCCCGAAAACGGGATTTAGTGGGTTCCTGTTTGAAAGCCGTCCTAGGCTTATCCTCAGGGAGGCGCTGGGATTTGGACTCCCCCAAATCCTTAACAATTTTTTCTAAGTCTTCTCCAAACAAGAGTTTACCTTGAAAAGGCAGACGGATAAGTCGCTGTTTGGAAGCCATGTCAGCTGACCGATGACGAAGCCATAACATCCTCCGAGAGGAGACAGCCAAAGCCATAAGCTTGGCTGAAAAATGAACCAAGTCATAAAGGGCATCCGCTAAATAAGCCAGCCCTACCTCCATTTGAGCAAAAGCTGGAGCCCCGGAACCCTCTGGCTCCTGAAGAGACTCTTGTCTGGAGTGGAGCCAACTCAGACAAACTCTAGCCACATAGGAACTACAAATGGAAGCCTGAAGAGCCAATGAAGTTACTTCAAAGGAACGCTTCAACAATGCTTCCAGACGTCTATCTTGCATGTCCTTGAGTGCTACTCCACCCTCAACTGGCAGAGTAGTCTTTTTAGTGACCGAAGTCACAAGGGCATCCACCTTCGGTAGGGCAAACTGCTCTAATCGCCCCGACGTGACCAGATAAAGACAAGACATGGCCTTGGAAACCCTCAGAGCGCTATCTGGATCTGCCTACTGAGCAGAAATCAACTCATCAATGGCCTCATGCACTGGGAAAGCCCTAGCTGGACGTCTAGTGCTGGCCATCTTAGGATTCACAGACTGTGCAGCTGCAACATCTGGGTCTTCAATATTTAAAGTTACTAAAGCTTGCAAAATTAAGGATGATAACTCATCTTTGTGGAAAAGCGGCACCAAAGATGAATCATCCGCCTGATCCTGAGGAATATCGAGCTCCTCAATCTCCTCCCCCACCGCCTGTCTCCAGGACCCCTCAGAGGGGGCCACAACCGACGAAGCTGCCGATCCTGGGGCCAAGGACCCCTCCTCAGTACCAGGAGAGATCCTTCTCTTCTTAAACGCCGCCTCATCATCAGTCAGGGGCCCCAATTTACCGTTCTCGGTCCCAAGCACTGTCAAGAATTCAGAGGAGAGACCTGAGCAAGAAAGGGGGAGGGCCCGCTTCATAACAAATGCCTGATGCATCAATAAAACAAATTCTGGAGAAAAAAAATTCCCCTGCAGGACTGGTACCGGTCCGCATTTCCGACCCCCCCCCCCCCCCCCCCGACAATGCCCCAACTGAAGGAGAAGGCAGGAGAGCAGGAAGCGCTACTGGAACCGCTTCTGTAGCGCTAGGCAAAATGGCGCACGAACCATGCACCTCAGTGCGGGAAAATGCCGTCTCCCTAATGGAGGAAAAGCCCTCTGCCCCAGACACCTTAGCGCTGCAATTTCCCGCCACTGAACGCAGCTTCCCACAGCGGGAACAGCTTTTGACCATTTCCGCCACCATGCCACAAGGAAAAGAACCCGAAGCTAGCACTTACTAGCTGATCCCCCCTGCATCACTGAATCAAGCAGCAGAAGCCAAGGGAAATCGCTCTGGCTCTAACAGCAGCAGAAATCAGGCAGATTGCTAAAACCTGTTGTTTTTCCTTTATAACGTCGCCAGAATTCGCCCTTTCCTTTCTGAACACACTATCAGAACCCTCATTCACACTCACATCACCTCTCGCTTAGACTACTGCAACTTGCTTCTCACAGGACTTCCGCTCAGCCATCTCTCTCCTCTTCAATCTGTTCAAAACTCTGCCGCACGACTAATATTTCGCCAACGTCGTTATGCCCATATCAGCCCTCTCCTGAAATCGCTTCACTGGCTCCCTATCCGTTTCCGTATACAATTCAAGCTCCTCTTATTGACCTATAAGTGCATTCACTCTGCAGCCCCTCACTACCTCTCTCCGCCCTCATCTCTCCCTACACTCCTTCCCTAGAACTCCGTTCATTAGGCAAATCTCTAATTGCATCCTTCTCCTCCATCGCTAACTCCAGACTCCGCTCCTTCTATCTCGCCGCACCTTATGCCTGGAATAGGCTTTCTGAGCCATTACGTCTAGCTCCATCCCTGGCTGCCTTCAAATCCGGGCTAAAGGCCTACTTGTTTGATGCTGCTTTCGACTCCTGACTTGTCACTTTTATCTTATCCATGTGTCCTTCTGTCTGTCCTTCCCTTATCCTTATTGATCCTGTCTGTTTGTCCTGATTTAGATTGTAAGCTCTTTTCAGCAGGGGCTGTCTTTCTTCATGTTCAATTGTAAAGCGCTGTGTACAACTGGTAGCGCTACAGAAGTGATTTATAGTAGTAGTTATAGTAGACAGAAGCAATTCCTCGCAGCTCTCAACAAGTTTCCTTTTTTTGTTTTATTTAAATAAATTCTATGGTTCTCTTTTTTTTCAGTGAGGAGGGAAAGAGAGAGCAGAACAAGAGAGAATTGAAGCCTGTCAGCAGAGCGTACAGGGTGAGGCAGGGACCTCGCAGTAAAGCTGTCACCTTCAGTCACACACCTCCTCCCAGCTCAACTGGCCAGCGGCCCAGGAGTACTCTCAGTGGCCTTGAATCTAGGAGCTGGAGAGAAGCCCTCCATCCACCTGCTGGAGCTAGAGATATACTGATAGAGGGGCTGGCCGTCTGCTATAACTCCCAAGAGTTCTGTTATCTCTATCTCCACCTGCTGACAGATGGACACAACTGGATTCATCTGCTGTTTGTGGCAAGGAAAAGTAAATTAGAAGATTTTTCTGGAGGATGCACAGGACTTCCAGTACAACCACTACCTCACGTGCTCCTTCTCTTTCATAGCTTAGGAGTCAATTTCCCAGGATGGTGGGTAGATATGTGGTGTCTAGATTAGCCCATTATCTACAGAGGACCCCCCCCCCCCCCCCCCCACACTACCAATTACAGGTAAGCAGCTTTTGCTTTCTGTATAAAACTACAGATAAATTCTGAGTCCTCCATTATGGAAAAATTGGAGGTATGGAGAGAACACAAGTGCCTGAAGTATACTTGTTCTTAGCTGAGATGATTGCTTTTAGGATGACAATTTTCCATGTCAGGATCTTCAGGTGAATAGACTCCAAAGGTGGTTCCATGAGTTGAACAAAGACTACATTAGAGGTTCCATGGTACTGATAATTTCTTGACAAGGGATTTAATATCACAACCTCTTCATAAACCTCAAGATCAATGGATATAGAGAAACAGGGCTTCAGTGAATTTGTGATTGGAATGCTGCTAGTGCATTTAAACACACTTTAGATGAAGTGCTTATTGCTGATGAAGAGGCACAATGCCAAGTGATCTAAACCTTCCCACCATCATGTCTCCGATTTTGTTCAAATTTTATCTGTTGCGCAAGTCAGGTGTTAAACGAAGTTTCCCAAAATTTGAGTCTCTAACTGCAATAATTGCAAATCTAGACCCCCTTTTCTGAAAGGTTGTCAGTCCATGAGCACACGAGATTTGCCATTTTTGGGGTCTAATAAAATCCAAACATTTATAAGAATGACTAAAAAATTCAAAGCCTGTACAGTTTTTGATGCAAATTCTGATGAAATACATTTTAACATTACGGATGCAAAATCCAGTCAAACAAGTTGACTCAAAGAGTGCATCAAAATTGGTCGCGACTCATCGAAACATATTTGGACCAATATTCAGACCGCAACAACTTCCATGCAAACAAAGATACGGACTTGAAATTTTGAACAAGCATTATGCTTGTGCTGGACGTAATACTGCCAGATTTGCAACTAACCAGCATCTATAATCGCCCTGCAGGATCTCTTAAGTTGGCACCGTCAGCGCAAATGGTAAAATGTACCAAAGTTCAAAGCCAATTATTAAAAGTCTGCCTGAATCAGCATGTGAACAGTATCATCTGAAAAAGAAAATTGTGCTCTAAAACACTGATATGTTTTTGTTTTGCAATGCCACCATTAAGTAGTCATTTACTTAGGTCAAAGTATATTTAGTACGCTTGATGCGCTAATTTTTCTTCATTTCTAGGAAATTGAGTCTTAATAGTCGCTTAAAAGTATTGATATATTTATTCATTCGTATTTTATTCGTTGATTGTCCAATCGTTTATTGTGCGCTGTTATGGTGGATTGGAAATGTTTGTGAAACGTCAGTTGAACAGAAGGATGCTTTCATAAGCTTTATGTATCCTCATGGTCCCGCTACTTCATTTTATTGGCTGGTAAGGCACGATACTTGCTGGATCCCAGAACTTATCATTGCTATTATTCCAGCTCCATCAGTGACATCATCTGGTCGGCAATATAGTTTCCCTGAAAACGTTCTCTTGCAGATCAATGATGCTTTCAGAATGATGAAGTAATTGAAGAAGGTAGGCTTGGGAACCTGCAGTGAAGTAACTGAAGAAGGCAGGCTTGGGAACCTGCAGTAAAGAAAACCATAATTAGGCTTGGGATCCTCCAGTAAAGATACCCACCCATGGCTGTTACTGCATGGCTATCGGGCGTGGCCCCTATGGGATGCTGGTTTCAATGTGATAACCAGTAATGGCTCAGCCATCATGGACCAAAGCAATACATCGCGCACACAAAATATAACATACTTTGACCTGAGTAAATGGCTACTTAATGGTGGCATTGCAAAACAAAAACATATCAGTGTTTTAGAGCACAATTTTCTCTTTCAGATGATACTGTTCACAAGCTGATTCAGGCAGACTCTTTTTTAATAATTGGCTTTGAACTTTGGTACATTTTACCATTTGCGCTGACGGTGCCAACTTAAGAGATCCTGCAGGGCGATTATAGATGCTGGTTAGTTGCAAATCTGGCAGTATTATGTCCAGCACAAGCATAATGCTTGTTCAAAATTTCAAGCCCGTATCTTTGTTTGCATGGAAGTTGTTGCGGTCTGAATATTGGTCCAAATATGTTCTGATGAGTCGCGACCAATTCTGATGCACACTTTGAGTCAACTTGTTTGACTGGATTTTGCATCCATAATGTTAAAATGTATTTCATCAGAATTAGCATCAAAAACTGTACAGGCTTTGAATTTTTTAGCCATTCTTATAAATGTGTTTGGCTTTTATTAGACCCCAAAAATGGCATTTTGGTAAATGGCGCACGCTCATGGACTGACAACCTTTCAGAAAAGGGGGTCTAGATCTGCAACTATTGCAGTTAGAGACCTCAAATTTTGGGAAACTTCGTTTAACACCTGACTCGCACAACAGATAAAATTTGAACAAAATTGGAGAACATGATGGTGGGAACATTTTTTTTTTAATTTTAGACCACTTGGCATGGAATGACCCTTTATTTAGCACTTGTCAACCAAACATGCCAGTTTACAATTAAACAACAACAACAACAAAAAAAACAGTTAAGCAGTTATCTAGATCTTGCATACCAAAGAATGTGACCCTCTCTTTCATTTAAAAGATGGATGTTTACCCCCTGGGGCTGTTTTCTAGATGCCAACATAAATATTGTGTAATTCTGTAGATAAAAAGGAGGGGTGCAATCACCACATATTCAGTATCTATGCTAGTGAATGAATGTTCAGGTGAAGAATCCTGCCCTAATCTTGTTATAGAGCACTGGTCTTGCAATCCAGAGGTGGCCGGTTCAAATCCCACTGCTGCTCCTTGTGATTTTGGGCAAGTCACTTAACCCTCCATTGCCTCAGGTACAAACTTAGATTGTGAGCCCTCCCAGGACAGAGAAATATCCAGAGTACCTGCATGTAACTCACCTTGAGCTACTACTGAAAAAGGTTTGAGCAAAATCTAAATAAAATAAATCAATGATAAAAAGAGTGTCAGTCAATCAATCAAATCAGGGATTTGGGTGGAAACCAGATTTGAAAAGACCACGTAGGAGCAATAACATTTACTGCAGTCTTGTCCGGTTTTATCTTTTACAAAAATTTCTAGATATTAATGAAACAGGAAAGCAAGCATAAACAAGATCTGTCCCCCACTATATATTAAAAAGCATCCAAAGAGATCTGTAGAAGAAAAGAGGTGGTTTCCTGTTTTTTCCTCCTGGTGTAAAAAGGTCTACTGTCAGTTCCCTATTGCCAGAAGAGATCCTGGAAGAAGGGAACTCTGACCATTTAGCATTCTTTTGTGAAACTAAAGAAAATGAGCAAGCTCAAATGTATTTATGTTTTGGAAACTTGGCAGAGCTAAAGTTTCTAGCCATATTCCCGAAGCCAAAGCCCAGCTGCAGCCTTCTAAAGTCTCTTTGCATAGACTATAAGAACCTATACCTCTTCATTTATGAATTGTACTTGGTCTTCTCTTCCCAGACAACTCTGGCAAATATTTTTAGGCACTGAATAAGGACTTCATTTTACAAGATTTATTATTTTTACCTTGTTCCAAGCCCCTTAAGAATGATGGGACAAGGTATAGGTCCACCGCCCTTTGGCACATCTGTTATTAAGATTATCTGATGCTGAAATGCTACTCCGAGGAACACTTTTGTTTTCCCTTTATACAAGCGCACAGAGAATGTACATATTTATCTTTTGGAAATGACAAAGGTCTCAGCTGATGTCAATGAAACTTCACATACTACATTCAATTAATTGTGACTTTCAGTAAAATAAAGTTGAGCTACAGTAGTTGCCATGTGGCCTAGTAAGTATCAAAGAAGAGAATGAACTGAATAACTTTTTATTTGCATCAGTTAACAATAATCTTTATTAGAGCATCTGGCCTGTCTTGAGGGAGACAAATTCTTCCCAACTGCATGTCTATTAAGGCTCCAGTGTAATTTATTTACTACATTAGTTGCAACATTGATAAACTCCACAGATTCTAAGCTAAATTGTACAGCCTGAATACTAGTTGAACTGAAGTGGCATATGCCCTGTTCTCTGATCCACATCATTGAGAACTTACGTGGGAGGGCATGGTACTGGTTATTGTGTTTCTTGAATTAAAGTAGTTCATAAATTTCCTGTAGCTGGGTTGAATTAGTATGCATCCACAAGTTCAAGAATGCATAATTAGACATTTCTGTCCAGCACAGGAAGAACTCATCTTGAACTTTTCCCAAAGGACCAAAACAACAAAGCTGTTGAGGTCCCCAAAATTCAACATTGGTGTGGCTGGTCCAGCTTGCTTTGGAATTAATAGCCTGTTGGGTTTGGGGGCTTAGAAGGTATTGCTTTCTCTCTTTAATAAAGCACCCACTTCTTGCTACAAGGAACAGCTCTATACAAGTAACCCAGCAGAGAAAAAGAGAACAGGCTCAGAGAGACTTCAGAGAAATTCAAGCAGTAGCCCTACCTTTATTATTAATAAAAATCACCCATCCATTAGCAAAGGATAGGCTTCACTGAACAGCTGAAATGTCCTCCATATTGGACAACTGGATGGTAGATGATATGGACTGATGCTGTTCATGTTCAAGAGGAGGAGGACATCTTCTGCTATGAAGATAGCTGTGTCTTCTGGTGCTGTTGTGGTTGTGTAGCTCTGGAATACTGCTGGCAAGTACACTGTATAGATAAGTCAGTCCTCCAATTCTTAAAAGAATTTTACAAAACAACTTTGTGTATCCTATGACCCAGATGTAATACAGGGAGAAAGATTCTGGTGATCTGTAGCCCCCCTCCCCCCCCTCAACAAGTTTCTCTGGCAGTCTAGTGGCCTTCTCCCCCTGGAGCTACTTACGGTCAGAGCTGGCAAGCGCATTGTTTCAGACCCTCACTGACTGATTATGGGGCAGGAGCAAACATGAGCACTAGTATGGTGCTAATAGCCTTTAGCACCTGCGTTTGCTTCTGATCATTGGCCCACAGGAGCGGGAAAGAGGGGGAAGAGTCTGCACGGGAAGGGATAGAATGGAAAGAGGGAATTGATGCACATGAAGAGAAGGGATGGGAAGATAGATTTGAGAAGAAATCAGAAAAATGGGAGAAAGATGAACGTGACAGATCAGTGCCAAACAGACTTAGTACAGGAAGTAAGAAAAGTAATAGCAAATGGACGACCATGGAAACAGAGTTAAGTGAGACAGACCCAGAGACTAGGAACAAGATTATTTGAAAACTTAAAAATCATCAGCCAACAAAAGGTATAAAAAACCCGATTATATTGGGCAGTTTAGTGACTGAATTATACCAATGCCGACAATTGACAGCTATCTGCTTTATTTTGCACTGTAGGAGGACATGCATTTCTTTCTGGAGGCTGGTAGCTCCGGTTGCAGTTTGTACCTACATTTCAGTTTTGCTTTGCATGTTTTTTTTTGTTTTTTTTAACAGGTTAGAATCATGTTCTGCATCTGCAACTGAGGTGAAAGATTCTGCTTGAATGTATTGACTGTAGCAATCTGTAACAGTCCAGCTTGTTCCAGTTTCCCAGAGTATATTGATGCTCTAGGGCCCAGTGCAATATTTATAGCCGTGTCTTTCAAAGGTGGGATAGGGCTGTTTTGGTCTTAGTAAGTTTGCTATATAGTGTACAGTGGAACCCCCGTTATAACACACCCCACAATAACACAAATCTGCTTATAATACGATCAAGTCTCACCTCCCTTTTATTTTAACTTACATTTCCTCTGTCAGCAATAATGCTTGTGTTCGCTTGAAAACTATTCCCACCAACGTAAGCTCTGTCTGTGCCGGTGTGAAAACAATCGCAAGTAGACTCTTCACATGCAGAGTGAGGCTGAGCCTAGTGCTGGTGTGAAAACAAGTTCAGGTGGACTCTGTCTACAACTTAAGATAAGCTCTGTCCATTTAGAAACCATCTCATAAGCAGAAGTCTTTCACTAAAAAATTACCTGCACTCAATCAACTAAAGTCTGGCAATTAAACGCAGCTAGCTAAAGAGCCATACATTGATGAATGTACTCTGTGAGGGTGGAGGAAAGAAGAAGATTAATCACACTACTAACCCTGTAGTGAAATAATAGCAGAGCTGCCAAGTTACCCATTCCAGGAGGGAGACTTTGTCCAGTCCTGGTTTTAAACACATTCCAAAGCAGTGTGGGACTTGTAGTCCATGATTCTATCCATTGACATCAGTGCTGCAGGTCCCATAATGCACCAGGACGAGGTTGGCAGAAATCCAGGACTGGCCAAAACATCTCTCTCCTGGAACCGGTAACTCGACAGCGCTGTAATAGTGTACAGACCCTTATGGTAGATGAATTCAATTACATATTACTATGGGTTCCTTAAATGTTAACGAATATGCTTTATCACAGGGAGTGACCATCTTTCTCTAAAATTTGCAGATCCTGATTCATGAGTGTGTGGTAACCTGCCCATGATTGTTGCTTGTGACTGGCCCAATTTAGCAAAGATACTTACCTGTAGCAGGTATTTCCCCGAGGAGACCAGGCTATATATTCTCTAAGGTGCCTTCTTGGCCTCAGAGAATAAGTACATAAGTAATGCCATACTGGGAAAAGACCAAGGGTCCATCGAGCCCAGCATCTTGTCCACGACAGCGGCCAATCCAGGCCAAGGGCACCTGGCAAGCTTCCCAAACGTACAAACATTCTATACATGTTATTCCTGGGATTTTGGATTTTTCCAAGTCCGTTTAGTAGCGGTTTATGGACTTGTCCTTTAGGAAACCGACCAACCCCTTTTTCAGCTAAGCTAACCGCCTTCACCACATTTTCCGGCAATGAATTCCAGAGTTTAATTACACGTTGGGTGAAGAAAAAGTCTCTCTGATTTGTTTTAAATTTACTACACTGTAGTTTAATTGCATGCCCCCTAGTCCTAGTATTTTTGGAAAGCGTGAACAGACGCTTCACATCCACCTGTTCCACTCCACTCATTATTTTATATACCTCTATCATGTCTCCCCTCAGCCGTCTCTTCTCCAAGCTGACTAGCCCTAGCCTCCTTAGTCTTTCTTCATAGGGAAGTCATCCCATCCCCGCTATCATTTTAGTCGCCCTTCGCTGCACCTTTTCCAATTCTACTATATCTTTCTTGAGATGCGGCGACCAGAACTGAACACAATACTCAAGGTGCGGTCGCACCATGGAGCGATACAACGGCATTATAACATCCTCACACCTGTTTTCCATACCTTTCCTAATAATACCCAACATTCTATTCGCTTTCTTAGCCGCAGCAGCACACTGAGCAGAAGGTTTCAGTGTGTTATCGACGACGACACCCAGATCCCTTTCTTGGTCCGTAACTCCTAACGTGGAACCTTGCATGACGTAGCTATAATTCGGGTTCTTTTTTCCCACATGCATCTCCTTGCACTTGCTCACATTAAACGTCATCTGCCATTTAGCCGCCCAGTCTCCCAATCTCGTAAGGTCCTCTTGTAATTTTTCACAATCCTGTCGCGAGTTAGCGACTTTGAATAACTTTGTGTCATCAGCAAATTTAATTACCTCGCTAGTTACTCCCATCTCTAAATCATTTATAAATATATTAAAAAGCAGTAGTCCTAGCACAGACCCCTGAGGAACCCCACTAACTACCCTTCTCCATTGTGAATACTGCCCATTTAACCCCGCTCTCCGTTTCCTATCCTTCAACCAGTTTTTAATCCACAATAGGACATTTCCTCCTATCCCATAAACCTCCAATTTCCTCTGTAGCCTTTCATGAGGTACCTTGTCAAACGCTTTTTGAAAATCCAGATACACAATATCAACCGGCTCCCCTTTGTCCACGTTTGTTTACTCCTTCAAAGAATTGAAGTAAATGGGTCAGGCAAGATTTCCCCACACAAAATGGACAGGACCCCCACCTTTGACATCTCATGGGGAACCTAATAGTGGCAAAGATTATCATATAAGGAGAAAATTAAATCCTCAGGGACAAGAATTTACTTTCTGCTCCCAGGTGCAGAACCAATCATTCTCTAGCATAAATTATTTTTTTAATTACTAAAAGATTTAATTTGTACTTTAGGATGCAACTACTGACAATATTCTAGTGTCCGATCATGCTCGCTTGACTTGGAATTGAACCCTGTAGTTATGGCAAAGCCTTTATGGCTATTTAATAATGCCCAGGTTAATCAAACATGACATCTCTGGCCGAGACCAAAGACCATGTGCATACTGGCCATGATAGTGCACTCCTCAGCCCTTGAGGCTGGCATCTGTCGACTACTATGCAGCACGGTGGATCCAGAGGCATCCCCTTGGACAGGTTGGTCATCCAAAGCCACCAGCGGAGGCTGCTGTGCTCCCCTACTGGCAATTTTCTCTGCAGGGAATCCCTCTGTGGCAACCACCTGGAGAGAAGGGACTCCTGAAGAGATCTCACGTGTGTTCTGGCCCAAGGCACTGCCTCTATCGTCATTGCCATGGAGCCCAACACTTGGAGTCCCTTGCATCCGGCACTAATCTGTGCAGAAACTTTGCCACGTCATCTGGATCATCTGAAAATTCTATCCAAGACCTTCTCAGACCTGCAAAAGCAAGCTCTAGCTACCAAGGAGCTACAAATAGCTGCCTGTACTACTAAATCAAAACTACTCTTTAAACAAAGCTTCCATACAGCAATCCTGAACATTAACAGCAGTGCCATCATCCACAGAACAGTATTCCTCTTAGTAACACCGAGACTACAGTGTTGTAGAGATATGGTACAGCTAGGAGCCCTTCTTGGGCCTCCACTGGAATGGTGGAAGGCAAAACCTTGGAGTTTAGACTCTTAAAAACAACAGGTAATATTAAAAATCAATGGCTGGTATAATTGAGGCCTTGTTGGAAAAGCATGGCCTAGTAATTAAGCTTAAAAGGAGGTCTAGATGACTGGAAATGGAAAAGTTAGGCCAAGGAGACTAATCAGAATGGAAGTTCAGTTGTAGTCTGAAGATACAAAATGGAAGATGAATTGCAACATGAGTTATGAAATGGAAACTGTAAGGCTACGTGTCAGTTAGAAAAAATTGTTTATCATGCCAGGTGCAAAATTAAGGAACTTGAAATAGAAGAAAGGCAGGTGAGAGGGGGATTTGTGGTGGACTAGGTTTTTGAAAAACAAGTTTATCATAGCAGTCTATGGGCCTCATTACTTTCAATGGAGAGAGAGGGTATAACAGCAGGGCTAAATCTGGGAGTGGCTGGCAGAAGACCCAGATGCTGCCAGAGGTGCTGTTGCTCTGTCCTGAAGTCAATTGATGTCTCTGATTGCATTGCCTTGTATTGGTAAGCATAAATAATATATATCACTTTACCATCTGTCTTCTCTCATTCCTGTAGAAAATCTAAGATTTTACGGTAACCCTATGACAGACATGAGTACTAGTAAGAGTCCAGATAGCCCATCAGTGATAAGGAGTCAGATGGCCATAAGGTACCTTATAGACAAAAGCTTTCTAGTCAATCCTACCGCTGACTGGTCATATGTCCCCTCAACACCAGGGACTTTATGGACAGTCTACGGTACATCAATTCAGTGTCTACAACCAGAGGCTAAGAAAAAATTTGTCTGAATCAGGGACCGGATAGAAACGAACCATAGACTTAGCGAGTCTAAAGAAGAATCAGACATGTCCCACTGTGCCTGAATGTCAGCCATGGTATCCTGGTGCATAAGAACGAATGCCCTTCACTAGGAGATCCAACTGGGGCTGCTCTCCCTCAAAACGTAACGTAGTAGACACCAAAGAAATTCTCTTTGTGAAAAATTATAAACCACCGAAGAGTCCCAGGGAGGAGAGGCTCAGCACTCGAGTCTACAGGAACCTGTCCTTTGCTTAACACCACACAATCTTGTTCCTCGAGAAGGCATCTCCTGGTCTGGGATCAGAATCTGGTCTTCCTCTAAGTCCCAGACTCCCTAGGTTGCTTAGCAGAGACAAGCTGACCCTCCACAGACTCTCTCAAAGGAGCTGAAGGAGGGCCTGATTTGTGTAAAAGAAAATCTTTGTACATCGGCAGGACAAATTCAGGAGGAAACCCCCCTTCCGCCCCTGCTGGTACAGTAGGTTTACTCCCTGGTCCTGCTCTGCCGAAAGAATTGGCAGAGAGGGAGGCCAATCTGCTGACAGACGGGAAGATGGCGGCATTTCCCGCCAAACTGGAGCCCGCAGTTTATCCTTCCCACTGTCCGAATCCTTTACTACCCAAGGCTGCCGCTGCTGAGACCAAAAAAGAGAAGGACCTGCCTCTGGTGAAACTCCTAATGCAGTGCAATATTTACAGCATCGACTCATTCCCAACAAAATTAGAAACAGAGGCCAGCCACAACAAAAGGGAGCTGCCTTGCTTGCTCACACCTCTGCTAATATTACATCACAGTACCTGGCTGACAACAGGGAGGAAAGGACCCCTACCACTTGAGTGCGACACCCCCATGGGCCTCAGCCTCCACACTCAGGCTAAGACAGCGGATGCACAGAACGAGAAGAAAATACTCCAGAGATCAATACAATTCTGCTAGCCTTAAAGTATTAGCTGTTCTAACACAGAAAGATATTAAAAGAAAGCAGAAAATAAGGAGACTGAAGGGCTCACCACCTTCTGGAGACTGAATACTAGATCTGTCTGTAGCTGGCATGGGCTCTTATTGGCTCTCTCTAGAGAGTTCAGTATTCACCTGCTGGAAGGCATGCACAACCCATCAGTCACATTCTGGGCCGGGCTGGTCCGGAGGGACACTAAGGAATGAAATGTTAGACCAGTGTTCTTCAATGCAAGGCCCAGCGCCAATGCCCCTCATTGTATTTGTTTTTCACCTTCACTGCCTCTCTACCCAGGCTCAGGACAGAAAAGGGAAAATGGATTGGGGGAGGAAAGAGGCACATGCTTGAAGGACAAGGCATTTCTCAATTAGACAAAAGAGAATATATTTGGAAATGCTCACAACCTTAAGGATAACCTGCAATGAGTTTTGAAGTTAGGCTGGTAGGGATAGATGTTAGCTACACACTGGTCAGCAGTGCTGTGGCCCTGCATGGGAAGATAATTGGCAGCTCTCCTCCAGTTTTAAACACCACTGTGTTACTCATGAAGCAAAATACAGTTATTCCTAATACAAAATTAGCATACCTCACTGGCACCCACAGAAGTCCTTAATGCCTCCTAAATAGGAGGTGGTAAGTGCTCCCGCATTAATTTTGTTAAAATGGCTGCATGCTAATGCCAATATTAGTGCATGGCCATGCTAGAAATGGACTTAGCATGCCCTAACATGGAACTTTCCTGCGTGCTAAGCCCATTTACTAAAGCAGCTTATTAAAAGAACCTCAATAGGAATAAATTGTGTGCTGGGACATACTATGTACAATACCTGTATAGCTGAGTACTATCTTCAAGATTTTCTGACCCCCATCTACCTTTCACATCTTCAATGACATGGTTCTTCAAAAACTTTCGTAGTAGTTGTATAGTTTGCTGTCTAGTAACTTCTGGGCCAAAATTGCTATTGTTCCTCAGTAACTCGTGAAGACAGTCAATAGCTTCACAGGCAGTAAAACAATTTCCATAGAGTCTGAAGTGTTGTCTGTGTTTCCTTAGCGGCATTCCTGCCCTGAAATGTTTTGTTATTTCATTCCACTATAAAAACAAGAAAAAAAAACAAAAAAACTTTTGTGTCAGTCCTCAGTACAAAATCAGTGCAACTGAATCTACACACACACAAAAAACCAAACATTTATTCCAAGTTTACACATTTTTTTTAAACCTTTTTTGTTGGTAATATTTCTAAACTTCCTGCTATTATATACGTCATTATCTTTCCACACAAAAAAAATAGCAGACATTTTAAATCACTGAAGTTGCCAGATAAGTCATAATCCAGTGTATGAGTGGATTAGGTAACTAAGCAGATGTGGAAGAGCAAACTGATGGACTCATTTATACTGAGTCTTATTGCTAAGAAGGAAAAATTGTTTTACGCAATAATTTCCTTTAGTCTTGCCATACACCAATTCACACCTTGGGGTGTTATGTCCATCGACTAGCAGATGGAGAAAGTAACATAGTAAATCACAGCACATAAAAACTTGAATGATCTATCCAGCTTACCAACAGTCACACATTTATCAAGTCATGATTAAAGCAACAATGAATAGGATATAAAATACTTGATCATTGTCATTTGTAGAATACAGACTGCAGGAAGTCCACCTGGCCCTGTAGTTCCAACTACTGAAGTTGCCTTCAAAGCCTACTCTAGCCTGTCCAAAATCAGTCTCTCTCATTTGTAGAATACAGACCATAAAGTATGGGTGGCACTGTCCTCATTCCAAATTACTGGAGTTTGTCAAAGCCCTCTGCAGCCCATCCTAAACTGGATTGCCACATACAGGACCCAGACCATACAAGTTTGCCCAGCACCAGCCTTAGTTCTTTACAGCGAGAGTCACCACCTAAGTGCCACTCGACATGCAGACACATGCAACCATTTAATTAAAAAAAAAATACCATTCATTTTCTAATTAGAGACAGAAGACTCTATTCATCCAGCTGTTTCTCATCAGAAGGGCCGCATACACCAGGATCCTGGTGTATTTTCGGATCAGAAGGGATGAATACACCAGGATCCTGGTGTATTTTCGGATCAGAAGGGATGAATACACCAGGATCCTGGTGTATTTTCGGATCAGAAGGGATGAATACACCAGGATCCTGGTGTATTTTCGGATCAGAAGGGATGAATACACCAGGATCCTGGTGTATTTTCGGATCAGAAGGGATGAATACACCAGGATCCTGGTGTATGTGGCCCTTCTGATGATAAAGAGCTGAACTTAGGTGTTTGCTGCCCCTCAGACAACGAATACAGCTGGATTTAGGTGTGAGCAGCCCTTCCAGAAAGTTTTGGACATATGCAAAGAGAGTTTCTGCTGTGTCTAGCAGGTACAATAATTTTTAATGCTGTTTTGCTGATTTAAAATTTTATGTTATATGTTCATAGGGGAAGCTTTAAAATAAATGACATTTTTGTCAAATTTTAAAAAATGACAGGCATTAAATCTTTTGCAAGTATTTTTATAGAGGACTATCTTTATTGTCATCATGATGAAAAAAACAGGCATCTAGTGCTCCAATGAAAACCACAATGCAGCACTGGAAATAAAGCAGCTTCTGCAGTACTGACAAATATATTTTGAAAATAACCCTCCCCCCCTTCACAGACCCTTGAAAATTCCACCAGCCCCCTACAACTCCTCTTAGTTCTTTCCCCCCCCCCCCCCCCCCCATCCCCTTACAAGACAGAATGCAAATCTACTTTGCTATTCTTTTTGGCAAACGGAGATGGCTGCTGTAGGAGACAGGCTTCAACTTTATAGTCATACTGTCTCATACTTATTCCATTTCCCCTCAAGGAGATAAGAGTTTTCAGTTTTGGCATAGTATAAGACATCACAAGAACAAAATATAAGAAAACCACTGGACTGCATTAGGGGCTTATAGCCCATGTAGTTATGTTTAAACAAAAGAGATCTGCATGAAACAAAATATTTATTTGGACTTATAAAACCACTTGCCCCTGACATGATCAAAATAATCCATTTGTGTATCTACCAAGGTAATCTTCCACAAAACAGATTGTGATTCCATGTGCCCCAATGAAAGGAGAGTTTAATTCTACTTCCATTTAATTTCAATATATTCCATCATCTTTATAACACCAGACTTCACAAGACAGATTGCAACAACAGTTAAGATGAACCCATTAGGAAACAAGCTATCCTCACTAAAATCTGTCCATCTATATTGGACAGAATAACAGTGAAGAAAAATGACTACAAACTACAGAGTTTATAATTCCTGTTTCTACCAGTTACAATACATTTTGAAGCTTTTTAAATGATATTCTGTTATGTCTTATCTTCCACCCTTGTAAGGCATGCCTATCCAACTGAAACAGCTTTAGACTTGTTACAAATGGACCAACAATAAAGAACAACCTGGATCAAACTCATAGGTTTGCTTGCTTTGTTTTGATTGTATTTTTATTTATTGCATTTGTATCCCACATTTTCCCACCTATTTGCAGGCTCAATGTGGCTTACAGAGTCCTGTTATGGCAATGTCATTCCAGGATATCAGATACAATTAGTGATGTAAACAGGTTAAGTAAAGGGAAAAAGAAGAGCTTTAAGGGAAAGCATAGACGACTGCGTGGGGGAGTGGAAACAGAGATTAACCAAAAGGCTTACAGTGGATTCGATAGCTCACTTCCACTCCAGTCTATTACACCTCCTTGATAGTGCACGACAAAGGGCCCAGGAGAACCTGGAAATAAGAGGACTAGAGAACCAAAGCGCTGGGTTATAACTACTGATCGCTGCATAAAGCAGTGGCGGCCGTCAAAACAAAGAAGCGCTCCAGTTCGAAAGGTAGTATTTAACAGATCCGGAAAATCCCGGGGAACCCGCAGATCTGGCTTTTACACCTCAGCTACATTACTGAAAGAAAACACACGACAAATGGTTTGGTGCCAACTACGATCCTCGTCATAGCTGCATCATATATTCTCATATAAGGAGGTCACAGATCATCTCAGTTTTGCTAGGGAGGAGAGGGTGGGTCAAAGCCCTAGTAGCACAGAACGATATGGGAGAATGAAGCCATCCCCGGCACAGCCCACGGGAGTAAGCCCGGCCACTCTCGGGGACTGACCTGGCAGTGCGGGTCTCCTTCGTTCAACCTCAGTTCTTGTAAAGCCACAGCCAGAGCCGGGGGCGTGAGACACCAATCGTCTCTTACCAGCCTCGTAGCTCGGTAGGGTCCCGGAGGAACGCGACTTTCCATCCCTGCCGAAGTAAAAGAAACCGGGCAGAGGAGACGCAGCAGCCCCGCGCGCTTAGCGCCAGCACCATCCAGGACCCACGGGTTTAATGCCGCACAGCGGCAGCAACGAACCTTCCCATTCGACTCGCTAATAACCGTCCGTCAGACTTTTCACCAACTTCCTGCCTATTTGAACGGGGAGCTCGAGCATGCAGGTGGAGGTGATTGGAGAAGAGAAAGGGCACGTGACCAGGCACCCGGGCTACTGTATGGGCGGCACTGAGGCGGCTTACGTCAGAGGACCACGCCCCCGCATTCCTCGGTCGACTCGTAGCCAAGCGCCTGAGTGGGTCATCACAGGAGGAGAAATTCCATTTTAGTAGTTTTGCAGGGAGGAGCATGGAATGAAGGCCGGGGTCAGGCTGATGTTGTTTGTGCTCTCTCTTCTCTGCGTCTTTCAGAGCCCTGTCTTTAACCTCCCGGTTGGGATAGGCAGAGAGAATATATCCCTGTAAAAAACCGTAGTCAATCTCATTCGCTTCAACACATTTGTATCCCAGAATATTGTTGTATTATAATTTAATATTTTGATCTAAATAAGGAGCGTAGATCTTATTTGTGGTCTGAAATATTTTCCTTATATGATAACTGTTGTTATTATAGTTTTATATCGATGATATTTGGGTATTAGGGGTAATGGAATTTCTCCACCCCACCTGACCTGATGACCCACTCGCTCGTTCTTTATCGTTGGCAGGGTCTTCAGGGCCGTGCCTAGGGTCTCTGGCGCCCCCCTGCAGACTATCAGTTGGCGCCCCCCCCCCCCCCCCCCCATGTGGCATGCCTTTCTCCCTTCTCCCACCCTGCCTCCTTTTTCAGCCCATTACCATAAAAGGTGAATGACAAGGGCTGTAGAATTTAGGCTTTAAAGTAGAAAATGACATGGGGACAAAGTTTGTCCCCTGTCACCGTCCCGTCATTCTCTATTCCATGCATCAAATTATTTTCTCTCTCGGCTCCAGATTTAGTGGACTGCGACTCTTTAAACAGCAGTTTTCAAACCATTTCATTATTGAAGTAACTATATAATTACAGTCCCTGGTTTCCTGACTCTGCACATATAAAAATTCATATGGAAATAATCTACTGCTGTAAAGAGACTACTTCCATGTTAATATTTTCTTGTAAAAACGCTGCATTTTTACATTAATAAAAATGTGACATGAAAAGCAAGTAAACATTTATCAAAAACATACATTTCCAATACTTCAAGAGGTTTTTGCCGATTGTGGATTTGATTTGAGATAGAAGATAAGTTAACTATTTTTTGAAGTTAAAAATGTAATAAAAATTAATGAAACAAAAAGAAAATGCTAAACTTTGTCCTGAATGAAGAAACATAAGCACATTTCAGGCCCTCGAAGAACACATGAAAAAAAACCAATGGACTGCATTAGGGGCTTATAGCCCATTTAGTTATGTTTAAACAAAAAAGATCTGCATGAAACAAATTATTTATTTTTATTTTGACTTATAAACCACTTGCCCCTGAAACATGTACAAAACAGAATAATCCATTTGTGTATCTAAAAGGTAAACTAGTACAAAACAGATAAAGATATGATTCCATGTGCCTCAATGAAAGGAGAGTTTAATTTTACTTTAATTTACTTTCAATCTACCGTATTTTTCGGACTATAAGACGCACTTTTTTCCCCCAAAATTTGGGAGGAAAATGGGGGGTGCGTCTTATAGTCCGAAGGTAGCGTTTTTGGACCGCCGTCCCGTACTTACACGATTCCATGTTCCCTGGTGGTCTAGTGACGTCGGGGCAGGAAAGAGCCCCCTCTTTCCTGCCCATCGCGCTGCTCTCCATGCTCCTCACTGCTTTCTGACGGTCTCGGCGATATTCAAAATGGCCGCCGTGTAAGTACGGGACGGCGGTCCAAAACTCGGACAAGACGCACCGGAGCACCTAGGTGCGTCTTATGGTCCAGTGCGTCTTATAGTCCGAAAAATACGGTATTTAATTTCAATATATTTCCATCTTTATAACACCAGGCTTCCCAACAACAGTAAAGATGAACCCACCATGAATTAGGATATCCTCACTGAAACTGTAATCTGTATTGTATAGAGAACAGTGTATAAAAATGAGCACACAATACAGAGTTTATAACTAGTTCTGCTACCAGCTACAATAATTTTTTAAGCAGTTTTAGAGATAGAGAACTAAAAACAAATAGTTTATCCTTTTGTATCAACATATTTGTAAAACTTCCTCCTAAAGAAATCATAGAACTAACTTTATTCTGCCACTCTGTATGTATGGATTACCCCATTGGAAGTGGGATTTTAAATTTGTATTTAGCTCTCGCCTTTCTCAGTAGTTCACTAGGGATCATCATCATACATGCTCCTGGGTGACAACTTTTAAATTATAGTGCACCGAAGAGCAAGGGAATTGTGGCCATTGGAAAAATCAATCCAATAAATCGATGCGCATAATTTTTAAATGCTGCGTTACAGGTTACACGAATGGAGAAGAAAGTGTGTAAAAAAATAGTTTGCAGCGCTTTTTCCGTGGCCCATTCCTAATATAGCTGGTAGCACCCGGGTCCAGAACAGAAACTCTCATCTGATTTGCACTGCCATATTCTGAGGACACTTCAAGCCCAAGATTTCAGTGCCTTCAGCCACAGTCCAGGAAAATCATCGAGTAGCCAACGTCTAATATCGAAGGCCATAAACCGAGAGATCATAAAGATGGTTTTATAGGGCATCTTCTGCTAGCCTGCTTTCTCCTGACTATACCAGGTGTTATTTCCCCCCCATCTGGTCTATACAGTACTGAAGGACAGGGGTCAGAGTGCTAATTAAAAATAGGCTCACTATGAAACCCTTAAATACATAAATATTTGAGTTTCCAGTGGAGCTCCTGGACTTTGGCTGCTGTGGTTTTTTGAGCAGGAATGAAGCCTGGGCCTGCTGTTCTTTTGGCTTCAGCTCTTCCAGTGAACTGATCTAACCTCCTCAAAAGTGAAGGGAGGGGGATATATAGAAAATGATAAAGATAAGGCGGAATTGCTTAACAAATGTTTCTGTTCTGTGTTCACAGCTGAAGGGCCTGGAAGCAGGACCACAGAAGACAAGCACAACTAGGGGTGGCAGTCCCTGAACGATTTTCAGAGGACTGTGTTCTTGAGGAACTGGCTAAACTAAAGGTGGACAAAGCAATGGGGCCAGATGGCATATATCTGAGGGTACTGAAGGAACTTAGGGAAGTTCTAGTGGCTCCTGCTGGCTGACCTTTTCAGTGCTTTTCTAGAGTCAGGAGTGGTCCCGGAGGACTGGAGAAGAACAGATGTGGAATCCTCTCCACAAAAGCAGAAGTTAGGAAGAAGCTGGGAACTACAGGCCGGTAAGTCTGACTCTTCACTCCAAACAATCTGGTTTCAGAACCCATTTTAATACAGAAACAGTCTTAATGGCTCTTTTAAGCAAAATTTATTCCCATTTAGATCAACATAATGTTGTCCTAGCTTTCACTGTACCTTTCTGCCGCCTTTGATTTGGTTAACCATTCACTTGTACTCTCTCATCTCTCTTCCTTCGGTGTAACTGGAACAGAATTGGCTTGGTTCACTGTTCTGGTATTTGGCATCAAAGATTTAATGCTGAAAAATGCAGGGTCATGCATTTGGCCTGCAAAAACCTGAGGAAATGGTACTGTTTAGGGGGTGAAGAACTTTTGTGTACAAAAGAGGAGCAAGACTTGGGTGTGATCGTATGTGATGATCTTAAGGTGGCTAAACAGGTAGAAGAGGTGACAGTGAGAGCTAGGAGTATGCTTGGGTGTAAAGGGAGAGGAATGGCCAGTAGGAGAAAGGAGGTAATAATGCCCCTGTGTAAGACTCTGGTGAAACCTCATTCAGAATATCGTGTACAGTTCTGGAGATTGAACAGGATGGAGTCAGTCCAGAGGGCAGTTAATAAAATGGTCAGTTGTCTTCCTCATAAAGCGTATGGGTACAGACTTAAAGATCTAAGTATGTATACTTTGGAAGAAAGGTGGGAGAGGGGAGATATGATAGAGATATTTAAATACCTATGTGGCATAAATGCACAGGAGGTGAGTCTCTTTCAATTGAAAGGAAGCTCTGGAACTAGGGGGCATAGAATGAAGGTGAAAGGGGATAGATTCAGAAGTAACCTGAGGAAATACTTCTTCACAGAAAGGGTGGTGAATTCATGGAACAGCCTCTTGGTTGAAGTGGAGGAGATCAAAACAGTATCAGTTCAAGAAAGCTTGGGACAAGTACATAGGATCTCTAAGGGAGTGATAGGGAGAGTAGATGGCATGGATGGGCAAATTGGATAGGCCATAAGGTCTTTATCTGCCAATATTTTTCTCTGCTTTAATATTCATAGACTAGACTCAAACTCTTACCGGCCAATATTTAGCCGGCAGTGGTCTGCTGACCTGAATGAATGCGGTCCATGTCTGGGCACCAACATTGAATATCCATGTCTGACTGGACTGCTGTTGGCCGCCCAAACTCATGTAGGTCCCAACTGATATTCAGCCGGGGCTCTCATAAAGGAAAGGAAAGGGAATGGGACTTGATATTCTACCTTTCTGTGGTTTTTGCAACTACAATCAAGGCGGTTTATCTGGCGCAATGGAGGATTAAGTGACTTGCCCAGAATCAAAAGGAACTGCTATGGGAATCGAACCCACTTCCCCAGGATCAAAGTCCACTGTACTAACCACTATGCTACTCCTCCACTCCATTAATAAGATATTAAGGTGGCTCCTGATTGAACATTGGCTTTGACCCGCAGAATTGGATCTGTTATTTTCTCCCCCCCCCCCCATGCAGATTCTGATACCCCTACTGAAACCCCACCCCCTCTCCAGAGATCAGACACACCTCTCAAGGTCTCCCCCAGAGACAAGATACCCCTTCCTGAATCTCCCCTAATCCACCCATCTGTATGCCTCCTCCCTCCCCAAAGCCTACCTTACAATCCCTTGTGGTCAAATGGGCAGGAGTGATCCCCACTCTCTCCTTTTGCCCCTCATTTGGAAACCTCTGTGTGACCTGGGCATGAGTACTGTTGGTTAACTATCCATTTCAGGGGCAGCCACATATTTGTTTCTTGTGAAACATGACAGATATTTTAGAAATCCTGAATTATTGTTATTAATGTTACTTATTACAGGTCATGATATTAGATTCAGTAGGTGTACCAAAGTAACCGGTGAGAGTCATGTAATAAAGATGCTTTGTTTGGTGTGTACAGAATACAGATGGCATTGCTTGATGTATGATGATCTAGGCCACCACTTGTGTGTCTGGAGGTGCAGATAAACCCGGGTGTGTTATTTGGTTATTGGAATCATCTCTACTTATGGAATGTGATGAAACTCTGAATGCACAGTTCCTGTTAAAATAAATAAATCTGAAATAAAGAAGACGCTCTGTTGACTTTGTATGATTTCTGCATTGTGAACTGACAGTTTACTAGTTAAAACGTATTTCATCTAGTGCTGGTGCAGTCAGTTTCTATCAGTAGCAGTGTTGAGAGACACACACACTCTTGTACAAATCTCAGACTTTGCTCTGGAAAAGCTTCAATAAGCACAGAGCAGGAGCCATGCAGACAGGATTTGAGCATTTGCTTTGTTCAGATCAGTGGTAGACATTGTACTGTTCTCATAATGCGTATCCCAGTGCACTACTCAACAGTGAGCTAAACTAGTTCGACATCCAAAGAGAAGACTTGTTTTCTTAACTTCCAACTATTTATTATACAAATAAACCAACAAGGGACTTACTTGAGTCAATATTGAGCATTTTTATAATTGCTAACTGCTGCTGGCTAATTTAGACCTGGATTTTCAATGCTAGGTCATATCCAGGCACTTGCATTAAATATCCAGGTTAATGGAGGTACCTGGAAATTATGCAAATACAGATGTTTTTCAGTGTCATTCCTGCTTAGCTAACTGGGCAAAGATAGGACGGCTATTTATGTGGTTCTGCTTGCCTGGTTAGCTATCAGGCTTATTTTCAAAAGAGAAGGGTGCCCATCTTTCAACACAAATCGGAAGATGGGTGTCCTTTTCACAGGGTCGCCCAAATCAGCATAATCGAAAGCCGGTTTTGGGCGTCCTCAACTGCTTTCCAATGCAAGGACAACCAAAGTTCACGGGGGCGTGTCGGAAGCATAGCGAAGGCGGGACTGGGGCATGCTTAACACGTGGGCATCCTCGGCCGATAATGGAAAAAAGAAGGGCGTCCCTGATGAACACTTGGACGACTTTACTTGGTCCTTTTTTTTTTACGACCAAGCCACAAAAATGTGCCCTAAATGACCAGATGACGGGATCACCTCCCCTTACTCCCCCAGTGGTCACTAACCCCCTTCCACCCTAAAAAAAAAAAATTAAAATATTTTTTCCATCTTCTATGCCAGCCTCAAACATCATACCCAGCTCCATGACAGCAGTATGCAGGTCCCTGGAGCAGTTTTAGTGGGTACTGCAGTGCACTTCAGGCAGGCGAACCCAGGCCAACCCCCCCCCCCCCACCTGTTACACTTGTGGTGGTAAATGGCAGCCCTCCAAAACCCACCACAAATCCACTGTACCCACATCTAGGTGCCCCTCTTCATCCCTAAGGGCTAAGGTAGTGGTGTACAGTTGTGGGGAGTGGGTTTTGGGGGCTCAGCACACAAGGTAAGGGAGCTATGCACCTGGGAGCGTTTTCTGAAATCCACTGCAGTGCCCCCTAGGGTGCCCGGTTGGTATCCTGGCATGTGAGGGGCACCAGTGCACTACGAATGCTGGCTCCTCCTATGACCAAATGGCTTGGATTTGGTCGTTTCTGAGATGGGTGTCCTTAGTTTCCATTATCGCCAAAATTCGGGGACGACCATCTCTAAGGTCGACCTGGCGTCCCCGACCGTATTATCGAAACGACAGATGGATGCCCATCTTGTTTCGATAATACGGGTTTCCCCACCCCTTCGTGGGGGACATCCTGCGAGGATGTCCTCAGGAAAACCTGGGCGCCCCGTTCGATTATGCCCCTCCACATGGGCACCAGCAACTAAATATTACTGGTGCCTGCTTAAGTCCTGGCTCCACCCAAATTTCATCCAGAATCTACCCTCAGACCATCATGGCACTGCCTGGACAGTGTTACGGCGGATAGTGATGCTGGATATTCAGTAGAAATATACGAAGTGAGGAGATGCTGACGGTTTCCAAAAATCAGGCTTTATTCAAATCACCATAATATAACTTGCGTGCAAGATCCGACATGGACGTGTTTCGGCAACAAAGATGCCTGCGTCAGGGGTCATCAAAGCTCTCAAAATGGATAGCTGGAGACAAGTATAGTGCAAAATCAACCAATCTTGAGTTCTCAATTGGCAAACTATAGTAAAGGAGGGTTAAGTGACTTGCCCAAGATGATAAAGAACAGCTGAAGGATTTGAACCAGGCACTCCTGGATGTCAAGCTTGGGGTTCCAGCCTGTAGGCTACTCCTCTGCTCTGCACATATGTGTGTAAATGACCATTTTCCAGCTATGAAGTATGTGCCAGTATTCAATGGTATGTACTTTGCAGGAGGGCAGGGCGTACATTTACACACATACATTATAAAGTACTATAACACACACACACAAGATATAACATTCTAGCTAGGAGGATTTCCACCAGCTCTATGGCTGGTGCAAGTGATTGTGCCTAAAACATAGGGGTGTTTTTTGACCTATTACACTAGTGTTGTCTAAAGAAAAGTCTTCCCTGATCGCCCCCTTTACTCCTCAGTCATCTAGCGGTCCAACCGATTCTTTTGCCGGCTTCCTGCTTTTAATATACCTAAAAACATTTTACTATGTGTTTTTGCCTCCAACGCAATCTTTTTTTCGAAGTCCCTCTTAGCCTTCCTTATCACCAAGTACTGCAACGCTGGAGAAATAAAAATAGAAATGCATTTCATTTTGTACTGTACACAATCCGTGGGATAACCACAGGGGGGGGGGGGGGTGGACTAGACCCCCCCCCCCAAAAAAAAAAATTTAACATCTCCTTTGCTGTGGCTGGTGTGGCTCCCTAAGCCTCACCAGCTGATGACCACCTCCTTCCCCTCCTCAGATCCAGCAACCAGAACTCTCCAAGCTCTATAGCTAGCAGCAGTATTTCAGAGCTGTTGCCGCCTCCCCCCCACCTGCTCATCTTTCACACATTCATGAAATCCAAACACACATGGTGGTGGGGCAGTGGCAATTTGGAGATACTGCCATCAGCTGCAGAGCTTGGAAATTTGTGGCTGCCAGACTGGAGAAGGAGGTCTTAAGTTGGTAGGGCTTTGGGGACCCCCGCTAGCTCAAGTATTTATATTTTGCATTCAGATGGGGAGAAAATTTGGTGCCCACCTATTTTGGGCTCAAGCCCCCTCCCTCTCCCAAATCAGCCATCTGGCTATGCTATACAATACAAAAACCATCTGTGATGCAAGCTAACATATTCCAGTTAATAAATTCAAAATAAAACACTTTTTTCTACCTTTATTGTCTGGACATTTTGTTTTTCCATCATCTTGGTTCCAGTTTCTCTTTTTTCTGCTTTCTTGTCTGTCTTCTGCAAATTCTCTTTCCAGTGTCCACTGTCCATTTTTATTTTCTTCTCTCTTCTCTCTTGTTCCATTCCCTCATTACATCTGTCTCTAACATATTGATTTTTCCCTTTCAGCCATTTGCTCTTTTTTTTCCTTTTCTGCCTCTGTCCACTCAAATTTCATTCTCCCTCACACCTTCTTCTTTTTAATTTTCAGCTACCTATCAATTTTCCATCTCCTCTCAGTCCCTTGCTCTCCTACTTCCCATCTCACTCTTTCCCCAGCCTTCTATTTCCTTCTATCTACTCCCTATTACCACATTTCTACCTCTGTACTCACTATTCACCTCTCACTCATCTTCTTGCCACCCTACTTTGACTTCTCCCACATGGTTCCACCATTTCCAGAATCTCCTCTCTCTCTCTCCACTCTTGTCAGGCAATGAGACTGGGGTCGGCTATATCTCCCTGCCCCTTTCCCTCCACCCTCTAGCATATTTCTCTCTCATCTCTCTTCCCTCCTGACCCCCCCCCCCCCCCCATGAGTCCATCTCTCTTCCTCTCTCTCCTCACCCCATGGCCCAACATTACTCCTTCACTTTCTGTTCTTCTTCCCTCCCTCTTGATGTAGCATCTCTTTCCTCCCTCCATCCCATTGTTCAGCATGTATCCCTCCCTTCCACCCCAGACTCAACATTTCTCTCTGTCTTCCCTCCCTCCTATCCCCAGTTCCAGCTTCTTTATTTCTTCCAGAATGCTCTCCCATCCAGCATCTCTCCCTCATTCCCCACTATCTCTCTGTTTCTCTTCCCAACTTCTCTCCCTCCTTCCCCACCACCCGAATCCACCATCTCTCCCTTTCTCTTCACAACTGCTCTCCCATCTAGTAACTCTCCCTCCCTCCCTCTACACCACCCCCAGATCCACCATCTCTTCCTTTCTCTTCCCAGCTGCTCTCCCATCCAGTATCTCTGCCCCCCTCCCTCCACACCCCGTGGGGTCCAACTTCTCCCCCTTTCTCTTTCCTCCCTCCATCCTACTGTCCACCATCTCACTCATTCTCTTCTGTTTCCAAGCCCATTAATTCTTCCCCTTCACCTTCCCCCCACCCTCTCTTTGAAACCCCCCCCCCCCCCCCCGGTGTAATTAAAAAATAGCTGCTCCAGGGCAACCCTGTGGGCCGGCATGTCTTCCCCTTCTCTTCACCCCCATTCGGCATCTTCCTCACCTTCCCGGTCCGTCTAACTTTAAAATGTTACTTTTCTCCGCAGAGGATTTCTGATGCGGGAGCAATTCAATCATGCTGCCTTCGGCCTCCTCAGCACACTCTCCCTCTGCCCAGGGCCAGTGTTAGAGGGAGGCAAATGGGCAGCTGCTTTGGGCCCCACAGCTCCAGGGGGCCCCTGTGGGCCAGCATGTCTTTCCCTTCTCTCCACCCCCATCCAGTGTCTTTCTCATCTTCCCGGTCCATAGAACTTTAAAATGTTATTTTTCTTCGCAGAGGATTTCCGGCATGGGAGCAATGCAATCATGTTGCCTTCAGTCTCCTTGGCACACTCTCCCTCTGCTGCGGTCCGCCCCCACCTCTGATGCAACTTCCTGTTTCCACCTAGGCGGACCACAGGTGCAGCAAAGGCAGGGGTGTAACCAGACACGCAATTTTGGGTGGGTCTGAGGCCAAAATGTGAGCACAAGAACCCCGCCCCTAATCTAGCATCTCTCCCTCCCCTCCCTCACCCCCCTCAAGGTGATCAGGTGCACTCTTAACTGCACTCCCCCAACCCCCTTCCCTCCGGTACCTTTTATGTCCTTAAATTCTTCTCTGACAGCGAACAACGATTCATACCTCAAATATGGACTGTGGAAGTTAAGCGGGTATTTTACAGAATAGCACTTAGGCTGCATGCTAACATATAGGTGTTCACACACATTCTAAACATTTTTGCGTGTAATCGACACCTAGGTTATTGAATTGCTCCCTAAGTGTCACCTATACCTAGACGCCTGTATGGATCAAGTATGGATTAAGCAGCTAGTGATCTACCAGAAGTGGTTATAATGAACAAAAGCAAGCCAAAGATTTTTTTTAATTAATTGCCTGTATTTAAAATATTTAAGAATTTAGCTGGAGAATAAAAAGCCACTTTAACTTGAGTTTTGTTTCCATGAGCACAAGCTGTTCTTTCTTGTTCCCATGGAAACTTGTTTCTTCCCTACAAGCAAGGATTTTTTTAAAAAATCTTTTATCCTCTAGGGAAGGAGATGACATTTGTGGGGAATCCATATGAAGAGACCTAATGATGGTTGATTGACCTCCTTTCTGACTGATAATCAGGGATTAATTTACAGCCATAAAGAAAGTGGAAGTGTGGTGCTGGGAAGGGCCAGGGCCAGGAACAGAAGGAAAACAGGGGCTGGTTTAGGGAGCAGAATTGTTCTCAGGTCTTCCCCAGGCTCACCTCCTCCCCTCCTGCTCCTGTAAAGCCTTCTGGAAGGGCGGAGCTGGATGGAGCAGAAGAACTTCCTTGTTGCTCTGGAGTCTGAAAAGAAGTGAAACTACATTCCAGGCCTTTGCCCAGAAATTAAGCCCAGCTGATGATTAATATTCAAATCAATAACATGTCTTACAATAAAGTATTAAAGGGAGAGCAAGGCTATAATGCTTTACCCTCTAGTTCTTAAATAATAGAGGGGACACATGGGAAATAAAGAAAAATATAAGATCTCAGAAAAATGACGTGCTTTTTTTCCCCACCTTTGCCTCTTTTGATTATTCCCCATCTTCTATCCATTGCTTCCTGGATGGCACAGCCAGATGACTGATATATCCCAATAAACATGCCAGCCAATATTCAAAACCATTTAACCAGTCAGGAGGAGTATGCCTAGTGGTTAGTGCAGTGGGCTTTGATCTTGGGGAACTGAGTTCAATTCCCACTGCAGCAGCAGCTTGTGACTCTGGTCAAGTCACTTAACTCTCCATGCATTGCCCAGGTACAAAATAAGTACCTGTATATAATGTACAAACTGCCTTGATTGTAGCCACAGAAAGGGGATGTATCAAATCCCTTCCCCTTTCCTGCTAAAAGGTATTTAGCTGGCTATCTCCTGCTGAATATCCCTGGTTAGTGCTTAGCAGATAGCCAGTTATATCGCACAATATAACAAGCTATCTGCTGATTGCAGCACATTGCAGGCCAAATCTGGCCACGTCAATAGCAGTTTGTGAACTTAACTGGCCAATGTTGAATATCAGCTTGGCCAGCCATGTTCTTAATGGCCAAAAATAAACTATTGCTACTAATTTGTAGAGTGCTATTAGATGTATACAGTGCTGTACACATTATATGACGGTACTTTCTCTGTCTCTAAAGGGCTCACAATCTAAGTTTTTATACCTGGGGCAATGGAGGGTTAGGGTTAGGTCACAGGGAGCTGCAGTGGGAATCAAACACAGATTGCCAGGATCAAAGCCTGCTGCTCTAACCATTAGGCTACTCCTCCACTCCAAAGAAGAGGCAGCAGCTGTCTTCCCTAGCCAGGAATTCCCAGGCCATGGTAATCAGAGCGCCAAATCCTGACCACTAGACCACCAGGGATATTCAATAAACTGGATATTCAATGCCAGTCTCCGGAAACAGCCCGGCATTGTGGCATTGAATATCCGGTCATGGCACTGACTGCGGGAGGCAGCCTGGCTACCTCCCGCGGTCTGAATATCAGGCCCATGAAATCCAAAACTAGGATTCACTACCCTGCAGAGTACAGCTTATTGAACCACAGAACCAGCCTAGAGCTAATTTAATTTTTAAAATAAAGTTTTGCATTATGATGAATCGGTTTTGCTAAACAAAGCCATTGTCAGGTGTGGTTGGGAGTTCCCAATGAAAACAGAATATGAATGGTTCACATCAGAAAGAGAAGTCCTTTTTATACGCAACTGGAACAAATATACATAGAATGGATAATTAGACCAAATGATAGCACTGCAGTGAAGTTACATAATAATGTACGATATATAAGCTAGGATTCTGCCAGGCACTTGTGACCTAGATTGCCCACTGTTGGAAGCAAGTTACTGGGCTAGATGGTTCATTGGCTTGACCCAGTATAGCTATTCTTATGTTCTTTATGTTATTATTCACTTTGGTTGTCGATTGCTCTGTGCTTTTGCCAACGTTAAGCATATCTTACTACACATTTCTAAGAGCAGTGGCTTCCAAACCTGTCCTGGGGGCTCCCCAGTGAGCCAGGTTTTCAGGATATCCACAAGGAATATTCATGAGAGAGATTTGCATGCAGTGGCGGCATTGCATGCAAATCTCATTCATTTGGATATCCTGAAAACCTGACTCGCTGGGGAGGAGCTCCCCGGGCAGGTTATATAGTCTTTTCTCAATCAGTGGTTCTCAATCTTTGTTTATTTGTTGGCATTTATATTCGATGGGATCTAGTCACATTTAACCTCAGCTGAGAAGAATAACACAGATTAGAATAAATAAAAACCAGACACGTGGGAAAAAAGAACCTGAATTATAGCTACATCATGCAAGGTTCCACACTAGGAGTTACGGACCAAGAAAGGAATCTGGGTGTTGTCATCGATAATACACTGAAACCTTCTGCTCAGTGTGCTGCTGTGGCTAGGAAAGCAAATAGAATGTTGGGTATTATTAGGAAAGGTATGGAGAACAGATGTGAGGATGTTATAATGCCATTGCATCCCTCCATGGTGCGACCGCACCTTGAGTATTGTGTTCAATTCTGGTCGCCACATCTCAAGAAAGATATAGTAGAACTGGAAAAGGTGCAGCGAATGGTGACAAAAATGATAGCGGGGATGGGACGACTTCCCTATGAGGAAAGACTAAGGAAGCTAGGGCTTTTCAGCTTGGAGAAGAGACGGCTGAGGGGAGACATGATAGAGGTATATAAAATAATGAGTGGAGTGGAACAGGCGGATGTGAAGTGTCTGTTCACGCTTTCCAAAAATACTAGGACTAGGGGGCATGCAATGAAAGTACAATATAGTAAATTTAAAACAAATAGGAGAAAATGTTTCTTCACCCAACGTGTAATTAAACTCTGGAATTCGTTGCCGGAGAACGTAGTGGTTAGCTTGGCAGAGTTTAAAAGGGGGTTGGACAGTTTCCTAAAGGACAAGTCCATAGACCGCTACTAAATGGACTTGGGAAAAATCCACAATTTTGGGAATAACTTGTATAAAATGTTTGTATGTTTGGGGAGCTTGCCAGGTGCCCTTGACCTGGATTGGCCGCTGTCAGGGACAGGATGCTGGGCTCGATGGACCTTTGGTCTTTTCCCAGTATTACTTATGTACTTATACAGTGGGGGAAATAAGTATTTGATCCCTTGCTGATTTTGTAAGTTTGCCCACTGACAAAGACATGAGCAGCCCATAATTGAAGGGTAGGTTATTGGTAACAGTGAGAGATAGCACATCACAAATTAAATCCGGAAAATCACATTGTGGAAAGTATATGAATTTATTTGCATTCTGCAGAGGGAAATAAGTATTTGATCCCCCACCAACCAGTAAGAGATCTGGCCCCTACAGACCAGGTAGATGCTCCAAATCAACTCGTTACCTGCATGACAGACAGCTGTCGGCAATGGTCACCTGTATGAAAGACACCTGTCCACAGACTCAGTGAATCAGTCAGACTCTAACCTCTACAAAATGGCCAAGAGCAAGGAGCTGTCTAAGGATGTCAGGGACAAGATCATACACCTGCACAAGGCTGGAATGGGCTACAAAACCATCAGTAAGACGCTGGGCGAGAAGGAGACAACTGTTGGTGCCATAGTAAGAAAATGGAAGAAGTACAAAATGACTGTCAATCGACAAAGATCTGGGGCTCCACGCAAAATCTCACCTCGTGGGGTATCCTTGATCATGAGGAAGGTTAGAAATCAGCCTACAACTACAAGGGGGGAACTTGTCAATGATCTCAAGGCAGCTGGGACCACTGTCACCACGAAAACCATTGGTAACACATTACGACATAACGGATTGCAATCCTGCAGTGCCCGCAAGGTCCCCCTGCTCCGGAAGGCACATGTGACGGCCCGTCTGAAGTTTGCCAGTGAACACCTGGATGATGCCGAGAGTGATTGGGAGAAGGTGCTGTGGTCAGATGAGACAAAAATGAGCTCTTTGGCATGAACTCAACTCGCCGTGTTTGGAGGAAGAGAAATGCTGCCTATGACCCAAAGAACACCGTCCCCACTGTCAAGCATGGAGGTGGAAATGTTATGTTTTGGGGGTGTTTCTCTGCTAAGGGCACAGGACTACTTCACCGCATCAATGGGAGAATGGATGGGGCCATGTACCGTACAATTCTGAGTGACAACCTCCTTCCCTCCGCCAGGGCCTTAAAAATGGGTCGTGGCTAGGTCTTCCAGCACGACAATGACCCAAAACATACAGCCAAGGCAACAAAGGAGTGGCTCAGGAAGAAGCACATTAGGGTCATGGAGTGGCCTAGCCAGTCACCAGACCTTAATCCCATTGAAAACTTATGGAGGGAGCTGAAGCTGCGAGTTGCCAAGCGACAGCCCAGAACTCTTAATGATTTAGAGATGATCTGCAAAGAGGAGTGGACCAAAATTCCTCCTGACATGTGTGCAAACCTCATCATCAACTACAGAAGACGTCTGACCGCTGTGCTTGCCAACAAGGGTTTTGCCACCAAGTATTAGGTCTTGTTTGCCAGAGGGATCAAATACTTATTTCCCTCTGCAGAATGCAAATAAATTCATATACTTTCCACAATGTGATTTTCCGGATTTAATTTGTGATGTGCTATCTCTCACTGTTACCAATAACCTACCCTTCAATTATGGGCTGCTCATGTCTTTGTCAGTGGGCAAACTTACAAAATCAGCAAGGGATCAAATACTTATTTCCCCCACTGTATGTACTAAAAATTACATTTAACTTAGTAACAGCTGAATGGGTTGTAACAGATGGTACTGTAGCTTGGAGACCTTTTGTCAGAAAGATTTTGAGGCTGCTTTAATTCAAAATAGTACCCACAGTTATTAATCATTGTTTCAAATGGTTGTTGAAAATTAATTTTAGGGAATATCATTGGTGGATGTTATGTAGTCAGTATTTTGGTATGAATGATTCACCATCTGCCAGGGAAACATGCAGGACTTGAGAGAGAGAGAGAGAGAGAGAGAGAGAGAGAGAGAGAGACAGAAATCCTTGGGAATTAGAGAGACTATCTAACTTTCTCTACAGACATACATCTTATTATAATATCCACTTCTACCACTGGCTATGGGTTCAGTAATGAGTAGTAATACATCTGATTAAAGTGTCTGTGATTTATGTATCACTGTTATATTCATGGCAGTAATATGTAATCTACACATTTTAAAGCAGAGGTGATTGGAGTACAGCATGTAAGGTGCTAGGTACATCTGAAAGACCCTGGCAGTCATGGTTGACATTAGGGTTGTACAAACAGGGGGCCCCGAGCCTGCTCAAAACCGAGCAAGACAGAGCCTGTCAGTGAGCTTTGGAGCCCCCTCCCAAATTTCTGCCCTGAGCCCAACCTGTATACCACCGGCCCTTCTGGCAGTATAAATGTGTGCACAGAGAAGGCCCTACACACAAATGCTGTTCTAGCAGCTGGACAAAGATATGCCCATTGCTGTGACTGGTGGGGAAGAACAGGTGTGGAGCCCAGTATACATTAGAATAGCTTGCTTGATTATGCAAAGAAGATGAAGATAGGTTGGATGAATAGTGACAAGACATGAAAAACAAAAATAGAGATGTACCAAGTTTGGCAAATTAATAGGCCTTTTACTACGTTGCATTAGTAAATGGGCTTAGTGAGCTCTCACATGGGTCTTATCCTTGTGCTAAGTCCATTTCTAGTGCAGCTGTAAAATAGTCTTTTCTCTATTTGTTTCATTTCTGGCCACACACCAATGACTGCAAAGCTGTCCTGCAGCGCTACATTGATGTGTGCTTTGGGTGCAGTTAGTTAATCGCATTACACGCTGTTAGACCATTGTGTAATTTTCTGGTATTGACTCCTGAGGCAGGCCTTATGGCCGAAACACAGTTCGTGTTGAGTCACTGATACCTATCAATAAATTCTGCACCACACCACTGTTTTGGGACTTTTTTTTGTCACCTTTGCTGTTTGTGTTTTGCACACACTAAATGTTAACTTTAGCCATGCAAAAAAATTAATGCAGGAGCCCTGAGGCAGTAAGGACTCCCTTGTTAAGTCCACATTAACTAGTTAGCATGTGGTAATGTCAAAGCCCTAGCTGGTTAATGCTTCCAAACCAACTCTCCACCCATTCTCTGCCGTTTTTGCTGTGTTAGGCATGCATTAGCACATAAGAACATAAGAATAACCATACTGGGTCAGACCAATGGTCCATCTAGCCCAGAATCCTGTTTCCAACAGTGGCCAATTCAGGTCACAAGTACCTGGCAGAAAACCCCAAAAGTAGCCACATTTTATGTTACCAATCCCAGGGACAGTAGTGGCTTCCCCATGTCCATCTCAATATGGACTTTTCCTCCAGGAATTTGTCCAAACCTTTTGTAAATCCAGATATGCTAACCGCTGTTACCACATCCTCTAGCATCAAGTTCCAGAGCTTAACTATTCATTGAGTGAAAAAAATATTTCCTCCTATTTGTTTTAAAAGTATTTCTGTGTAACTTCATTAAGTGCCCCCTAGTCTTTATACTCTTTGAAACAGTAAAAAACCGCTTCACTTTTACCCATTCTACACCACCCAGGATTTTGTAGACCTCAATCATGTCTCCCCTCAGCCGTCTCTTTTCACAGCGGAATAGCCCTAACCTCTTTAACCTTTCCTCCTATGAGAGGATTTCTATCCCCTTTATCATTTTAGTCGCTATATCTTTTATGAGATATGACAACCAGAATTGAATACAATACTCAAGGTGAGGTCGCATCATGGAGCGTTACAGAGGCATTATAGTTTCTTAGTCTTACTTACCATCCCTTTCCTAATAAGTCCCAGCATCCTGTTTGATGTTTTGGCCACCACCACACCAGGGGCGTATCTGAGGTTCAGCGGTAGGGGGGGCAGGGGCTAGAGTGAGGGGGCACATTATAACACCCCCCCGCCGCCGACCCCCCCCCCCACCGCTGTCAACCCCCCCCCCCCCCCGCCGTCACCTACCCCCGCCGAGGTCCGCTTCCTGCCTGCCGGTGCCTTTTACTTCAGCTGGCGGGGGACCCCAACCCCTGCCAGCCCAGCCGAAGTCTTGTTTAAGTTTTCTTCCTCGTGCTGCACTGTAAAAGCTGCATCCCTTCCCTTCCAGTTTCGGACAGAGTCTGACGTCGCAGGACATCAACGTGCTGCGACGTCAGACTCCATCCGAAACTGGAAGGGAAGGGATGCAGCTTTTAACAGCACAGCACGAGGAAGAAAACTTAAACAAGACCTCGGCTGGGCTGGCGGGGGTTGGGGTCCCCCGCCAGCTGAAGTAAAAGGCACCGGCAGGCAGGAGGAAGCGGACCTCGGCGGGGGTAGGTGACGGCGGTAGGGGGTCCAGGGCGAAATCTGCGGGGGCCCAGGCCCCTGTGGCCCCACGCAGATACGCCCCTGCGCCACACACTGGGTAGAAGATTTTGGTGTATTGTCTGCAATGACACCTAGATCTTTTTTTTGGGCGCTGACTCTCAAAGTGGACTCTAGCATCAGGTAACTATGTTATGGATTATTCTTCCCAATGTGCATCACTTTGCATTTGTCCAGATTAATTTCATCTGCCATTTGGATGCCCAATCTTCCAATTTCCTAAGGTTTTCCTGCGATTTTACACAGTGTTTTAACAACTTTGAATAATAATGATAATTTTGTGTCATCTACAAATTAGGGCTTCTTTTACAAAGCTTTGTTAGCAATTCCCATGTGGCAAATGAGAGGAAGCCCACAGGACTTGAATAAACTTCCTCTCATTTGTCACAGAGGAATCGCTAACATGGCTTTGAAAAAGAAGCCTTTAATCACCACATCATTTATAAATATGTTAAATAGCACCAGCCCCAGTACAGATCCCTGTGGCACTGCACTATTCACTCTTCTCCATTGAGAAAAATGGCCATTTAACCCTACCCTCTGTTTTCTGTACAATAACCAATTCCTAATCCACAACAGAACATTCCCTCCAATCTAATTTTCTCAGAATTCTCTCATGAGGAACTTTATCAAACACTTTCTGAAAAGCTAGATACACTACATCAACCGGCTCACATTTATCGACAAATGTATTCATACTTTCAAAGAAATGAAGCAAATTGGTGAGGCAAGGCTTCCCTTGGCTGAATCCATGCTGACTCTGCCCATTAAACAAAGTTTGTTTATGTTTTTCATAATTTTATTCTTTATAATAGTTTCCACTATTTTGCCCAGCACGGCTTACTGGTCTGTAATTTCCTGGATCACCCCTGGAACCCTTTTAAAACATCAGCATTACAATGGCCATCCTCCAATCTTCAGGTTCTATGGATGATTTAATGACAGGTTACAGATCACTAACAGCAGATCAGCAATTTCATGTTTGAGTTATTTCAGTACCCTAAGGTGCATGCCATTTGGTCCAGGTGATTTACTGCTCTTTAATTTGTTGATTTGGCTCAGCATGTTTTCCAGGTTCACCAAAATTTCTTTCAGTTCCTCTACATCATCACTCTTGAAAACCATTTCTGGTACAGGTAGATCTGTTACATCTTCTTCCGTAAAGACCGAAGCAAAGAATTGAATCAGTATCTCTGCTATGGCCTTGTCCTCCCTGAGTACCCCTGTTGCTCCTGCATGATCTAACAGTCCATGATCTAACAGGCTTTCTGCCTCTGGTGTACCTGAAAAAGTTGTTACTGTGAGTTTTTGCCTATGTGGCAAATTTGTCTTCATATTCTTTTTTAGCCTTCTTTATCAAAGTGTAGCTTCTAACTTGCCAGTGCTTATGTTTATTCTTATTTTCTTCATTCGGGCCCTTTTCCCATTCTTTGAAGGATGTTCTTTTGGCTCTAATAGCCTCTTTCACTTCATCTTTTAACCGTGCTGGCTGTTTCTTGTGTATATTCCTTCCTATGCTAGGCCTGTTACTAAGGCCTACACCTGACATTGCTTTGTTTGGTTCTCACATGTTAGCCTAATAACTCAGCATCTTTTTAACAATCAGTGCTTTCTCAGGACCTGAGAACAGACACTTCAAAGATGCACATTTGGCTGGAGCTGAGTATGCCTTTCATATAATTTGGATATAACCTTGGGACGTGCTGAGAGACTGAGGATACAGTGAGCCTAATGTTTCAGTCTTGGGGTGAGAGGACAAAAGGGCATTGTTATATGTATTTTTTGCTCTGTGACTACAGACACGCAGAACTGATAGCTAATTAGCCAATGGCCACTGAGTGTTCACGTGAACACACATCAGGAGAGATTGGTATAATACAGGAAAATCCATATATGGCACAGGCTACTTTCTGCTTTGCTGCTTCTAGTTTAGGGGAAATCACATGATTTAGGAGAAACGAAACTTACAACAGGTATATATGTGATAGCTGGGACAGTGTTAGCTGAGCAGTTTTTGTTATTCAGGATTTGCGTCTTGCTTTGCTGTCTGACAGCCTGCTCCAGAGAGAACAATTCCTTTGTATTTTGGCTTAATGACATTCCAATAAAGCTTTTTTTTATTTTATTTTATAGAAGTCTTTATTGGATATTGTTAACACATAATAAAGCGTATGCAGTTCCATACAGTACTATTTTGTACAAAGCATGGCGTATCTAACAGGAACTAATAAACAAACAGGTCAACATGAACATTATTTGTGTCCGCTCTAGAACTACTATCATTTTGACTCCAAGTATTTTTTATTTTTACAGATTAGGTCCTACCCTCTCCAACCCAAACCCACCCTACTTTTGTCATGTCCCCCCCCCGTGTGTACCCCCCTAACCCCCCCCCCCCCCCCCCGTCTGTTCCTTCCATCGCTCATCCACACCTCCGTCAACCAGAACGTGCATTCAAAAAGGGAGTCCATATCTTTTCCCATTTCGGCAACATTCTGTTTTTAGCAGCCATCAGTCTCTCCATCTCACAGATATAGCGTACCTTGGTGATCCACTTTACTAGAGAGGGAACCACTGGAGATTTCCAATGTTGAGCTAAATTAAGTCGAGCTGCATGTAAGGACCCCCTCACTAGCAACCATTGGTGAGATAACAACCCCTCGGGCCTCTGCCCCAGTATAAAGACCAGCGGATGCCAATGCACAGATTTTCCCACCCACACCTGAAGACGTGACTGCACGCCCTTCCAATAGGCCTTTGCCTTAGAGCAAGTCCACCAAATGTGTCCCATAGTCCCCACTTCACCGCATTGTCTCCAACATGTTTTTGGCATTGTAGGAAACATATGACTCAGGCGAGCCGGAGTAAGATACCATCTGTAAAACACTTTAATGGCATTTTCCTTCATATACACAGCAGAGGCTGATCGCAGTATCCCCCTCTCTATTTTCAACCACTCCCCATCCGAGAGGACAAAATGCAATTCCTGCTCCCACTTCCTCCTATGAACCAAGGATGGAATTTGTCGCGACGCCAGCACTCGATAGAGATAAGTTATCATCCCACGTGTACTCCTAGGGGTCACACAGATTTCCTCCATCGAGTGCACTTCCCTCCCTAAGCACTTACCATATATAGGCCCCTTCAGGAAGTGTTGCAACTGCAAGTAGCCATATTGGTCGTTAGGGTTAAGTTTATAATCTTCCTGTAATGTCGCGAAAGGGATCAAATTCTCTCCACTATGAAGCTGCCCTAGCATATCAAGACCTACTTTCACCCATTTGCTAAATGGCGTGCTCCCCACTCCCGGCTCGAATAGAGGATTGTCCACTATTGGCGCCAGTCCCGAAACAGGAGGGCATCGCTCTGGAAACATAAGATCCCAGTAGTAAAAGGTGGCCTGCACCGGCGGAGGAAATCTAGCAACCTGTCCTCGGTATTTATCCGCGAGCCACATTAAATGCCCCAACTTACGAGACCCTATCAAAGACTGCTCTATGTGTACCCACAGCTTGTGGTCCTCACACCTGAACCATTCAACAGCTGACCTGGCCTGTGCAGCACCGTAGTACCAATATAGGTTAGGCACCCCCAGCCCTCCAACCTGTGTACTCTTGTATAGTAGGGCCCGTGGTAATCTCGGCTTCTTCTGATTCCACGTAAATCTAATCAACATATCCTGTAAGCTAGACAAAAAGGACCGAGAAACCCGCAATGGTAAAACCTGAAATAAGTACAAGAGGCGCGGCAGAATATTCATTTTAATTGCCGCAATACGGCCCAACCAAGACAAGCCTATGTTAGCCCACCTATCCAAATCTGTACGTAGAGCCCTCTGAAGGTCCAGGTAATTGAGTGCAAATAATTCCGAGAGATCCCTAGGGATCCTAACCCCCAAATAGCGTATGTCTCTGTCTGACCATTTAAATGCAAATGAAGTTTTCAACACTGCTTTCATCTGTGGCGGTATCCCCACCTCTAATCCCATGGACTTAGATGCATTCAATTTGTAGCCAGATATCTGAGAATATCGCTCTATTTCTTTAATCAAATTGGGTAAGGAGATCAGTGGTTTGGTCAGAGACATGAGCACGTCGTCAGCAAATAATGCGATTTTATACTCATGAGCTCCCACAGGTATACCACTAATGTCCACATTTTCTCGTATAGCCGCCGCTAACGGCTCCATAGCCATAGCGAAGAGCAATGGGGAAAGCGGACAACCCTGTCTAGTTCCTCTTCCCAAGGTAAACGCACCTGAAAGCCCCCCATTAATTTTAACACAAGCCTGCGGCGAAGTATATAAAGCCTGAATCCAGGCCCGATAGAAGGGACCTATCCCAAATCTATTCAGGACAGAGTCTAAGTACCCCCAATGAACCCGATCGAAGGCCTTTTCAGCATCCAGGCCTAACAACACCATCGGACAGGCCTTCCTCTGAGCCGCATAGAGCAGGTCTATAGTTCTGCGTATATTATCCATTGCCTGTCTTTGCGGAACAAAGCCTACCTGATCCGGGTGGATTAACTCAGGAAGAACCCTCCCCAGACGATTGGCGAGCACCTTAGCTAAAATTTTTATGTCTGTATTTAATATAGAAATAGGACGATAAGAAGCACAGTCCGTTTTGTCTTTATCAGGTTTCGGGATAACCGCCACCCAAGCTTCCATCATCGTCCTAGGGAAGGATACTCCCTCCCTAACCGAATTAAGTATCAACACCAAATAGGGTACCAACACATCTGCAAAGATCTTAAAGAACTCATTCGTGAAGCCATCTAAGCCCGGCGCCTTCCCCGTCGGTAATGCTTTAATTACCTGCAACACCTCGTCCTTCGTCACAGGGGCATCCAGCTCTAACTTCTGTTTTGCAGACAAAACTGGTAATTTCCTATCCTTCAAATATCCATCAATTTCCCCCGTCTGTACATCGGCATCCTCCTCATAAAGAGTCTCATAAAATTTGGCAAAACGATCCCTAATCTGGGCAGAGCTATGCAACATGACGCCCCTCTCGTCCTTCACTCGCAATATTTGTCTATCTACTCTCAACTTTCTAAGTTTTGCCGCAAGCACTCTCCCCGGCTTGTTAGAACATTCATAATGCGCTTGCCTCAAACGTGCATTCACAAATTTCAAACTGTCTTCATGTAACGCATTCAACTCCAATCGCCCCGTTTGAAGCTTTCGATAGGCAGACACTGAGCCAGAGGCCCTGTAGGCCTGCTCCAAGACAGATACTCTCTCCATACACTGTTTCAAACTTTCTTTATGCACTCTGGATTTCTGACTAGCACACTTAATAAAATATCCTCTCGAAACTGCTTTAAAGGCATCCCAGACAATGCCAAGAGGCGGCCCAGAGTCCAAATTATTAGCAAAATACTCCTTCAAGACTGGTATAAAATTGGCTACAATGTCTGGGTCCTGCAACAAACAGTTGTTAAATGTCCATCTGCAGTCCCTGTGTTCCTCCCTCAGGGAAGGAAGAATTGCCCAGACCGGAGCATGGTCAGATATTGTGATAGAGCCTATGCTAGTATCACCTCCCCCATCTGTCAAAGTTTTATCCAGAAAGACATAGTCAAGTCTAGAGTAGGAGAGATGAACATGTGAATAGAAAGTGTAATCTCTTCCCCTGGGGTGCCCCAGCCTCCAACAATCAAACAAACCCATAACATCCACAAAGTTCCTTAAAGCCTGAGCAATTTTATAGTCAAGAGGGGTCGGAGAGGCCGATCTATCTACCCCCGGCCGCATGGTGGCATTGAAATCTCCTGCCACCAGCAATTTGCCTCGAGCAAAAATCTGTAACTCCTTTTGAAGATGAACAAAGAATTTTTCCTGCCTCTCATTTGGGGCATACACACAAGCTAGGGTATATTCTTCCTGTTCCAGCATGACATGCAAGAAGAGAAATCGGCCCTCAGAATCCCTCTTTTGGTGCAGGATTTGCACCTGTACATTCTTGTGAAACATAATGGCCACCCCTCTTTTCTTGGCCCCCTTTACATCAGAAGCAAAATACATTTTCGGGTATTGTCTAGAGGATACCACCCCCTCATGCCTTTTTAACAGATGAGTCTCCTGCACAAAAACCACTTGTGGGTGCAACAAACTGAGTTCACGCCACAGAGCATGTCTTTTATGTGGAGAATTCAGCCCTTTAACATTGTATGTAAGTATCTTAAAGTTTGTCATTTGGTTTTTCCCGGTAAGCAAACATGAATAACAGAAGGAACTGACTCTCAACCAAATCCCCCCTCCCCCCCCTCCTCCCTCGGAAAACTCTCTCCCCTACTGACGGCTTTTTAGCCATCTCTATCCCCATCCCCCCCTGACTCCCACCACTAGCCCAGGACATCACTCCTAAGCTAGGAGAAAAGAGAGAAAGAACACACACCCCAAAGACTACCCCCGGTTCCCCCCGTCCACCACCCCCACTCCTAACCCTTCGTTTTCAAACAGATCTATTTTGATCTCTCATCCCCCTGTACTCCTCTTACACACTCACCCTTCTACGCCTTCACTAATCCCGTCTCCCATGCATGCATATAAAACAATCCTTGCTGAGAAAAAATAATGCTGTAAACAGAAACATGTAACAGTGTATAGGCGCTCCCTTAGGTACCCAAGCAGCTGTGTTAACTGCGATACAAGGTCTCGTAAGTTTATAATCCATTCAAGAAACAGCTCTGGTGCTCTTGGATTTGTTTGGCACTCTCTGCCATTGCTGCAGTCTGGTGCGCGTTGAAGCAGCCAACTCCGCTACAGGTGCTTCTGTTGTCACCAATCCCTCATTTTTCAAAATCTGCCAGGCCTCCGCCGTAGTACGAGCTCGATGCATTTTCCCTCCAGCCAAGAAGCAAAGGGCAAATGGAAATGCCCAACGATAGGGGATCTTGTGCTTAATTAGTATCTCCAGGGCTGGCTTCATTTCTTGCCTCAAAAACAGAGTATGGGCAGACAAGTCCTGGAAGACTTTCACTTGTGCTTCATTAAAGTCTATATGCTGGGTCTGTCTTGCATGCTGCAACACCTGCTCTTTTACAATAAAGGAGGCAAAACAGACGACAATGTCTCTGGGTCTATTTTCTAGTTTTTTCCCCAGTGCTCTGTGGGCTCTTTCAATAGCAATCTCCTCCGTTCCCAACAGCTTGCTACACAGGGTTTTCGCAATCGCAACCGCATCTTCTTTGTCCCCTACTTCCGGGACCCCCCGAAATCTCAGGTTGTTCCGTCGCCCACGATTCTCCAGATCGTCTATTTTGTACTGCAAGTCAGTATATAGATCAAATATTTTCGTGCTGCGCGCCTCTGCTTCGCCAAACTTTGCCTCATGCTCATCCGTTCGGGCCTCGAGCTCTTCTACCCTGCCTCCCAACTCTCGGAGGTCCGCTCTCAGGGCGTCCATTTTCTCCAGGATCTCATCTTTTGAGCTTTTAATTTCCTCCCGAATTTCCTTCAGACACTGTGTCAAGTCCTTAGCAAGCCCACGCTTCGCCGAAACTGCACCAGCCTCAGACAGCGACGGGGCCGAATCGGAGTCGGAATGCGAAGCAGGATCAGATGCGAGCACATGGCGGCGCAAATTTTTGGCGGTTTGCCGACTGGAAAGTCTTTCACTCTCCTTCCTCGCAGCCGCCATATCCGTTGTAAAGAATGGCCTCGTCTGCTTCAGCACAGTAAGTGTTACTCAATGCGATCAATAGTATCCCGATAAAGGATCAAAATAACGCTTATTTTAGCTACTAAAGGAGTGGGGTGCAGTGGAGCAACGAACCTAGGCAGCCATTCAGGTCCGCGACGTCACTTCCTCCCCCTCTCCAATAAAGCTTTTACTGGTTGCGCCAACAACTGAGTCCAAATTGTCTCTCTTATTTTTTCAGCCCATGGGGCTGAAGTGTTTCCTCTCCCTGGGGGGGCAAAGGGAATGGGAAAACACAGTTGCTCTTCTTTCTACCTTTGTAAATACGTGGAATGTTGGAGATGAAAACGGTAATGGAATTCAAAAATGCGTGGGATAAACATAAAGGAATCCTGTTCAGAAGGAATGGATCCTCAGAAGCTTAGCGGAGATTGGGTGGCAGAGCCGGTGGGAGGCGGAGCTAGTGGTTGGGAGGCGGGGCTAGTGCTGTGACCTGAAAATGGCTGATACAAACCAAGGTCAGGTATACACAAAAAGTAGCACATATGAGTTTATCTTGTTGGGCAGACTGGATGGACCATGCAGGTCTTTCTCTGCCGTCATCTACTATGTTACTTTGTATCTGGTCTGGGCTTCCAAGATGGTATTTTTAAACAATGTCCATGCCTGATTTAAAGTCCTAACGTTTGCAGCTTATCCTTTTAACTTCTTTTTAACCATTTTCCTCATTGGTCATGCTTTTGAAAATGAAATGCTGCCTGCAACAGTAGATTTCCTTTGTGAATTCAGTCCAGATATTAGCTCAGATTTGATCATGTTAAGATCACTGTTTCCAGGAAGACCATACACCGTTACCTCTCATACTATGCCCTGCTCATGACTGAACCCTTTTGCTGGCTCCTGGACCAGTTGCTTCAAGAAGCAGTCATTTATTATGTCTAGGAATTTTTCCTTCCCTAGTGCCCACCGATGTAACATTTATCTAGTCAATATTGGGGTAATTGAAATCATAAAGCTACCATCCAAAAAATCCCATCCCACAGAAGTGATGAATCTAATCAAAGTTTAAATCTGAACTTAAAAAAACATGGAGAAAAAAAAAAGACTTCGATACAAGAGCCAGTTACACAAGCCAGCAATACCATGGGACTCTCTCACCGTCATCACTGGTCAAGAAAAAAACTCTTCAAAACAGACCAGAGATGCTAGATGTAATTCTTTATTGGAGGATGACTCAGCAAGGTACCATGTTTCGGCACACGCGGTGCCTTCCTCAGGAGTCTTGTCTATATACGGAGAAAAAGATCCTTGGTGTGTAGTTTTAAGGAAAGTGGTCTTTAGAAAGACCTTTATGATACAGACTTTATGTTGCTTATGGATGTCTCTAAAATTGCTTTTTAGCAACGTCCATAAGCTACATAAAATCTGCATTATAAAGGTCTTTTTAAAGACCACTTTCCTTTAGAGACTACACACCAAGGATCTTTTTCTCCATATACAGACAACAAGGCTCCTGAGGAAGGCACCATGTGTGCCGAAACATGGTACCAGGGGCGTAGCTAGACACCCAATTTTGGGTGGGCCTGGGCTCAAGATGGGTGGGCAGAAGAACCCCGCCTCATCCCACAGATGATGTGGTCTCTCCTTCTCTCACCTGCATACATATGGTCTGTCAAACATTCTCCCCCCCCCCCCCCCACATACCTTTTAAATAGCAGATTTTCACCGGCAACAGGCAGCAACTAATACACACTGCTGATGTTGGCTCCATACCCTTCCCTCCGATGCAACTTTCTGTTTCTGCCTAGGCAAGAATACATCAGAGCGAAGGCTATGGGGCCGGTGTGAGCAGTATGCATCAGTCACTGCTCACTGCAGATGAAGATCTGCTATTTACAAGGTATGCAGGAGGGACAGTTGTTGGGAGTTTTCGGCTGGTGGGGCTTGGGGATCCCTGCCAGCCACATTATAGCTATGCTGGTACTGGGTGGGCCTGAGCCCAAAGTGGGTGGGCCTGGGCCCACCCAAGCCCACCCTTGGCTACGCCACTGCATGGTACCCTGTTGAGTCATCCTCCAATAATGCTTTTGAATTACATCTAGCGTCTCTGGTCTGTTTTGAAGAGCCTAACCCTGTTCCCAGTCCTTGCCTTCTCCTGTTACTCTTTGTGGGACATTCGTGTTCTTTCCAGTTCCTGTGGTTTTGGTTGCAAGAAAAAAAAACTCCCCATTAAAATGAAGAACTTAGAAATAATACAGTCCGGTGATCTTCAATCCAACACTTTGGTTATAAAACATTGTCCACAGAATAAGAAAAGTCTTATGATAGTGTCACCAGTCCATTTCATAATTCGTGCATTAAAAAAGTGTGAAAATTACTTATCTGTTAATTGTCCATCAACTGCACTTCCAAAAATCGCACCAAACTTGTAGAATCCCAACAGAAATATCCTGTTTTGTTGCCACTGCTTCAGGGAATGACTGGAGAACTGTGTCAATGCTGCTATGACAAATTTTCAAATGAAATCACCCATTATTATACTGTTGCCCAATTTGCAAGCTTTCCTAATTTCTGTAAACATTTCTTCATCTGTCTTTTCGTTCTGTCCTGGTGGATGGTAGTACATCCCTACCAGAATACTCCTTCCCTTCACACATGGAATTTCAATCCATAAGGATTCCACACTGCTATCTGTTTCATGTAGGCCGTTTATTTTGTTTGACTCAGTTCCTTCTTTAACATATAGCGCAACCCTCCCCTCCAATTTTGATCCACTTTATCATTGCACATAATGCAGCTTAGTAAAAGGGTTCCTAAAAAAATAAGATCCTATGTTTAAAATATATGGTTGGTCAGCCCTATATATTTTGGGAAAACTGAATAAATCCTCTTTTAGGTTGACCGTCCTTTGGAACAGCAAGAGTATGGAAGCCAAGCATTGAATGCGTCAGCTGAAAACATGAGAGATTACTTTTTTCACTTCCAAGAAGGCATGGGGGGTGGGGAATAGGTAACTTGCATGGATTAGCAGTTACAACCCTAACCACATTACTGGTCAGACTGGATGAACCAATTTGATCTTTGTTTGTTGTTATTTATTTTGCTATATTACTATTAACAGCATCATTACAGCATATATAACACACCTTAACCACTGAGCTGCTGTTACCAATATCTGAAATTGGGTCAAGAAAGCCTGTGAAGCATGGTTGTGAAATGTAATTTCAAACAAGAGCAATAAGTCAAGAGCATGTGCCAACCCTTGAATCACTATGCTGCCTCATTTCAATATGTTGAAAACAAACCACTTTCCCCTGGATTCTATATAGTGCACGTGGAGGTGTATTTTCAAAGCACTTAGACTTACAAAGCTACCTATGAATCTATGGAACTTTGTAAGTCTAAGTGCTTTGAAAATGAGCTCCTTAGAGACCCATGCCGAAATCAGCGTGGATTCTATAACAATGCGCATCTTCTCTCTATATAAAACACACCTCCAACGTTCTGAAGCCTCCACAAGTCCCAAAGTTCCAAATGCATGGTGGTGAAACCAGGAATTCACCCATGAGTGTTGGCCCCGCCCCCACATAAAACGTCATGACGTCGAGGGCGGATCAATGACACTCAACCAATCGCATCGTGAACCCGTTACTAAGCGATGGAACATGACATAAGACACATCGCGGAACAATGAAAACCAGCAGCAACAGTTGCTACGCGACGTCAACAGCAATGCTAAAAGGACCATATAGATCTCTGCTCTCCACACAAACAACGGACACGGAGGGCATATGAAGGAAGGAAAAAAACCAGCACATACACACACACTCTTACTCTTAACTGGCTATAAGGAGCAACTGACCTGTCACTATCACAGGGACTGCTAGCACCTCTCTCTCTCTCACACACACACATACACACGGGACACAGAGGGGATGGAAGACAAGGAACGAATCGTTGGGTATGGAGGGGGCGGCAGGGGAGATAAGGCAAGAACTGCCTCAAATGTTTGTGCTGTTCTATGTACAATTATAATGCTGTCTCTTCATTTTGACCCTACCCTTTCACACTCACTTTCACACACACGCACACACACACACACACACACACTTACACTGTCTGTATCTCACACCCACACGCACCCACACACATATACACACTCTCTCACACAGACACACCTCAAATGGTTCAGCTGTCCTAAGTAAAATTACACTGCTGTCTCTTAATTTTCACCCTACCTGTGCACACTCTCTTTCATACAGAGACACACACACACACACACTTTCTCTGTGTCACACACACACACACAGACACACATACATATACACACTCTCACTCTCTCTATAGCCTTGCTAGCGCCCGTTTGATTTGTTTACGAAACGGGCCTTTTTTACTAGTAACTTAATAATCTTAAGCTAATAAGCACAGCACTTAAGTAATAATGAGCATTAATTGGCACTGATTAGTATTTAGGTGCACAACTCGCTAAGCGTATTCTGTAACGATGTGCGCTGAACTTCTAACACACGCAGGCAAAAAAAGGCATGGTTATGGGCGGGGAAATGGGTGTTTCATGGGAGTTCCAAAATTTAGGTGCCCAGTTATAGAATATGGCCTAGAGCACCTAAATCTATGCGTAGGGATTTACACCAAGTTTTCATTGGTGTAAATGGATGCACGTAGATTTAGGCGCTGAAATATGAACTAAGCATATTCTTTAATCGGCGCCTAAATCTAGGCACCGATTATAGAATACACTTAGTTGGAACTGATTTCAGCACCAATTTTTTAGGCGCCATATATAGAGTCTCCTCTTGTGGTCTACCTCCGTATAATTCAGTAGGAAAACAGAAAAATACTGTTATGATTAGAAGAAAGTTAAAGACAAAGCTATACAGAAGTTATGGAAGGCTCGCCTATGTACAAATCTCACTCTGTTTGTTTTGGCTTGCCCTGATTGCCGTAACAGCAGCATATCAAGAAGGAAAATTCCTTTCATAAACAACACACATCTGCCAATTTCTACTGCAAAGATTTATTCTCCACTCAACCCATTGTAACTTAGGATAGTATGACAGGCCAGAATAGCACCATACAGAGCAGCTTAGCCTAAGGATGACCATGGAAAGAGGAAAGGGTGATCAGTTGCCTCGTACGACAGCCATCATCAGTCTGAACCAGTCCCTACCTGAAACTAAGAACAATATCTCATCAATAGCTTTTTTTTTTATTAATAACAGTTGCTAATTGACAAAAGTTAAATGTATATTGCTATTTGCTGTCCGGAAACTAACACAATTTTGGGCAAACAGAGCCCAAATTTCAGATGAAAGCTAGAAAGCACGTTTACAAATAGATTTTTATTTAACGTAGCTTCTTATTTTATTTTTAAAACAATGATTTTTATTTATTAACTAATAGTGTTCAATCTAATTTTTAAATTTATTTTTGAAAACATGCTTTTCCAGAACCTGGATTTATTTTGTTGTATCTTAATGTAATTAGCTGTAATTAATAATCGAAGAATTCTGTCTCCTTGTAGGTGGAGATAGAAGCAACTGCCTGCCACTTGATGGCAATGTTGTTTTTCTATTTAAGGAGAAAACTTTACTAGATCCCAGCAGAATCAGTAGAAAATGCTTTTAAGTCAAATGAATAGGTTAGTGTTTGGACAAATATAGTTACAATGACTGAGTCAGAAATATGTACCTGGTACTCATGGCCATGATCTGAATTATTTTGACAACTGACAGCTCATTAAGGAATAGGTCAGTAATATGTAATGACATACGGTTCAGGATATTGAGTCGGTGAAGGAGAAGGAACAGGCAGCAGGCATGTTGTTCAGTAACAGACAATAGAAAGAGTTAATGCATGCTTCTGTGAATGTACTAGGTTTGATTGTGAAGTGGGGTCTTGCAATTGTGTTTCGGATTGATTGTGGAAACTTTGGATGCTATTGATAAACAAAGGTCTTATGATAAGTTTCAGGCCTGATATTCAGCTGGCGGCGATCAGCGTTTTGCTGAGCACCGCTGGCGTTAGCCCTGGAAATTCAATACCGGGTCATGTCCATGTTCCAGCATTGAATTTCTGGGTATATAGAGCTGGTGAAAACATAGCCAATTAAGTGCTTCAGCACTTAATGGGCTATGGTGAGTCACATAAAGATAGGACTGACTTTTATGCAGTCCTATGTAAGCAGTGACCTTGGCTGGTTAAGTGCTGAATATTGGCACATAACTGGCCAAGTGTTGATTCTGCCCCTGGAATGTCCCCAAAATAGCTGGTTTCGAGTTGGGCTGTAACATCCTAATTCTATACAAGTCACCAACAATTGTGTGTGCAAGTTTGGGCGTGTGCCCAATTTGCATGCACAATTTAATAATGAGCTAATTAGTGCCAGTAATTGACTTTTTAAAGGTAAAAGGGTAAAGGGTCATGGATTTGATATATTGCCTTTCTGTGGGTACAACCAAAGAGGTTTACATATATTATGTGCAGGTGGTTTTTTTTGTCCCTAATGGGCTCACAATCTGAGTTTGTACCTGGGGCAATTGAGGGTTGGGTGATTTGCCCAGGATCAAGGGTGCTAAGGTAGGAATTGAACCCAGTTCCCCAGGTTCTCAGCCCACTGCACTATCCATTAGGCTACTACTCTGCCTCTGGTTATTGGCACTAATTAGATTTAATTGATGCTTACTTATGTAAATTTATGCGCAATCTGAAAAAGAGGGCACAGATATGGGAGGGGCATGGGCAGAACGGGGGCGTTTCTAAAATTAATACACGCTGTTGTAGAATAATGAGGGTACACACCTAATTTAGGTGCGTACGTTTACACTACATTTCAGCTGGTGCAAATGACTGCGCCTAAAGTTAGGTGTGATTCCTGGGCATAAACACTATTCTATAAGCTGCACCTAATTTTAAGCACAGTGTACAGAATATTTCTTTTTTTGGTGCCATATATAGAATCTAGCCCTAACCAGACATTTTCATTGGCTCTATCTGGTTAAGTGCTGCTGAATATGATGGGTCAGTCCCAAACAAGAGATTTAACCAGCCAGGAGCCGTTTCTGTTTGATTAAATTGCTTTGTATATTGACCTTTTTTTTTTTTTTTACTGCCAACCTATCTTGGTTGTATTACTGTCATGTATAGTGTGATAAATGCATGATTCCTTAACATTGTCTGATGCAGAAATGGCCTACAAATGGATTGTTTGGGTTATTGATCTCTGTGCTTTATGATTTACTTTTCTTTTTCAACGATTAAAATGTAGAAAAAGAAAAGGGAACAGAAGGCATCTTTTTTTTGGATCTGTGTGTTTTGTGGTTTGTCACTTTAAACATGCAGAGCAGCATTTAGGAAAGGTTGTATAAAGAAGAACCAAGAGGTCCAGACATCTCAAGTTCTGCTGGTGTTCCAGAACAGGATCTGCCAACATAGGGTCTGTTCTAAAATAAAGATGTGTATGCTGTGGTTACATGAGGCCAGAACATTTATTTCACATGTATGAACACTAACAATACCAACGGGTACAACACAGCAACATAAACATGTGCTCGTGTTTCAGAACATATGTTTATGTGCTGGCACACGCGTGTATGTTAGCCATTTTAGTGGCCTAGTGGTTAGGGTGGTGGACTTTGGTCCTGGGGAACTGAGGAACTGAGTTCGATTCCCGGCACAGGCAGCTCCTTGTGACTCTGGGCAAGTCACTTAACCCTCCACTGCCCGCCGCATTGAGCCTGCCATGAGTAGGAAAGCGCGGGGTACAAATGTAACAAAAAAATAAATAAAAATTTTACAAACATACCCATCTATCTTGCCAAAACTGTCATAGCCTGATATCTTTTGCTGATACTACTTTCTGGGGGGGGGGGGGGGGGGGGGGGGGGGGGCGGGGGGAAGAAGCACTGGGGGATTGAGGAACCACTGTTCCCTCTAAGCTGAGCGAGAGTCCTCCACCTACAGTCCTGCCAGTGGGGGGTGCTGTTTCACTATCACATTTTCAATTGTGAAGGACAGACAGGCTCTGCAGGACTCCAGGGAAACCTGCCTGTCCCTAGTGACTAAAAACACAATATTGAAAAACCACCCTCACCCGACAGCAATGCTGTTGGAGGAGTCCCGCTCAGCGTAGAGGGAACAGTGGAGGCAACTTCATAATCCTTTCAGTGGAGTGCTGCACAAAAAGAGCACTTTTCTAGAACATACTGTACACATTCCTGGGAGCAGGTGTAAATTATAATGTTTAAGATTTTGGACATCGATGTGCATTCCCCTTCTGAAATGGGGAATACATATCTATTTTTTCTGGTCTGCCCTAGTCTCACCCTAAACAAGTTCAGACTACTACTACTATTTTTACTAAGGCACACCTAAAAGTGGCCTGCGCTGGTGTAGGTGCGTGTTTTGGACGTGTGTAGGTTATTTTTTCAGCGCGCCTGGAAAAAAAGGCATTTTTTTTGTGGCCGAAAATGGATGTGTGGCAAAATGAAAACTAGCGCGGGTCCATTTTCAGCCTGAGACTTTTCCACCACCCATTGACTTAGTGGTAAGGTCTCACGCGCTAACCGGGTGGTAGGTGGCCAGCGTGCGTAAACTGCTGATTACCACCGGGTAAGCGTCACATGGTAGAAAATAGAAAATATTTTCTACTGCGTGTTTTGGACATGTGTCAAAAATGGAATTACCGCCCGGGGCATGCGGTAGCTGGGTGGTAGTTCCAATTTGGCACATTGGATGCACGTGGGTGCCTACGCGCGTTAGTAAAAAGGCCCTTAGGTAGGCACATAGTGCGGAAACACAGTGTCGTGTTGGACCTTGCATGATCTTGCATGTATCAGCAATAAAATGATTTTTCATTGATGAACATCCCGTGTCCTTGATCTTTCTCAAGCTTTCTTCAACTTCCCACTTTGTCTGCTGACTACGTTCCACGTGGGATTTCTTTTGGTTCTTCCTTTTTTCTACAGTGACCACATAATTCATACATTAAATGCTGCTGATTCTATATGTAGCAGGACTGAATATACAAATTAATTTAAATGCATGCACTGGCAGTAAATTAATACAGTGGCAGCCAATGAATATTGTCCTCATATTTATTTTCAGGTCATTTGATTATTTAGGATCTTTATAGCCTCAAGTTATGGCATTTTTGAAACCGAGCAAAGCATTTAGGAGTGAATTCTATATATGGCACCAGAAAAAGTGCTATTCTATAAGCTGCACTTAAGTTAAGAGCGGTTTATAAAACAGCGCTTACACCCGGGAATTAAACCTAACTTTAGGCATAGCCATTTGCACCAACTGAAATTTGGTGAAAATCTTCACACCTAAATTAGGCACGTTTCCCCTTATATGTGAGTTCAAATAGGGGGCGTGGAAATGGGAGGGTCATGGGCGGAATAGGGGCATTCCTAAAATTAACATATTCTATAACTATGCATGTTAATTTTAGGAACGCCTCTGTTTCGCCCATGACCCTCCTATTTCTACGTCCCCTATTTGAACTTGCACATAAAATTTAGCTGCGGATCCTGCACCTAAATTTATGCATGTCTATTCCAATTAAATCTAATTAGTGCCAATAATTGCTTGTTAACAAGTGACTTATCTGCGCTAATTAGCTTGTTATTCAATTAAACTAGGCACGCAAATTGGTCAGACACCCAAATTTGTGTGTTCAATTTTTAATGACGTTTATAGAATTAGGGGGTTAGAGGGTAATTCTATATCAGAGTGCCTACATATAGGTACCCATTCTATAAAGGAAAGTAGGCACCCATGACTCTGTTTTTAAATACTAGCCTAACAGGAGAAATACATGCCTATAACTTAGTCATGAGCCCTTAGGCCAGCCATAGAGTTGGTTTAAGAGCCTGCACCTAAATGCCAGAGATATGTGCAGTTACAGTACTGTATGAGTTAGGCATTTGTGAGTCCTGCTCAGGCAGGCTATGTGAACACCTAGTGTCAAATACACGGTACTGTATGTAAGATTTGTGCATATTTACAGAATGGTGCTTGGATAGAATTTTGGCATTGGCACATATATGCACATTCTAAACCTTTCGATCATGTCATGCCCCTGCTCCGTCTTGAACACTGGCTACCTCTTTCAGCCCGCATTCAGTTTAAACTCTTAACTCTTGTTTCATCAAATCTCACCTTCCCTCAGCTCCAGGTTACCTAGCCCATCTGCTTATCCCTTACACTTCATCTCGCTCACTTCGCTCTGCAACTGCTGGTCTCCTCCAACTCCCCCCTCCCCTACACTTCAGTTGCCCATCCTGCCTCTCCCTGTGCCTCTGCTATGGTGGTCCCAGAATCTGAAACACGCTGCCTGCTCACCTCTGATCTGATCCCTTCTATATTATGTTTAAATCGTCCTTGAAGACCCACCTTTTCAACCTTGTTTACCCTGCCCACTCCTAATATTTCTCTTTCTTTCTAGCAGCCTATTGTTTTTAAGTAAATTGCTTAAAAACCAGTCCTTGGCATAAGCAGTATATCAAGCTCATATAAATAAAAATAAAAAATAAGATAATTTAGTATGCACTATTTGCAAAATGCATGTGCTAACCTCTGGATTCTATATAGTGTGCCTAGAGTTCCGTGCCGAAATCTAGGCATATTCTATAACAATGCGCATAATTTAATTGGTTTAACAAGCTAATCAACATTGATAACAGCACTTATCAATAATGAGCAATAATTAGAAGTTATGCGCACAACTCTTTAAGCCTATGCTGTAATGAACTGTGCCTAAATTCTAATGTGCACAGTTCAAAAGGAGCATGGCTATGGACAGGGAAATGGGCATTTTGTGGGCATTTCAAAATTTACACGCACAGTCATAGAATATGGCCCAGTGTGCATAAATCTACATGCAGGGTTTTAGGCCACATTTTTGTTGGCCTACATGGAAGCACATTGTTTTAGGTGCTAGGATTTCTGCCTGATCGTATTCTATATACCACACCTAGATCTTGATGCCGCTTATAGAATACACTTAGGCGGAAATCTTTACTGTGTGGATTTTTTATGTGCCATATATAGAATCTGGGTCTAAAGGGAGAATTCAGTAAAGGTCGCCGGAATGATGCATGCTAAATGTGAATTCTATAAACAGCGGTGTACCAAGGGCGGGGTGGTAGGGGCGGTCCTCCACGGCTGTACGCTGCTGGAGGGGTGCAGAGAGCAGCTGCGCGCCTGTCAGCTCTGCTGGTTCCCTGCTCCCTCTGCCCCGGAACAGGTTACTTCCTGTTCCGGGGCAGAGGGAGCAGGGAGCTAGCGGAGCCGAGAGCTGCGCGGCTGCTCCCAGCAGCTAAAAATGCAACCGGGGAGGGGGGGGGTGCGCATCGGCATTCCGCTCTGGGTGTTAGCCGACCTAGGATCGTTACTGGCTATAAACGCAGTTCTGTGCAGAACTGTCTTTATAGAATACTTGCTTAGCGCACAATTTCATGCCCTACTGTCAATTAGGTGCAGAAATGCATATATTCTATAATTGCACACCTAAATCCTGGGAACGCCCCTGACCCATCCATGCCCCTTCCCTGGCCACACCCCCTTTGGAGATGTGCATGAGATAAGTCAGGCACGCAGGTTATAGAATAGGAGCATAAGGCAGATTTGTGCGTACTAATGACTGCCAATTTGTGCTCGTTAATACCAATAATTTATTTATTTTTATTTATTTATTTGTTGCATTTGTATCCCACATTTTCCCACCTCTTTGCAGGCTCAATGTGGCTTACAATACATCATGAATAGTGGAAATATATGAGAAAGTATACATTTAGTAATAACAGATGGATTTGGGGTAAGATGGTAATGATAAAACATGATAGTATTTCAACAAGCAAACATAGTAAGAAATATTTAAGAAATATATAAGAATTATATAAGAAAATATACATTTGGTAATATCAGAAGGATTTTGGGTAACATAATAACGAAAACATGATAGTAGTTTGGCAAACAAATATTGTAGCAGCAGTTCTGGGTATGTGTACAGGAGTTCATATTTGTTGATCATTGTTGTATGTCTTGTTAAAGAGATGGGTCTTCAGTAGGCTTCGGAAGTTAGCTAGTTCATAGATCGTTTTTAAGTTGCGCGGCAGCGCATTCCAGAATTGTGTACTCAGGTATGAAAAGGTTGACGCGTGCGTTAGTTTGTATTTAAGACCTTTACAATTTGGGAAGTGAAGATTAAGGAATGTACGGGATGATTTTTTAGCATTCCTGGGTGGTAGGTCTATCAGGTCTGACATGTAGGCTGGTGCGTCTCCGTGAATAATTTTATGAACTAGGGTGCATATTTTGAATGTGAAACGTTCTTTGAGTGGGAGCCAGTGCAGCTTTTCTCATAGGGGTTTAACGCTTTCGTATTTTGTTTTACCGAATATGAGTCTAGCTGCAATGTTCTGAGCTGTTTGAAGTTTCTTGATTATTTGCTCTTTGCAGCCAGTGTAAAGTGCATTGCAGTAGTTATCACCTATTTAGCCAGTTAGTGTACGTGTGGATCTGTGATCCACACAAAACACTGTGCTCCCAGCTTTGGGCAACCTATACAGAATCCAGGGGTAAGTTCACTTGCAAATAGCATGTACTACAAACAAGCAAAAAGAAATAAAAAGATACATAAAAAGCAATACAAATTAAACATATTTTGCATGCATGCCCTTGTCTGACTACTATGTATTGTTGTTGTGCGATGGCCTGTCCTAGGAAGCAGGGTGTAAGAATGAAACTGGGTTGCCAGTACAGTAGTGTGCAGCACTGGGCTGGACCTGAAACCAAGGCTTTTTAACCTAAAGAGGTATCAGTGGACGGGAATGTCCTAGTCTTAAGAAGTCTTCAAAAACATGTGTAGAATTTTGCATCCAAAATCTTATTATACAGTAGTTCTGCTGCAGTATTACAGTGTAAACAAAGCCCATCTATTGTTATAAAATAATGAAAATTGATTGCATATTGTTTCATTTACTAATTAAATATTGAAAACCATATTATTGCAGCTACTTAATTATTTATACGCAATCAAGTCAAAGCGTCATTGATGTTCTTTAAATATCCCTGATATGATGTTAGTGAGAGAAAATTCTTATCATATTATTGAAATAAAAACATCCACAAATGGAGCAGATGACTTTGGTCTGCATATGTTTGTTCACTGATAAAAATTCAGTACTTATGTAGAATGCATATAATTAAAATGGTTTACGTTCTATCTTTCCTTCACATTCTTCATATTTCATCTCTAGAGCTGCGTGGCTTGATTTAACCAGAACTGGTGCATTTTGTGTATTTCGATCACAGCATACTTCTCGATACCCTGTCCTCACTTGGATTCCAGGGCTCTGTCCTTTCCTGGTTCTCTTCCTACCTCTCCCTCCGCACCTTTAGTGTTCACTCTGGTGGATCCTCTTCTACTTCTATCCCTCTGCCTGTCGGCGTACCTCAGGGTTTTGTTCTTGGTCCCCTCCTCTTTTCTATCTACACTTCTTCCCTTGGTTCATTAATCTCATCCCATGGCTTTTCCTACCATCTCTATGCTGATGACTCCCAAATCTACCTTTCTACCCCTGATATCTCACCTTGCATCCAAACCAAAGTTTCAGCGTGCTTGTCTGACATTGCTGCCTGGATGTCTCAACGCCACCTGAAATTAAATATGACCAAAACTGAGCTTCTCATTTCCCCCCCCAAAACCCACCTCCCCGCTCCCCCCGCTTTCTATTTCTGTTGATGGCTCTCTCATTCTCCCTGTCTCCTCAGCTCGAAACCTTGGGGTCATCTTTGACTCTTCTCTCTCCTTCTCTGCTCATATCCAGCAGACCGCCAAGACCTGTCGTTTCTTTCTTTACAACATCTGTAAAATCCGCCCCTTTCTTTCCGAGCACTCTACCAAAACCCTCATCCACACCCTTGTCACCTCTCGTTTAGACTACTGCAATCTGCTTCTTGCTGGCCTCCCACTTAGTCACCTCTCCCCTCTCCAGTCGGTTCAAAACTCTGCTGCCCGTCTCATCTTCCGCCAGGGTCGCTTTACTCATACTACCCCTCTCCTCAAGACCCTTCACTGGCTCCCTATCCGTTTTCGCATCCTGTTCAAACTTCTTCTACTAACCTATAAATGTATTCACTCTGCTGCTCCCCAGTATCTCTCCACACTCGTCCTTCCCTACACCCCTTCCCGTGCACTCCGCTCCATGGATAAATCCTTCTTATCTGTTACCTTCTCCACTACTGCCAACTCCAGACTTCGCGCCTTCTGTCTCGCTGCACCCTACGCCTGGAATAAACTTCCTGAGCCCCTACGTCTTGCCCCATCCTTGGCCACCTTTAAATCTAGACTGAAAGCCCACCTCTTTAACATTGCTTTTGACTCGTAACCACTTGTAACCACTCGCCTCCACCTACCCTCCTCTCTTCCTTCCCGTTCACATTAATTGATTTGATTTGCTTACTTTATTTATTTTTTGTCTATTAGATTGTAAGCTCTTTGAGCAGGAACTGTCTTTCTTGTATGTTTGTGCAGCGCTGCGTATGCCTTGTAGCGCTATAGAAATGCTAAATAGTAGTAATAGTAGTAGTAGTAGCGCCATCCTTATGTAATGCTTAACCACCTCAAATGTGTCTTGAAACATTTTGTACAGCCCTAAAAACACATCTCTTTCAGAGAGCGTTTGGCGATACTTCCATAGATTGCAGCATGTACTGACAGTCCACTGACCCTCTATTTTCTCCTTTTCCCCCCCTTTCCTCTTTCTTTTTTCTCTTTGAATGAGTGTTGGTTGCTCTATGATTATTGATACTGTATTTAATTGATTTTATATGACGGTGCTCCGCCATGTGATAAATGTAGGAAGGGTGGTGTGGAGGGGCATAATTGAATGAAAACGTCTATCTCCATGGGCGTTTATCTCCGAGAACGGGTCCGTGAAGGGGCGGACCGAACCGTATTTTCGAAAAAAAATAGACGTCCATGTTTTATTCGACAATTTGTGAGCTGGGCGTTTTTGTTTTTCAGTGATAATGGAAAATGAAAGCGCCCAGCTCAAAAACGAATAAATCCAAGGCATTTGTTCATGGGAGGGGCCAGGAGTCGTAGTGCACTGGTCCCCCTCACATGCCAGGACACCAACCGGACACCCTAGGGGCACTTTTACAAAAACAAAAAAAAAGGTAAAAGAGCTCCCAGGTGCATAGCACCCTTCCCTTGTGTGTTGAGCCCCCCAAATCCCCCTCAAAACCCACTGCCCACAAGTCTACACTATTACTATAGACCTAAGGGATGAAGGGGGGCACCTACATGTGGGTACAGTGGGTTTGGGGGGGTTGGACGACTAAGCATTAAGCAGCACAATTGTAACAGGTAAGGGGGGGATGGGCCTGGGTCCACCTGCCTGAAGTCCACTGCACCCCCTAACAACTGCTCCAGGGACCTGCATACTGCTGCCAGGGAGGTGGGTATGACATTTGAGGGTGAAAATAAAAAGTTGTGAAACATCATTTTTTTTTGTGGTGGGAGGGGGTTAGTGACCACTGGGGGAGTCAGGGGAGGTCATCCCCGATTCCCTCTGGTGGTAATCTGGTCATTTAGGGCACTTTTTGGGGCCTTATTCGTGAAAAAACAGGGTCCAGGAAAAGTGCCCTAAATTCTAGCTACAAACGCATACTTTTTTTCCATTATCGGCGAAAGGCGCCCATCTCTCCTTGGCCGATAACCACGCCCCAGTTCCACCTTCGCCACGCCTCCAACACACCCCCGTCAACTTTGTACGCTTCCGCGATGGAGTGCAGTTGAAAACGTCCAAAATTGGCTTTCCATTATACCGATTTATTCGTTTTTGTGAGATAAACGTCTATCTCCCGATTTGGGTCGAAATCTAGGCATTTTTCTCTTTCAATTATAAGGTGGATATAGTATGTTGAAATAAACCATAAACCTTCATGTACTTCCTTTCCAGGCATTTAAGTGTGCTAAATTTCTCAAGGCTAGTTCTTTTAAGAAGATCATTATTCATCTGCCTGTTCAGCCTATATACATTAAGGCTAGACTGGTCTGAGGCTGTTTCTGCAGAAGTCACCTTTTGACTTTGCCCCCAAAATTCAGTGATATTTAACCAACCAGGAACATCTCCTGGCTAGTTAAATAGCGAATATTTAGCTGGCACGAATATTTAGCTGGAGTTACCTGGTTATCTCCTGCTGAACATTCCTGGTCAGCCGTTAGGACTAGATTCTATATATGGTGCGTGAAAAATCTGCACCAAAAATATTTCTGCCTAGGTGTATTCTGTAAACCGTGCCTAGATTTAGGTGTGGTTTATAGAATATGCCTAGCAGCCATGCCTGCACCTAAATCTAGGCACATCCATTTATGCCAAGCAAAACGGTGTAAATTCTGGCGCTGAATTTAGGCATGGAGCAAGTGTATTCTATAACCGTGTGTATTGATTTTCAGAATGCCCACAGTCTGCCCATTCTACACCCATGGCCATGCCCCCTTTTGGCAGTACGCATTAGAATTTACGTGCACTACTTTATGGAATATGCCTATCAGGTTGTGCATGTAAATTTTAATTAATGACTGAATAGATAGGGATGGGCTGGAGTGTAAAGTTTAAGGGGCTTCGACGTTAGCTCCAGAACTTAGAACAGTGCTGGGTAGACTTCTACAGTCTGTGCCCTGAGAAAGGCAAGGACAAATCAAACTCGGGTATACATATAAAGTATCTTGTTGGGCAGACTGGATGGACCCTACAGGTCATTATTTGCTGTCATTTACTATGTTACTATGTAATGCCAATTAGTGGCAATAAATGCTTGTTAAGTGGCAATTATCAGCACTGATTGGCTTGTCAAGTAATTAAATTATGTGTGTAAATTCAGAATACGATTGGATTTGCATGCACAATTTCAGTTGCACTATATAGAATCCAGGGGTTAGCAGCTAACCAGTTCTATCACGTGATATATCCAGCTATCCTTTAATATTCAGTGCATAACCAGCTAAGGTTGGCGGCCAAATTGGGCCACTAAAATAGCAGGCCTATCTTTGGTCGGTTTAAACTTAACAGGTCAGCGCTGAGTATTGGCTTGGCCAATTAAGTTTAAACTGGCCAAAAATAAATCGGATATTCAATTCAAGGTCACTGGATATGGCCCATCATTGAATTTTCAGTCTCACCCACCGACCGCGGGAGTTAGCAGGGCTGCCTCCCGTGGTCTGAATATCAGCTCTTTTTTAAAAATCCTTTTCAGCCGTTTTCTCTCTCAAAATTTCATTATACTAAATACATTTCTATTTCAAGGTGTGCATTACTTAAGCAGGAGCACTTACTTGGGAGGGCTCATCTGTTTGCCCATACACATCTGATTGTTTCCATGTGCGTAAACACACAGATGTATAAGACTTCACATCAGAAATCTGAAGAGTAAATGTGAGGTTCAAAGAGCTGTGGGGAAATTAAGATTGTACTGCTGCGTGGTTTATGCTATTCTCAGAAAAAGTCAGACAGAGACCAAAAGTCAGGAAAAGGGAGGTTTTATTACTCACTACAACAGGAGTTGGTATCTGTAGCAAACATTAGTAATCTCACAAAACCTAACATCAGTTACTTTGGTAGTTGTAAATGAATCAGTCTGAACTCAGAGAAAGGGAAAAAGAGGAAGCAAAGTTTGTTCCTCACCAGGACATATCACTGGCTCTGAGATTCAGCAGTTCTTCAGAGTATGATACATAGAAACTATCATATGAAGGACACAAAGCTGAGAGAAAGGAGAGAGAAATAAACGAAAGAAAGAAAGAAAGATTCTTAGCTGCAAAGACCAAGTCCCCACCCAGAGTTACAGGGGGAGGAAAGCACACGCACCCCCCCCCCCCAGGAAATATGCCCTACCTACCAGAAGGATATATTCCAGCATTCCCTAGGTCTGCAGTCACTTATATACACCTTCCATCACAGAGCACCACCACATAAATTACCCAATGAGGAATCCTGCACATACACAGGGCTCCACCCATGTGCTTGGTCATTACCTCATGTTTTACCAACCGTTATTCTTATAAGTCCAGTTAAAACTGGTTTGTAGAGATAACCATTATCAGGCCTCTGGCTACAGTGAACAGGATGTACTGAAGTCTGTAGCAACAAGCCTCAGAAGAAACACTCACAAAGCACAAAGAAGCATAGTTACATGACAAATTCCATAACAAGATGTAGCCATGGTGGCCAAGCCAGGTATTACTGTCACTGCACCAGACATGAATGCCTCTCTGAACATCCCTGGGGGGTGGGTGGGAGGGGGGAGGTGAGTGGCCAAGGATCCTTGCCCAATGCACAGTACATAATATGTTTTCTGTTGTGTTAATTGTACATATTGATTTATCATCTATATAGGGGTCGATATTCAGTTCGTGGCAGTAAGTGGCTTGTAGTTCACACAGAGGTGGGGGCTGAGTTAACTCCAGATTTGAGTGCCGGGATATGTCTGGGCATATAGTGCCCAGTTAAACCCTTTTTAAATATTAACCCATAATGCTTATCTTTCTGTAATGTAATTTATGTGCTACACAATTTGCCATCTCCAAATTTAATTCATTGATTGTATTTATACTTGTGTTTGATCATTTTACTATTGTTATGGTGTTAACAAATTTGTAAATTTTATGTAAAGCTGTACCTGCTGTACAGCACCTTGGGTGAATCTGTTAATAAAGGCGGTTAAGTAGAGAGGTGTGATAGCCGTGTTAGTCCACTCTTAAAGTTATCAATAGAAATCAAACAAAATAAAACATGGAAAAGAAAATAAGATGATACCTTTTTTATTGGACATAACTTAATACATTTCTTGATTAGCTTTCGAAGGTTGCCCTTCTTCGTCAGATCCGAAATAAGCAAATGTGGTAGCAGATAGTACATATAAGAGAAACATCAAAGCATTACTTTGACAGTCTGACAGAGTGGGAGGGTGGGGGTATGCATGGGGACAACACTTTACAAGACCAGAACACTGCACCAGTGATTTCACAGTAAGAATACTGAAAGGTAATTTTAAAACAACACAGGAACGTAAGACCTTTGAAATAAGAATGATCAACAAACAGGACTTAATAAGGATCTGGGTTTTCTAACCCATTATACACCATAAAGCTGTATTTCTCTGTTTATTTCTCTATTACCCTCCTCTCACCTACCAACACCCATCCTGTTAGAATATCAATGAAATGCTTTGATGTCCCCATGCATACCCCCACCTTCCCACTCTGTCAGACTGTCAAAGTAATGCTTTGATGTTTCTCTTATGTATACTATCTGCTACCACATTTGCTTATTTCTGATCTGACGAAGAAGGGCAACCTTCGAAAGCTAATCAAGAAATGTATTAAGTTATGTCCAATAAAAAAGGTATCATCTTATGTTCTTTTCCATGTTTTATTTTGTTTGATTTCTATTGATAACTTAAAGGCGGTTAATAAATCCTAATAAACGTCCAAAATGAATGCCAAAAAAGCAGGCACAAAAACTGTCTGGCATAATTTGTACAAAAATGGCCACACAGACGTCCCTGCAGAGCAGTCTAGTGCTCAGTACAGTGGCTTTTAAACAATAGGACTCAGGTATAAATTCCAAAAAAGCAAATATGCATGAGCATGTCCCCTTTTCCTTTCCCTCCCATCCATGAGCAACATATCCCCCTCACATCTCTTCTCAATCTTCTTCTATCCATATGCTGTATTTTCCCCTCCCCCCCCCCCCCCATGTATGACCCCTTTTCCAATCTTTTGGGAAGGAGACAGGGCCTGCAAGGATGGGGCGGGGATGGAGACAGAACCCATGGGGATAGGACGGGGACAAACTTTGTCCCCGTGTTATTCTCTAATCTGGATGCCACCAGCCTTGTGTTTAAACATGTCAACCCCTTTGCAGAACACTAATCCCCCTGTTTACTAAGCCACTCTAGAGTTGCTGTGCGATAATGCCAACCCAGCCCATTCACTTTGAATAGGCTGTGTCAGCACTGCTGCTCAGCTTAGTAAACAGGGGAGTAAGTCTAGCATATGGCCCTTTTCATGGTTTGGAGATTTTGATCACCTTTGTGAATCCTAGAGCTGCAATTGTATCAAGAAAGCAATGGTGGTGGTGTCTGGATTTTCATTTTGTAGGTTAAAATCTCCCATGATCACTAACCTAGGGAAGCTCAGGGTTACCTTTGTCACTAGATCCAGGAGTTCTTGCACAGAGGATGTGTTGTTCTGAGGTGTTGTATAATCTATGAGCAGCCACGTTGGTTCCTTATCTCCTAGCAGGATTAGGAGGCATTCCGACTCAGACAGGTGGGAGAAAGAGACTCTGTGCAGTTTGTGTCTCAGATCAGGAGTGTTACTCCTCTACCTCACTTCCTAGTCTTGGTTAATGCTCAGTGGTGAATCCTGTGGGGCATAGTTTGGACTCCTCCACTTTTATCCAGCCAGGTCTCAGTTATTCCCAAGATGTCTAGTTGCTATTTAATTAAGACAAGTCCATAGACCGCTACTAAATGGACTTGGGAAAAATTCACAATTTCGGGAATAACATTAATATAAAATGTTTGTACGTTTAGGTAGCTTGCCAGGTGCCCTTGACCTGGATTGGCCGCTGTTGGGGACAGGATGCTGGGCTCGATGGACCTTTGGTCTTTTCCCAGTATGGCATTACTTATGTACTTACTTATCATTAATCATAACACATTTTTTATTGGCTGACCTGGCATTTATTATGCCCAAGTTTCCAAGTAGTGGTTATTAGTTGTAGGGTTATCAATAGAAATCAAACAAAATAAGATGATACCTTTTGATGTCCCCATGCATACCTCCGACCCACCCCCATCCTCCCACCCTGTCAGACTGTCACAGTAATGCTTGAATGTTTTCACTTATATACACTGTCAGCTAGCACATTTGCTTATTTCCGATCTGAGGAAGAAGGGCAACCTTCGAAAGTTAATCAAGAAATGTATTAAGTTATGTCCAATAAAAAAGGTATCATCTTATTTTCTTTTCCATGTTTTATTTTGTTTGATTTCTATTGATAACCTTAAGAGTGGACTAACACGGCTACCACACTCCTCTACTTAGTTGTAGGGGTAACAAGATAGTGGTGGGCATGTAATCATGTAGGCATGAAAACAGCAAAGCTCCACTTCAGAAGGCAGTTTGTGTAGATGCTGAATATTAACATGACATCTGGACAGGATCTCCTGAGGAAGCCTCAGTAAAATGGGTGCCTGTTGAGATCCAGCTCGCTCATACCCATAAGGTAATTGTCTATGTAAATCTTAGGGCCCCATTTCCTAAGTCGCACTACCTTTTTAGCGTGTGCTAAAAATTAGCATGTGCTAATGATAGAGACACCCATTATATTCCTATGGGTGTCTCTAGCATTAGCATGTGTTAAAAGTTTGCGCGTCTACAGTGCGGCTTAGTAAACAGGGTTCTTAGCCTATTTTTGATGCTTTCAATTGAAGTTTATCAAGCACACAAATGGAGTGTTGAAGCATTTAAAAGTTTAAAAAATTCTGAAAATGTTTTTTGAAAAAATGAATACATTAAAATGTCTCAATGAAATGAAATGTAGATTTTAGACTAACCAGCAAGATTAGTTTGTAGAGCTGGTGGTAAGGAGGTTTTTCTGACCTGTGATTGATTTATCCCTAAAAGTAGTTCTGTTGGGCCACGTTTGAGTTCGTGGCTGAAAACTCTTTGCGATCTCTGAGGTCTTCTCCTCCTGCCATACTGCTTGTCATCATTTACTTTGATTGAGCTATTTTAGTGAACTGTAGTCCACTCTTGGGGTTGCAGTTTTTGTAATATTATTTGTGGAAAACATTTTGACATTTTTCGTTAAGTATTTTAATATTGAACCACACCATCCAGTGATCACTGGACCTCAAAAAGGATGTCATACGCTAACTGGAAAGCTGCCTCTGAATATTGGCGATTCCCAGGTAACTTCTTGCAAGCTGCCAAATACCTGGATAGTCAGTGCTGATTCCAGGTACAGGTCAGAAGTGAATATCAGGACATAATTCAACAGTGGCCAGCGTTTAAAGGAACATTAACCACCACCAGCTAAATATTCACCAGGACATTTTATGTGGATTATTACCCTGTGTTCCTAAGAATCAGATAGTTTAAAGCCAAAGTGAATATTCTGTTTCTCTTGCCATAAAACACTGTAGTCTTTTCCTATGAAAGAATAGAATGAGGTCATCTGGGAGCATGGATGTGTTTTTTTCCCAGTCATCATCTGATAATTATTTGAAGATTATGTTGTACGTGAGCTTTCTAAGCCACCTGGGTCCCCTCTTCATATTCATCTGAAGAACAATTTGTGCTTTCTCAAAAGCTTATGTACGGCAACATCTTAGGATAATTCATGTGCTTATCCAATAAACTCTCACAACCTACAAAATATTCAGTTTAATTCACGACCCATATTACTATAAGAACTCAATATTATATCAGTTGAGAATAGGACATTTTCTCATAAGTAGCAAGACAGTGTGTAGGGTATTCACTAAATGGGCAGCTCTATAATTTAGGTACCCACATTTACACACCCCTTGCATATGTAAATATCTAGAATATGTGGTAACGTAGTAGATGATGGCAGATAAAGACTTGTATGATCCAACCAGTTTGCACACAAGATAAATTCATAGCCTAAGGTATAATGTGGTACTACATATTGTAAACGGGACCGCTGCACCAGTAGGGGGAGGGAGGAAGGAAGTCCCCTCCCCAGGATTAATCCAAGCCCCACAAATTGCCACCAGCAGATACTTTCAAATATTCTTTTCTTTTTATTTTGTTTCCAAGTTACAAACAAAAGCTTCAGTCCAGCCCTGGGTTAGGGCTGCCCCAGGCAGGGTAGTGCTGCCCCTCACCCAGCAATCCAAAGTCTCTGCCCTTTCTTGAGGGCTGCCCTAGTCCCCTTTGGAAATACTTCCTTTTCAAAGTACGTATCACAAGCAGTGCTGGCCTTTCAGCAGGATTGTTCCCTCCTGTCCAACCAGGGTTTCCAGCTCCCACAGTCCTTACACAACAATCAGGAGCAGCTGGGGAGCCAGGCTTATAACTCTTCCAGCCCTCTGCCCCCCCCCAGCAAACAGTTCTAATCAAAACAGGCTTCTTCCTTACAACAGGTTTTAAATCAAAAAAAACTTTTAAACACATAACTTTCCACCTTCAGGTGCTACCTTCCTCAGGGCTCTCCAGCTCCCATTCCATCCTGCCTTCTGCTTCTTGCTCAGCCTCCTTAACCCCCTCCTTCACCTGCTTCTCACCCCACCCTCTACAGGTGGGAGGCATCATGTATTGATTACGGAGCCAGGAAACTGGGCTTCTTCCTTCTCCCTCCCTCTTGTGGTCAGAGTTGGTATATACCCATCTTGTCTATCCCTGGGGCTCCCCTTGCTGGGACGGGCAATGCATTCTGGGAGACGTAGTTCAGGATTTTGTTGTTTCATTTTGTACCTCTGGGCTGTAGCCTTGTCACAATATACATACTTGATCTTGATTTGTCCTTGCCATTTTCAGGGTATAGACTACTACTACTACTATTTAACATTTCTATAGCGCTAAAAGGCATACGCAGCGCTGTACACCAAACATAAAAAAGACAGTCTCTGCTCACAGAGCTTACAATCTAGAAAGACAAGTAAACAGACAGAACAATTAAGGGTAAGGGAATAAATAGGTGAGGATAAAGGACAGGGCAAGTGAGTAGAGGTTAGGAGTCAAAAGCAGTGGTAAAGAGGTGGGCTTTAAGTTTGGACTTGAAAACGGCCAAAGATGGGGCAAGACGCACAGGCTCTGGAAGTCTATTCCAGGCGTGAGGTGCAGCAAGACAAAAGGAACAGAGTCTAGAATTAGCAGTAGAGGAGAAGGGGACAGATAAGAGAGATTTATCTACAGAACGGAGAACCCAAGGGGGGGCAAAGGGAGAGATGAGGGTGGAGAGGTACTGGGGAGCAGCAGAGTGAATACACTTATAGGTCAATAGAAGCTTGAACTGAATACGGAAACGGATGGGGAGCCAGTGAAGTGACTTAAGGAGAGGGCTAATGTGGGCATGGCGACTTTGGCGGAAAATGAGTCGTGCAGCAGAGTTTTGGATTGAAGAGGAGAGAGATGGCTAAGAGGGAGGCTGGTGAGTAGTAGGTTACAATAATCAAGATGAGAGGTGATAAGAGTGTGGATAAGGGTTCTGGAAGAGTGCTCAGAGATGAAGGGACGGATTTTGCTAATGTTGTAAAGAAAGAAACGACAGGTTTTGGCAATCTGCTGAATGTGAGCAGAGAAGGAGAGAGAGGAGTCAAAGATGACCCCAAGGTTATGAGCAGATGAGACAGGGAGAATGAGAGTGCCATCCACCGAAATAGAGAAAGGGGGGAGAGGGGAGGTAGGTTTAGGGGGAAAGATGAGAAGCTCGGTTTTGGCCATGTTGAGTTTCAGATGATGCTGAGACATCCAGGCAGCAATATCAGACAGACAGGCTGAGATATTGGTCTGGATGGTGGTAGAGATTTCGGGGGTAGAGAGGTAGATTTGGGAGTCATCAGCATAGAGATGGTATTGAAAGCCATGGGATGATATTAGAGAGCCAAGGGAGGAAGTATAGATGGAGAACAGGAGAGGACCGAGAACAGAACCCTGAGGTACACCGATTGGTAGAGAAGTAGAAGTGGAAGAGGATCCACCAGAGTGTACACTAAAGGTGCGAAGCGAGAGGTAGGAGGAGAACCAGGAAAGAACAGAGCCCTGGAATCCAAATGAAGACAGCGTATCAAGGAGTAGGCTGTGATCAACAGTGTCAAAAGCGGCGGATAGATCGAGAAGGATGAGGATAGAATAGAGACCTTTGAATTTGGCCAGGAACAGGTTGTTGGAAACTTTAGTAAGTGCAGTTTCAGTTGAATGAAGAGGGCGAAAGCCAGATTGGGGTGGGTCAAGACCATGGAAGCCTGCTCAGTGCTGGCCTTGTTCTCCAACCACTGAAGCTGTCATCGAAGCCTCACTTCAGCCCATCCAAACCTGTCCTGCCATGAACAGGGTACAGACCAAAGAAGTTGACCCGGCACTGGCTTTGCTTCCCAATTACTGGAGTTGCCATCTAAGTACCGCTAAGGGGTCCTGTTACTAAGCTGCAGTAAAAAGTGACCTGCGGTAGTGTAGGCGTGTGTATTGGGCATGCGCCGGGCCAGTTTTTACCACATCTACAAAAAAAGTTTAAAAAAAAAATGGGACTGGAAAAGGGTCCGCGGTAAAAATGAAACCAGCGCACGCCCTGTTTTTTAAAAAATGGGACGGGAAAAGGGCCTGCAGTAAAAATGAAACCAGCATGCACCCAAAAAAAGGCCTAAGCCCTTAATGCTACCCATTGATCTAGCAGTAAAAGCTCATGCGCTACACGCACGGTGACCAGTTGGTGTGCGCCAAGTGCCGATCTGGAACTGGCGGGCATAGGAGGAAATAAGTGATTCATCCAGGTGTTATGGGCACATGCCAAATCTGAAATTACTGCCAGGAGGGTGCGCTAGCCTGGTGGTAGTCTCATTTGATTCCTGTGGGTGTCTCTAGCGTTTAGCGCACGCTAATCATTAGTGCACAGAAAAAAACATGACCGCGCCTTTGTAAAAGACCAGCTAAGTGCAGAAAATGGTAGCCTCTGGATTTCTTTAGCTTACTCTGTTTCAGTTGAAAAGGAGATATAAAACTTTTTGAGCGTGTGTACGGGCGCTGTGGTTGCCAATGTTCCATTCCTCTGAATAGCTTTCTTTAAACACTCTGGTCTGGCTGGCATGATCTGTTCTGGTGTTGATCCACTAAGCGTACGGTAAAGCAATCTCTTAGTTCCTGCCCTCCAGAACCAAACTGTTCCTTTCCTATTCTGACACTCTATAGCTCTTTTTACGAGTAGGAGGAGAACACTAGGATTCAAAATTAAACAAATTTTTTCCCTTAATTTTTGTTTTAATAATAGAGCTTCTCTATTTTGCCGAAAAGCTTTCTTGACAGCATGACATGGCGCTAGCTGAAGAGAATTGGGAGCATAAAAATTATAACAAAGGCTTTACATTGTTAGGTTGATTATAGTACTAACATACTGTGCTGTACTTTTATTACATCCACAATAACAGCAAATGAGTTCATCGTGGCTAATGTTTGTACAAATGAGTATGGAAAGAATTTATATTTGATAATAATAATTGTTACAGTAACCTGCTGCCTCTTTACATTAATCTTCTTTTGTTTCCTCGCCTCTGCTGAAAAGTAAATGAAGTTACCTTTACAGAAATGACAAGAGAAGATAAATATAAGTTTTATGAATGTACACAGTTAACGCTGAATTATAGAGTGTTTTTTTAAAAAATGTATTCACTTTTATTTATTATTACAGTTTGCTTCCTGCCTTTTTGGAGAAGCTTTACCCAATGAGGTACACAGCACAAACATGGAGACAGCATCACAATGTATAATTAAAAGCAAATTTAGTACTAGTTTAGACGTCAAAACAAAAAAAATACTCAATATGTACTATAATAAGTAGATATACATAACATTGAATTTAATATTACAACTTATACTCTGCTGTTTTCAATCATTACAACAATACAATGTGGATCACAACTTAAAGGGGCCCTTTAACTAAACTGTGGTAAGGTTTTGCACTTACATTAAAAGAAAAATAATGCAAATGTAAAGGATCTCTCCTTCCATCTACATATTCCACCAATCTGCACATGTTTTAAATATTAGCCTGGTTCTGCTTAGATGGAGGCTAAAATAAGTTATTTCCTACCTTGGATGGGTGTGTTTTTTCAAATCTAAGCTAAAACCCCACCTTTTTGATACTGCTTTTAACTCCTAACCCTTATTCACTTGTTCAGAACTCTTATTTTATCATCCTCGCTTTAATATTCCCTTATCTCTTGTTTGTCCTGTTTGTCTGTCCTAATTAGATTGTAAGCTCTGTCAAGCAGGGGCTGTCTCTTCATGTTCAAGTGTACAGCACTGCGTACATCTAGTAGCGCTTTAGAAATGATAAGTAGTAGTAGTAGTAGTAATTAGATGCTAGAATATTTGGAAAATAGTATTCAAAAATCCCTTGAATGGATAAGATAACTGGCTAATTATAGCTGGTTATCTTTAGTCTTAACATGTGGTAAAGAACATGTCAGTGTGGCAATGGCAGAGAACCTACTGGGCATGATCCCAACAATTATTGCACAGACTTTGTACTTACCACAGATTAATGTTTGCTATTAAAGTGTGGTAAATGCCAAGAATTACCGCACTTTAGTAAACAGGTCCCTCAGTTTCTAGGGCAGTTGGTGGTGGCAACCCATTTGTCATATTTACCTTCCTTAAAGCAATGTCACATTAGGAGCACTGATACTTAATTATTTCTTTATTTTTCAATGAGAGATATGATTCTTTTCAACTGTTTAAAATTCTGCATTCAGGTCTTGTAGCTCCTGGAAAAACTCAATACACAGCTTAGAACAACTCATACCTTTTTCAACCTAGCGTTTGTCATTTTAAAGTGTTCTGCCACTTTTCTTTACAATTATACAGTCAGATGTCTAATTACTACTACTACTACTTATCATTTCTATAGTGCTACTAGCCATATGCAGCGCTGTACACTTGAACATGAAGAGACAGTCCCTGCAACGACAGAGCTTACAGTCTAATTAGGACAGACAAACAGTATCTTGTATTTATTGTAATTGCACTTTCAGCTTGAGGGGTCATTGGAAGAAAACAAAAAACAAAAGTTATAATTATGCTGGATTCCAATGATCATAAAACACTAGGGAACATAATATTCTGAAACTGTATATTTCATTATGAGGCTTATTTTCGAAAGAGAAGGGCGCCCATCTTCCACCACAAATCGGGAGATGGGAGTCCTTCTCTCAGGGTCGCCCAAATCGGCATAATCGAAAGCCGATTTTGGGCATCAACTGCTTCCCGTCGCGGGGACGACCAAAGTTCACAGGGACATGTCGGCACCGTAGTGAAGGCGGGACTGGGGCGTGATTAAGAGATGGGCGTCCACGGCCGATAATGGAAAAAAGAAGGGCGTCCCTGATGAACACTTGGCGGCTTTACTTGGTCCATTTTTTCTTATGATCAAACCTCAAAAAGGTGCCCGAACTGACCAGATGACCACCGAAGGGAATCAGGTATGACCTCTCCTTATTCCTCCAGTGGTCACTAACCCCCTCCCACCCTAAAAAAAAAAAATAATTTTTTTTTTTGCCAGCCTCAAATGTCATACCCAGCTCCATGACAGCAGTATGCAGGTCCCTTGAGCAGTTTTAGTGGGTGCAGTGCACTTCAGCTAGGCGGACCCAGGCCCATCCCCCCTACCTGTTACACTTGTGATGGTAAATGTGAGCCCTCCAAAACCCACCCGAAATCCACTGTACCCACATGTAGGTGCTCCCCTTCACCCCTTAGGGCTATGGTAGTGGTGTACAGTTGTGGGGAGTGGGTTTTGGTGGTGGTTTGGGGGGCTCAGCACCCAAGGTAAGGGAACTATGCACCTGGGAGCAATTTGTGAAGTCCACTGCAGTGCCCCCTAGGGTGCCAGGTTGGTGTCCTGGCATGTCAGGGGGACCAGTGCACCAGAAATTCTGGCTTCTCCCATGGCCAAAGGGCTTGGATTTGGTCATTTTTGAGATGAGCGTCCTCGGTTTCCATTATGGCCGAAAACCGGGGACGACCATCTCTAAGGTTGACCATCTCAACATTTAGGTCGAGCATCTCTAAGCTTGACCTAAATGTTGAGATTTGGGCGTCCTCGACCGTATTATCGAAACGAAAGATGGACGCCCATCTTGTTTCGATAATACGGGTTTCTCCGCCCCTTCACGGGGCCGTCCTGTGAGGACGCCCTCATGAAAACTTGGGCGCCCGTTCGATTATGCCCCTCCACGTGTATCATGTAGTTTTCACAATGCATCCACTATTTCTGCCAAGTTATGCCTGATGTGTTGCAATCTTTCAGGGCTAACATTATGTAAAATGTATCATAATAAGTGAATGGATGATGACAGATAAAGACCAAAATGGCTTATTCACTCTGCCCAGTTCAGATTCGTCACTTGTGTAGAGGCACATACAAGTTCCTGTATAGAGCCTAACTCAACTTCTTCCCATATTTTGTATCCAACTTTTCCATATTCCTGCAGCATGCTCAAAATTGTTTCCATAATGATCTCCATCTCCTGCTCATAGGGAACTTCAGGTTTTGCTAGGTTCAGTTTAATTTTATATGAGATTAACACCTCAGTCCGCCAGGGCCACAAAGAGGGAGGAGGCAAGATTCCCTGGGCCCAGCCTCCAAGGAGGGCCCGGTGCTGGCGATCAAAAGAGACTGCTGTGCCAGCCACAGATCCTTCTTCCTGCTGCGTCCTGTCTATGTGGAAACAGGAAGTTACTTCACAGGAGTCAGGACACGTCAGGAAGAAAGACCTATATAGTTAGCTCATTTATAGCCCGCTAATACCAAAAAATAGTTCAAAGTGGGTTACAACCAAAAATAATCTAGGATGTAACAGTACATAATCATAACATAACAGTATACATTGCACTATAATTGCTTGCCCACTACATGTTTATAAAACAATAGTGTCTTTAAATCTTTCTTAAAGGTAGCATAACTAGGCATTCAAAAATGGCCATAGAGAGGCAGCCTGATAAGAAAATAGTCTAGTAAACACTGTCTTTGAAATAATTCCCCGAGAATTAGGGAAGGAGAAAAAAGATTGTTTGTGAATATTATATCATAAAGCTGAATCTGAATAACATACTAAAGAGAGCATATATCGAGGGCTTAAACCAAAAACAATCTTATATAGTAAGCAACTCAGTTTAAAAAGTACCCTAGCTTCAACTGGAAGCCAATGCAACTTAATAAAAAATGAAGTAACATGATCATATTTTTTGAGACAGAAAATCAGATGAACAACCACATTTTGCATGCCTAGGATTTTTCTAAGAATCTGTTTTGATAAACCCAGGAAGACAATATTACAGTAATCCAATTTACTGAGAATAAGTGACTGTACCACCAATCTAAACAAATCTTCTGATAAATATTTTCTAATATTCCTCAACTTTCTCATCATGTGAAAAAAAGCTTTGTACTAAGGAATTAACCTGATTTTCCATTCTTAAGTTCTCGTCCAACAAGATACCCAGAACCTTAATTGAGTGTTCTAAACAATATGAATTGCCATCAGTACTGAATTTTAAATTGGAAATTAAACTCTGCTTGGTCCCCAACAACAGAAGTGTAATTTTTTCCTTATTTAATTTAAGATAGTGTGCTCCCATCCAGTCAATGATGATTGTATAGCAACGAGAAATTGTATTATATACTTCCTTAAGATCTACCACAATAGGAAAAACTATTGTTATGTCATCTGCATAAATATAAACTTGATAACCTTCCTTTTCCAGATAGTTACCCAAGGACATAAGCACATTAAACAAAACATGAGATAGGGGAGATCCTTGTGGAACCCCTGATGGTAAAGCCCAACTTTTTGAAAGCAGGCCTTGTATCTTCACTCTATAAGATCTATATTTTTTAAATTTTTTTTACATTTGTACCCCACGCTTTCCCACTCATGGCAGGCTCAATGCAGCAGGCAATGGAGGGTTAAGTGACTTGCCCAGAGTCACAAGGAGCTGCCTGTGCCAGGAATTGAACTCAGGTCTTCAGGACCAAAGTCCACCACCCTAACCACTAGGCCACTCCAAAAACTTCCGATCCATGATAGCACCTTACCATTAATACCAAAACCATATAAGACCTCAAGTAGTACCTCATGATGAACCAAATCAAATGCACTAGAAAGGTCTAGTTGCATAATAAGTGCTTTGTGACCTTTACTCAAAAGATGTCTAGCATGGTTCAAGAGTGTGATCATTAGAGTTTCTGTATTATAGTTAACCCGAAACCCGGACTGGGATACATGTAGTAACTCAAACTGTTTCAGATAACTCGCCAACAGTCTAGTCTCCAAAGCCTCCATTTTAACAAAATAGAGTATTGAAGCCACTGGTCTATAATTGGCTAGATCACCTTTAGAGTTTAAAGCGTTTTTCAATACTGGAGTAAGAATAATCTCAGAGAAATCTTTTGGAAAAGTACCAGAAGCAAACAAATCTTCAATCCAGTAGAGCAGGGCCTCCTTAAAAGTTTTTGGTGCTGTTTTTATTAAGTAGGACAATTAGTAAAATGACACTCATTTTCGAAAGAGAAGGACGCCCATCTTTTGACACAAATCGGAAGATGGGCGTCCTTCTCACAGAGTCGTCTAAATCGTTATAATTAAAAGCCGATTTTGGGCATCCCCAACTGCTTTCTGTTGCGGGCATAGCGAAGGCGGGACTTGGGCATGTCTAACATATGGACGACCTCGACCCATAATGGAAAAAAAAAGGGCGTCCCTGACGAGCACTTGGACGACTTTACCTGGTCCTGTTTTTCTTACAACACACAAAAAGGTGCCCGAACTGACCAGATGACCACCAGAGAGATTCAGGGATGACCTCCCCTTACTCTCCCAGTGGTCACTAACGCCCTCCCACCCTCAAAAAATATCTTTCAAAATATTTTTTAACCAGCCTCTATGCCAGCCTCAGATGTCATACTGAGGTCCGTGACAGTAGTATGTACTGTAGGTCCCTGGAGCAGTTTTTGTGGGTGCAGTGCACTTCAGGCAGGTGGACCCAGGCCCATCCCCCCGTACCTGTTACGTGTGTGAAGGAAACAGCGAGCCCTCCAAAACCCACCACAAACCCACTGTATCCACATGTAGGTGTCTCCTTCACCCATAAGGGCTATGGAAGTGGTGTACAGTTGTGGGTAGTGGGTTTTGGGGGGGGTTTGGGGGGCTCAGCACACAAGGTAAGGGAGCTATGTTCCTGGGAGCAATTTATGAAGTCCACTGCAGTGCCCCCTAGGGTGCCTGGTTGGTGTTCTGGCATGTCAGGGGGACCAGTGCACTAGAAATGCTGGCTCATCCCACGACCAAAGGGCTTGCATTTGGTCATTTCTGAGATGGGCGTCCTTGGTTTCCATTATCGCCGAAAATCAGAAACGACCAAGTCTAGGGACGACCATCTCTAAGGACGACCAAAATTTCAAGATTTGGGCGTCCCCGACAGTATTATCGAAACGAAAGATGGACATCCATCTTTCAATAATACGGGTTTCCCCGCCTCTCCATCGGGATGTTTTGTGAGGACGTCTTCAACAAAAATTGGGTGTCCCTTTCGATTATGCCCCTCAGTGTGATTTAGCAAACTTTATACATAAAAAATTCAATTCCTCCACCAAAACACTAGAGAAAACACTCCAAGAGTGATCTGGTTGCCAATTATCCCCATAATCACAAATATAGTTTGCTCTACTTTTAATAAAAGTATCATTATGCAATGAAGCAAAAGTCTCAATTTCTGTTTGAAAATAATCAGCCAGCTGATCAGCACAAGGTAATACCTCTCCAGACTTCTTATAAATGTGTGTTGTATCAGTCAGGTTATTCCCTATGTGAAAATTTTACTCACATTGGAGACATGTTTAGCAATAATAGTAGAAAAATACTCCTTCTTAGCAAGGACTTTAGCGTTCTTATATATATTTATTGCCTTCCTCCAATTAACCATAATCAAAGATGATTTCTCTTTTCTCCATATTCTCTCCAATATTCTACATTCATGCTTTAATTTTAGCAACTTTGCTGAACACCACTTATTACCCAATTTCTTAATTTTCTTCTCATACATAGGTACTATTTCATCTAACACAACCAAACAATTCCTATTCCACCTATTCAACCACATATTTTGTTCATCTTTCAATGAAGGAATCTGGGGTGCAAGAATGTTCCAAAGTTGAATCTGATCAATTTTTCGCCTGCAAGACCTTAAACTGGCCTAGACCTCTTCAAACTTCTCAATGAAGGCCATCGATTAATATTAAAAGATGCCAAAAAATGGTCAGACCAAATAATTTGTGACCAAATTTGCCTAGAAAAAGTAATTTCCCCAAGAATATCTGGAAAGTAAGTTATCAAATCTAATTGGTGTCCTTTTTCGTGAGTAGATTGTAGTAGGTAATACAAGATTCAGGTTATCTAAAAACCCTCAATTCTCTCACATTAGTATTCTCCAGTTGCTCAAAATGTATATTTACATTTCCCAAATGTAAATTATAAGGGGAATCTTGTGCAGAAGGAATGGATCCTCAGGAGCTTAGTCAAGATCGGGAGGCGGGGCTGGTGGTTGGGTGGCGGCGATAGTGCTGGGCAGACTTATACGGTCTGTGCCTGAGCCGGTGGTAGGAAGCGGGACTGGTGGTTGGGAGGCAGGGATAGTGCTGGGCAGACTTATACGGTCTGTGCCAGAGCCGGTGGTGGGAGGCGGGGCTTGTGGTTGGGAGGCGGGGATAGTGCTGGGCAGACTTATACGGTCTGTGCCAGAGCCGGTGGTTGGGAGGCAGGGCTGGTGGTTGGGAGGCGGGGATAGTGCTGGGCAGACTTATACGGTCTGTGCCCTGAAGAACACAGGTACAAATCAAAGTAGGGTATACACAAAAATTAGCACATATGAGTTATCTTGTTGGGCAGACTGGATGGACCGTGCAGGTCTTTTTCTGCCGTCATCTACTATGTTACTATGAATTAAGTGGATTTTCCACTATAAAATCATAAAAATCATCTTTAGCACTTGGCCATTTACCTGGGGGGGAGGCAGTAGAACAGTATACAGGATAGCGAACCTACTATTAAAGATGAGTCATAAATTTTACAACAGAAGACCTCTAAGGATGGAGAGGTAAAGGATTTTTCCAAAGAAACACTGAAGAAGTCTCAATACAATATGCCAATCCCATCTCCCCTCTGCCCCTGCTGAACTAAAGACAAAAATTTATACCCTAGTGGACATAGGTCATTCGATATAGGATCATTATCCAATAACAACCATGTTTCGGTAAAAAACATGAGACCCAGTTGAGTCTCAACTACCCAGTCTCTAATAACATCATTCTTGTTCCTCAAGGAGCGAGCATTCACATAAAAAGCAGGGATAGGAACAAAATCAGGATTTTGAATATTTTTCTAGGGAGACCTGTTTAAGATATCTACCATTCTCCTTTTCATTAATGTGCCTCATTCGTTGTCTCTATGGACATTGTTTTCTAGTTCTTATTAACACATCAATAGATCTAGACATATAGTAAGAACAGTCTAACATGCCCAATTGCCTAACCATAAAATTGGATAAGTGTGAATTAAAATGCAATGGGGTAGGTAAACCCCACACCCATACATTTACATTTTCATAGCTTCCTCCCAATATAAGAAGTATAAACAAATAAAAACAACAATCAACTCATTGTAAAATCAAAACTTACTCAGTAAAAGATCAAGTATCAATATCAGACGCCACTTCAGATGCCATGCAAAGGTGTGTGCTAAAGTGTGCACCTTCGACTTGCGCCGCTAGGCGCAGCAATTTAAAGGTCCCTCCCTGCTTGTGTCCAAAGACTAAAGGCAGAGCTTGCTCCCATGCCCAAAGCTGGATGTTAAAGAGCAGGAAGGGCGGAGCATTCTCCCATGCTCGGGACACAGTCTAATTTGAGGGTACAAATAAAACAGCTGAGTAGCGAATTCAAAATATCAAAGAACTTCAGCGTTTGTAGATGTTGGTAAAAAGAATGTGGTAATGTGCTTGTTCTACCCGATTTGCACAGGCACACCTACTCTCCACCCATGGGCATGCTTTTTGCACTAACGAATAAACTCCTGGCAGGAAGTTGCACCAACATCTGAGCTATAATTTCGTGTCACTAAGTTTAACCCAGCATTGTTGAGTCTTTAAGAAAGCAGAAAGGCAGACGATCTGCAAACTCCAAGACGGAAAATGATCAGAGCAGATCGTTAAGAGACAAAATATAATTTATTATTAAAAAACCTTTGTACAAATCAGCCCGACACAGGCCGTGTTTCGCCCAGCAGGGCTGCTTCAGGGGCTACAAAATAAATAATATAACAGTGAAAAATATTAGTATAACATTAAAAATTAATAATAGACATGATATGCGTTAAGTGACAAAATATAATTTATTATTAAAAACACGTTAAGAGACAAAATATAGTTAATATTTTTCTATATTTTTCTATTTTTTCTGTTTTTAATTTTCATATTTCATATTTTCATACGTGTATTTTTTTATATTTTTATATTTACTTTTGGTTTTTTTCAGTCTGTTTCAGTTGCTTTCTTTGATATATATCCATTATATTGTGACAGTAAAGGATTATCATGTAGGTGGGTATCTTCTGTCTTTTAATTAGACATATTAACATAGATATATTTGATTCCTGTAATATAATGTAACATAATACAATATTGGTTTCATGCATATGAGTTATATGTTTTTCCACATGGCTATGCCTCTATGATATATGTTCATTAATTCTAAATTAATTAATACATGTAGCAGTTCCTATGGTTATGTCTTTTTTATCATTTGACTATTTTAATAGTACTGTGAGATTTGTGTCATATTTATTTATTTATTGTTACTCTAAAAGTCATTTATAGAAGTTATGATCTTTGGGATATTGGTGTCACTTATATTTTATATGTATTTATGTATATTTTAATGCATAATATGAATATATACACATATATATGTAATATCTTTATATTTAACTAATATACACACAATATAATATATGCATTCATACCATGTCTATTATTAATTTTTAATGTTATACTAATATTTTTCAATGTTATATTATTCATTTTGTAGCTCCTGAAGCAGCCTTGTTGAGTCTTTTCCACATTCCAGTAGTCAACTGTGACCTGCCCACATCTAGTAGGTTAACAGGAATGTTCACATCACATCTTCAGCCGCTAAGAAGATGTGATGCCAAAGAATCTGAAAGTGTCTGATGCAAAAAGAAGATATCTAAGGAAACAAACAAGCAAACAAAAAATCTCCAAGACCGTGCTACCATCCTTTGGAGGATTTCCAAGACACAGACTGAAAAGAACCATCCATTGGCCATCTTTTTTTTCTAGTCTCAAAGAAATTCCAGACAATAGACTGTCACTCTCTTGTTTGCTGCTGCTGTGTGTGTGTGTGTGTGTGTGGGGGGGGGGGGGGGGGAGATGATGGTAGCAATGGGGGGTGGGGAGTAGTGGTGGCGGCACAGTAGTGATGAGGGGGTTGCAGTGGTGCCGGGGCCCCGAAGATTGCCCCAGTTCTAACTTTGTCTCTTGGCGGCACTCCAGCCCACTTCCAAGTTAAAATTCAACCTCCCCTTACTAACTGAAGTTTGTGTTTTCATCTCTCAGTTTTCTTGGAAGTCCCAGGCAACTCTAAATGCTGTTCAAGATTACAGCTGCTATTCTGTGCAGGCTACCCCCAGTATTCTTCTCTAGACCAATATATTGGAGCCCTAATCTCTACCCCTGGAATGGCCTCCTTTGTCTTTTAAGATCTTTATCTTTGGGTACATGAAGTGACGGTTCTTATACACTGTTGATGGGCGTAAATGGATGCACCTAGATTTAGGCACAGGCATATCTGCTAGGCGTATTCTATAAACTGTGCCTAAATCTACAGGGTGAGTGTGATTTATAGCTGATGGCAGGGCAGCGTATGGGAACCGCTGCTGCCCCAACGTTGGGAAAACCAGAAAAGAAGGTAATTTGGGGGAAGGAAGGAAGGAAGGGGGGACATTAGACTGGGAGGGGGGGGGGGGTGTGGAGCAGAGCCTAAGGGAAGCTGAGCTGGGGCGACAGTTCATCCCCTCGCCTCAGGCAGCAGATTGTTTTGGGCTGCCCCTGGTAAAACATAATGCTTTCAATCAGAGGCACACTGACAGTGATCTGGGCCTCCAGGCACTAAGGGTCATGGGCCCCTAAACACCTATTAAAAATGATTAAACTAGATGGAAGCTAGGGGAGATTGGGCTTCCTATGAGTCGTGGGCCCATGGGCACTGCCCTACTGTCCCAATGGTCGGTCCGCCTCTGCTTTCAATTCCAAGAAATGTATTATTTTTAGTAACTTTCATTTTCTTGTTTTGTTTTTAAAAATGTAATGGTGTGTGACCTTGATTAATGTTTATAAGTGTAGGCATCTGAGTGCGTGTGTACAGTATCGGTAGTGTATACTTGTAAGAGAAGAGGAAGAGATAGGACTGACAGGGAAGGGCTGGTATGGTTACTGAATATGTTATACACATTTTTTGTTCAAAGAGTTTGCCAAAGTGCTTGTAAAAAAAACAAAACTCAAGGACAACAACGAGAGAGTATTGAATGCTTATTTGCATGAAGGAAGGCTGCTTAAATAGGAACTTCTTTGATCTTTGTTCTCATGCTTTTTAGATATTCCAAGCATTGCAAATGGAATATGATACAAGTAAAAACACAAAACCAACAAAAAAAAGAAAGTGGCACAGTAATGCTTACCATGATTTTTCATAAGAGGAAAATAATTTCAAATATATTTTCCCATGCACTAGAAAACAGAGGGAACTATGTAACATAGTAAAGGATGGAACAGAGACCCATCCGGCATCCAGACTGCTCAGTTATTCTGTCCCCCATCAATAAGCATATCTCTCAGCTGCTAGCCAGGGCATGACCACCTGCAAGATGTCTCCTTATTCAGCACGGTCTGTTTGTCTCCTTTTGTTTCAATCCCCTAATGCTGATGCTGCCCTAAATACTGATGTCTTTCCGTTTTCACAAAGATGGCAGCTTTAAAATATATTTTGAAAAAAAAAGAACCTTTGGATCCGTCCTTAGTGGAGAGTTACTGTCCGGTAGATAATCTCTTTTTGCTTGAGAAAGTAGTGTTGCAACAGCTCACCTTTTCTTTGGATAATAGCATTTTGCTTTGCATTGACCAGTATGAATTTTGCCAGCATCATTCAACAGCTTCTGTCCTGCTTCACTTGGGGCCCTTTTACTAATGTGTGCTAAAATGTGGGTTTAGCACTGTAATGAGGGATTTTTCCATGCACTAAGTTCAGATTTAATGCAACATTTTTTGCGGGGGGGGGGGGGGGGGGGGGGGGGGGGGAGGGGGGCGTTCCTTTTTTTTTTTTTTTTGCAGGTCATGCACTAATTTTCCCATCAGCTCACAGAACCTGCAAAAACCAACTCAGGAGCACTTTCTTTCTTCTATTTAGGAAGTGCTAAATGCTCCTCTGTTAACTCTAAGGGCCCTGTTTACTAATGTGCATTATTGTTTTTAATGTGCTAAAAATTAGCACGCGCTAATGCTAGGGACACTCAAAATTGGATTTTAGACGTCATATCGAAAATGCCCCTCCACATGTAATACGTTGTAATGCTTAGGTTATGTCCTAATTTCTTCTAATATTATCCGCAGTGAAATTTATAGGTATCTGTGGTATACAAGCACTTACTGTAACTTGCTTTGAGATCATTGATTATAAATGAACCATCAAATATGACAGTTAACTACACTAAACCAAACTTAGGGGTTCTTTTCTAAGCTGCGTTAAGCAGCTGGTGATGGTAGGCATTAGCACAAGTCTGCATTAACAAGTGCTAAAACCAACCAGAGTGGTAAGAAAAACCCCTGCGTTAGCTGCTTAAAGGGCAGGGGCAATGAGTGAGCATGATAGGGGCAAAGTAGATGAGTGGCCATTGATGACAGGTAGCCCACAGAGCAGTATTATGTACATCAGCACTTACCACCAACTCAAGAGGAGGTAGTACGTGTGTTGTTAATGGAGGTTCTGCGGTGGCGCTCCCTCCAACATCTGATCTCCCAACACCATCCTGACAACTGATCCTCCCTAACACCCCCTCGATCCAAACCCAGCTTTTGTCTTCAACATCCATTTTATATCCAAAACATAGCTCATAGGCCTACTTCAGCAACACAGTCATGGTTCTTCTTTGCAACTTCAGACAGAACTCCTGTGACATTTTCAATTTACTTAACTATCAGGTCATGCAGTAACTAGCTACTCATCTTCTCATACAAGCAAGATATAAAAACAGGACTAAATGACATCATAATATATTTAAACCGAATGGTGTTCATTTACTAGTGATGTTATCAGTGGTGTAGCTAGGACTGAATTGATACGGGGGGGGGGGGGGGGGGGGGGGGGAATTAAGCTGGACCCCCTTGAACATCATCGCTCTCAAGGCAGTGGGGACAGTGGGAAGGGTTGGGAGGGGAGGAGAAGGAATCCCTTCAGAGTTCCAGTAAACAAATCCTGCAAAACAATAATCACATTCCAGACCTATATAGAAAACCTGTCATTGTAATAGAAATTGAAATGAAAAATATCAAAGATACACATTTCCCAAAGCCAACATATTACAATTAATAAATTCAGAAAAATTACTATTTTCTACCTTTGTTCTTTGAGCATTGCTTTGGTCCCTGTGTCTCTTGTCTGCATTTGTCTGTTTTTTTTATTAACTCTGTTTCCAGGGTCTCCTGTCCTTTTAACTTTTCTTCTCTATTTATATCCAACATCCATCTTTCTCCTGCATCCCTATCCGTCGTGTCTAGGGTCTCCTCCTTTGTGTTCCTGTCCCTATCCTCCTCCCATATTTAACATCTGCCCTCTCAGTGTCGCTATCCTCTTTCCATATTCAATATCTGTCCTCTACATCTCTATCTTACTCTGTCCACTATTTCCTCTCCATGTCCCTATGCATCACCTTGTGTCCAGCATTGCTCCTCTGTGTCCCTGTCCCTATGCTTGCTCAGTGCCCAGCATCTCTTCTCTGTGTTCCTGTCCTTCTCCATGTCCAGCTTCTCCCCTCTCTCTTCCCTTCCTCTTGCACCCCTCCCACACCATGGTCCAGGATCTCTTTCTCCCTCCATGAATTGATCCAGTCTGTCTATCTCCTTTTCTTTCTTCCGGTCTCTTCCCTCTGCTTCCCCTCTCAGGTCTAGCATCTCCCCTCCCCACAAGCTCAGTATCTCTTCATCACCCCCAACCTTCGTGCAGGTCTGACACCTCTCCAACCCCTCCCCCACTGGTCCTCAAAACATGTGGCGGGTCACCAGTAGAGGTAGCGCTGAAGAAAGGCTGTGCCTGGACAGCCCCCCCCCCCCCCGGGGCCTTTTCTCTACCACATCCTTCCCACAGGAAGTTACATCAGAGTGGTGGGACATGGCAGAGGAAAGGCCCTGGCAGAGCCAGCCTGTTATCAGTGCTGCCTCTGCTGGCGACCTGCTGTGCGTTTCAAGGACTGCAAGTGGTAGCGCTGGATAGGTGTCAGCTCCTTGTGAGTATGTGTGTGTGTGTGTGTGTGTGTGTGGGGGGGGGGGGGTGATGAATGCTCGATTCATATGGAGGTGGGGAGGCAGAGGAGGGGAGGGATGCCAGACTTGCAGGGGAGGATGAGGGTTCAAATGCAGGTTGCCACTACCATTGGGCAATCCTGAGCATTTTGCCAGGATCGCTCAATAGTAGATACACCCCTGGATGTTATGTTGATGCACATGTGTCATAACAAATTTCTGGAAAACCATATGTTATGAAAAATGTTGATACCATTTCTGTGATCAGCTTCCAAAAGTCTATAAGAAGCACATCTTATTATGGGAAAAAAAATCATGCTATCCAGTGTTTTTGATCTGATAAGAAAGGATTAAAAATAATTTGATTCTTACAAAGGAAAACAAAATTTACATTATTTGATGTGCAGATTTGCCATGGAGGTTTTGTAGAATATCGATTTATTTTTATTTAGATCATTGAGTTATATTCAAGTACAGTAAACATTTCCCTGTCCCTGGAGGGCTTACATTTGTTGTACCTGAGGCGATAGAGGATTAAAGGGGTTGTAAAAGCTGCTCTAGCATTTTTAGCTCACGGTAAAAATCAGCTGGACACTGAGATGCCCATTATATTCCTATGGGTGTCTCAGCGTTTACCACCAGTTGATTTTTACTGCGAGCTACAAACGCTAATGCGGCTTTGTAAAAGACCCCCTAAGTGACTTACCCAAGGACTCAAGGGGCATCAGTAGAATTCAGGCTTTGCTGGATCTCAGTTGACTGCTTTAACCACTATGCTAGTACTCCACTTACTGCAAAAACTACTCTTAAGCTGCCACTGGAGCGTGGGGGCTGTGGTCATAACCCGTTATCAAGATCATTTCTTGACTTTTAAATGGGAATTGAAATTCTGTAAAGGAGGATGAGGTCGTACCCTACAATGTTTTCCTGGTTTGCCAAGAACTGTGCAATTTCTCCAGTGAGTCAAGCTTTTTAGTACCATAAGCCTTGATTGTTTGAGTTTTAATTATGCAGGAAATCTTTAGGGAAGGTTGTCTTTAGTAAGCCTATTTAGGAAGAATAAATAAAAATGTTTGCTAGCAGTTTTACTTTCAAAGTGAAAACGACAGGCTGTGGTCACTCAGACATCTGGCAAGACTCTCTTTTCCCTGCTTTTTTGTCCCCTCTCTTTTTCTCTTTCAGTCACACTTCCTACTGTTCTATTCTCTATTTTTTCATTTCTCTCTCTTATTTCTTGTTCCTCTCTCCATCTTGCCACTTAAGAGGCCCTTTTACAAAAGTTGTGCTAAGAAATGGGCTTAGCCATCCCTTACATAGGCCTTTCCTAGGCGCTAAGCCCATTTTTAGTGTGGCTGTCAAAAAGGGCTTTTCTCAATTTGTTTTATTTCTGGCCATGTGTTAATGCTAGCATTAGCGCGTGGCCGTTTAAAAAAATGACTGCAGGATATTTAACCCCCCCTCCCTCCTCCCCCCAATATTCAGTGCTATGTACCTGGGAGCAATTGTGATATCCCCCTTCTCGCTCAGGGTGACCTGGTTCCCACTAAGCAAATTAAACAGGTCTCACCAACTGCATCTTTCTCAGGCAACTCTTTATTCCAGCCCCTGGGCACACTTCTTCTAGCTTAATACTTTAGGCTTTCATAGATCTTCACACTGAGCCTCCCCACCCAGATACATGGGCTCAGTACTAGCTTCAATACTTTGGGGACTTCTAACCCCAGGCTTTGCAGCCTGCTTCTCTCAGTACTTTGGACATACAGTCCTGGACACACAGTCCCCTCTTTGAACACAAAGTCCCCTCTTTGAACACACAGTTCTGGACACACAGTCCCCCCTCTTTGAACACACAGTTCTGGACACACAGTCCTTTCTTCTTTGGACACACAGTCCTTTCACTGAACACACAGTTCCTATAAGTACTGAGGATACACAGTCAAACACTAATGCTTTAGGGACTTCTTACCCCAGGATTTTCAGCCTGCTAATCTCCTTTGGACACACAGTCCACCACAAGTCCATAGGGTTAGCCAGTATCTTCCAGGGGCTCTCTCCTCTTCTGCTGCTAGCTCACTTCTCTTCCTTTCACAACTCAGGTGGGGTATAAAGTGGTTAATTAGCTACACAGGACCCAGCCCATAACCTCCCACACCTGTGGACATCCCAGGGCTCTCCCTGGTCCTAGCGACCTCTACCTATTCTCCTACTAGCGCCCTCTAGTGGCCTACCCCATATAGGACAGTCTCATACTTATCACACAATTTATGAAGTTCACTGCAGTGCCCCCTAGGGTGCCCAGTTGGTGTCCTGGCATGTCAGGGGGACCAGTGCACTACGTATGCTGGCTCCACCCATGACCAAAGGGCTTGCATTTGGTCGTTTCTGAGATGGGCATCCTTGGTTTCCATTATCACCGAAAATCAGAAACGACCAAGTCTAGGGACGACCATCTCTAAGGACGACCAAAATTTCAAGATTTGGGCATCCCTGACCGTATTATCGAAACGAAAGATGGATGTCCATCTTGTTTCGATAAAATGGGTTCCCCGCCCCTCTATCAGGACGTTTTGCGAGGTCGTCCTCAACAAAACATGGGCGTCCCATTGATTATGCCCCTCTATATATATGTCACGATGAATGAATGCACATTGTCATTATAGGGATTAGAGTTGTGTCCTTTGAGGCATACATGAGTTCAGATTTAACATCTAAAATGTATTTTTTCTTATAAGTGTGTTAAACAAATGTGACTATACTGTGAGTCATGTATCAATGCTGTGACCAAACAAAAGAGGAAAAAAATGAAAAAAATTGTTCAATGAGATGCGAATGTTTAAGTAAATGTATGTGAGTAGGGGAGTTTTCTTACTTTTAGGATATAGATTGAGAGGGTTTCCTTTATAGGTAATATGTTTGGCATGTCTTTATTGTGGCCATCACTTTATTGGATTTGGAGCACATGTTTGCTCACTGATGTTCATTAGAACAATTGGAGATTTTCGATGATAGATAAACCCATCCACCCTCTAGGATTAGCCTTAAACTTTGGGCTGTCCGCTTGGGTGAGTCTTACCTCTGAGAATTTGTCCTTTCCACACAAAATATTTATATGCACTTATTATTACTCTTGTTTATTAGAGATTGTATAAAGCTCTCTATCTATATCCTTTCAGAGTCTTTCAAGTAAGTTCTATAGAACTCTGGTTTGTACCATTGTTGATTGTTTGTTACCATTCAATTGTATTGTTTGTGTAATAGTTAATCTGTGTACTGGGGCTTCCCCTCCTCCCAATAGTTTGCAGTATCCTCTGAGTGACTCCTTGCAAACCCTATTGGCTGTTAGCTCTGAGCTAGGGCCAGCCCTCTCTCTCTGCCCTTGTGGACTGTGTGAGAGAGCCCAGTCTTCCTAGCATGTCTTTGTGATCAGCAACTGTTCTAGGGGCTGATCCCGTCTTAATCTACTATAATTCCATCAAGAGTTTTCACCATTTCCCCAAGTCATTCCCCATTTATTTTCCTTGAGTGTTACAGCTTTTCCTTTCAGTTGGGCTGAGGTTCTGGCCATCCCCTTGCCTCCGGGATGGCTAGATACAGACTCTATGTGCAAAAGGCAGCAATTCTCTTCTAAGCAACTGAACTATAAGTTGGATTTTCTTTGTTTATTATGAGTACTGCAATAAAGAAGATTTGCTTAAGAATTGAGAGTCTACTGGTAAAAGCTTCTGCTTGGGGATGATTTATGCTGACTGGTTCAGCTATACTATACTTTGCCTAGAGCAGTATAGCAGCCATTGAAACTAGCTTAAATGCTTGTGCATAAAAGTTAGGTGCATAAGTGTGGTCTTACACTAGTATTCTAGAATGGCAATTATGCACATAATTGCTGATATAGAATCCGCATATGGCACGTAACATCCTGTGTGCGCCTTGTAGAGAATTACCCCCATTCTGTGTATATGTATGCATTTGTTTGCAATATTTTTCTGGAAAGAGGATGTTGGTGTGATCATGATTGTTGAACTGAACTATCAAAATCTCGGGTGAGGAAAGAAAGCAGTTCTAGAAACCTCGGGCTTGATATTCAGCCGGCACGGTCAGCATTTTGCTGACTGCCGCTGGCTTCATTCTCAAATATTCAGTGCTGAGTCATGTCCATGTAGCAGCATTGAATATCTGGGCATATACAGCTGGATAAAACATGGCTGGCTACATACGATATTCAGCACTTAACCAGCTACAACGAACTGTATAAAGACAGGACTGGGCTTTATGCAGTTCTATTTATGTAGTTATCCTAGCTGTCCAAGGGTTGAATATTAGCACTTAACCAGCGAACTGCTGACTCTGCCCCTCCCCCACCCCTCCCCCCACAGTGTAGCTGGTTTTCTCTTAGGTGCTAACCAAGCATTTTCAGCGGCACTTTCTGGTTAAATGCTGCTGAATATGCCCCATTAGCCCCAGACAGGTGATTTAAGCAGCCAGGAGCCATTTCTGGCTGTTTAAAATGCTTTGAATATTGCGCCCACCCAGTGCCGTAGCGAGGGCTAATGACACCCGGGGCGGGTCGCCGCTGCGCACCCCCCCCGGGTGCAGCACGGCACGACCCCCCTCTGCAGCGCAGCCCCCCTCTGGAGCAAACCCCTCCGGAGCGCAATCCCCCCCGGACCGCATTCTTACCTGCGGAAGGGCCGATCCGCCCCGAGTGCACATCACTCGGAGTTGCGTCGGCCCCGCTGGTTCCCTGCTCTCTCTGCCCCAGAACAGGAAGTAACCTGTTCCGGGGCAGAGGGAGCAGGGAACCAGCGGGGCCGGCACCCCCCGAGCGTGTGCACCCGGGGCGGACCGTCCCTCCCGCCCCCCTTCCTACGCCACTGCCCCCGCCCAAAGAAATTTAATTGATGGGGTGTAAGGTTGAAGGTTTGTCTAGAGTGCACAGTTCTTTTGCACTGGCCCTTTAAGTGTCTGTGGATTGGATGATGAGCTGAGTTGCAGCTGTGAATAGATTGCGTACAGTGGCATCTTCTTATGCAGAACGTTTTTCTGTTATCAGGCCAAGACGAAAATATTTTTGTTGTGCTGATTTTCTCTTTTTAGAACCATTGCTACTCTGCAAAATCGTACCACACTCCAGAGAGTAAAATGAGTTTGATACACTGAGCCTTAAGAGTATGATGGATAAGCAAGCTGAAGCATTTAAAAAAAACAAACCAAAAAAACCACAAATAAGGGGAAAAGTGTCCCAGCTCATCAGAATTCATCGGCTATAGGAGTTTAATTCCATGGTGCTGTACTGTTATCTGTCAAGCATTCATGCAATTAACAGAAAATATCTCCTAGTGTTTCCATGGTGCTCAAGCATTCCAGTAGAACAGCCAGCCCACACAGGACCTCTAAGCTATAAAATATTAATTCCCTACAAGCATACGTTTGAGAAGCTCAACCCATATTATAGGTTATAATCATTTGGACCTAACAAATTGTTTAGTTAAATAGAAAGCTGCCAAGTAATATTCGGCTCTTGAATATTTTGAAATGCCACTCGTAGGGGTTAGGGTTTCCAAGAACATATGCCTAATATAAATCATTTTTATTATCATGGAGACGAGAGGAATGCCAAGTAATAATAAAAAAATGGAATGACATTCACTGATGATGTGTTCTCCCTAGTAACGAGCTGTACTGTCATGTCCTACCATTGACAATGGGAGAGGGGGCAGTCCCTAATGAGTAAATATTTGATCTTTGGAGCTTTAGGTCAGCTCTGTAATCAAAGTTTGGTTTCAAGTGGGATTCCAAAACAAGGAGGTGAGTGAGAAGCATTTTGTTTGAACAATTGACCTTAAGTGAGAGCACCCCCAGTGTCTGTGGAGCATGTGTGTGGGCGGAGGGAATGGGGTTTGACCTTATGTGGTTAAAAGAATTGATTCATTGTGCTCTACTGAGATAATAGAGCACATCAGGGCTGCCAATGCAGTAAATGAAAACATGTCATTTCTTACTATAGCAGTGACCTAGCATTGATTATTTTTCAGTGAATTTGGAAAATTTATCGTAGTGATATACAGTAGTGAAACTCTTACAGCGATGAAAAGCCTGGATAATGACCTAGATCTTCAGACAGGTGATCAGTGTTAGTGACTTCAGATCTCTGGGTCTTTGACCTTACTGTAAACTAGGCCATATTTCACAATAAGATATCATCTGGGTTTTTTTTCTAAACTGTTAGTTAAATAGTTTTAATAATGACATTTAAAAGAACAGAACATATTCAGAGAATATATCCAGGGTATTGTCCATATTGAACATGCACTAGGCCTGTGCTACTGTTGGTGCTCTGGGATGGTGAGAGGTGGGACTCTAATTGGGACCATCTGGATAGATATTGTTGCCAGGATAATATTACAGGATGCAAACTAGTTGAAATGGTTTAGCTCTCAATTTTGAATCATCAGGACTTGTGCGTGAGTAGAGGAAAGAAATATAATCTGTTTACTTATAGACCGCTTAATCCCAACATTGTGCTTACCACAATCCTAAAAACAACACGGCCAAGAAGAATGACATAGTTAATTACAGACTGATGGGGTTCATCCCACTCCTAGTCAAAGTCATAGAAGGGGTAGTCACCAAACAAACAATGGATTACCTATCTCAGCACTCAATCCTCCATCCCTCCCAGTCAGGTTTCATACCCCACCACAGCACGGAATCTGTTCTATCACTGGTCAATGACATCAAAGTAGAGACAAGCAAAGAAAAGTACTGATACTCCAATTCAACATATCAAGTGTTTTTGACATAGTTGACCATGATATACTTCTCTACCTACTGGACTGCATCAGCCTTGGAGGTCCTGCACTCAGATGGTTCACCGGTTTCCTCAAATCCAGATCATACCAAGTCAAATCAGCACATAACATCTCACCCCACTGGACCCCAGGCTGTGGTGTACCACAAGGTTTTCCATTGTCCCCAGCACTGTTCAATATCATGATGGCACCACTTGGCAGCAAACTAGAAGAGATAGCGCTGAAATTACACATCTTTGCAAACAACGTGACAATATACATACCCTTCTCAGGTGACCTAACTGACATCACAGATAGGATCTGGATTGGCCTAGACACAATGGAGACTTGGGCCTCCACCTTCAGGTTAAAGCTAAACAGAGAGAAAACCAAATTCTTGGTTATATCAAACACCTTCCGTCCTATCCCCTACCACATTTTTACAATTGACCAAACAAGTTACCCACTAGAAAGCAATCTTAAAGTCTTGGGAGTCACTCTAGACCAAAACCTGACACTTGACAACCAAATAATCTCAGTCACAAAGAAAGCCTTCAGAACGCTCTGGAAGCTGAGAAGAATCAGAAATCTCTTCCCAATTGCAACATCGCAACTAGGAGATGAACATTTCATCTCCTAGTTCAAACTCTGATATTAACCCAACTGGACTATTGTAACAGTTTATTCATAGATCTGAGCCTGAAAAAAATTAGAAACTGTCCAAAACACGGCTGCCCACTTGATCTTCAGGTCTCCCCGCTATCAAAAAGTCTCTCCCCTTCAGCAAACACTCCATTGGCTCCCCATAAAGATCATAATAAAGTTCAAGATCCTAAAGCTTGTCTTCACAATCCTCCAGGGATTAACCCCCACCTACATGATCACTTTAATCGACCTCCCACTCAAGAAACGCCCTGACAGACACTCGAAATGACCTTTTACTCCACTTCCCAAACTGTAAAAGAGTAATATACAAATCTCTTTACAACAGAAGCTTCTCCTACCTCGCAACCCAGGCCTGGAACACCCTCTCCTCAAACATTAGGAGGATAACTGATTACCTTACATTTTTGCAAAATACTAAAATCATACCTCTTCACAAATTTTTCACCGACACAGGATAAGCCTCTGAAGACTGAGCACACAACCCAACCACGGTTCCTAGTCACTCTACAAGTAACTCAACAATGACACCTCCCTATTTGCCAGATCTTGAATCTTGCTTTCCATAATAACAAACAGCTACACTATTATTCGGTCTGTTCTCTATTACACCATAGACTATTGGTTACAATAGCTCTTAATTTCACTGTTAACCTGTTGATTGCAGCCTTTCTGTTACAATGCAACTGTTACACAGTAAATTTGTTGTCATAGTAGGTCCCCTGTTACTCTGTAACCCTGATGATTGCAGTTCTCTATTTGATTGTTTTATTTATTTATGCTTTCTTCTATCCCATTGTTATCTCAAAACAAGTTTCGGTTCAAAGTGGCTTACAGTTTACATTGAAATTGCAGTAGTGTTTTACAGTTGTGACTTAATGAGGTCCTTTGTGGCTTGTGTGATTAGCTATAGAATTTTTTGAACAGTTATGTTTTCAGTTCTTTCGTGAACTGGAGGTAGTTAGTGATGCTTCTTGTGGCTTTTGGTACTGAGTTCCATTTGAATCCCAGGTAGCTGAAACCTGCTGTGTAGATGGTTTTTTATGTTATATTCCTTGTTATGATTCTACTGAGACAGGCAGGGGAATGACTGGGACTCGCTTCTGATTGGCCTGTCAGGGTTTGAGCTGATGTCTGAGGCAGCAGACGTCAGACCTTATTTAAACTTACCTCTCTCTACAGTGAACGCTCTAGCGTTAATTCCTGTCAGCTGAGCTCTGGTTTTCTTACTTAGTCTATGCTGATGGCACAGTGTGTATTTTGAGGAGTTTGCTTGCTCTCCTTTTGTTTGTGGTCTGTGTGTGTGTGTGTGCTGGTTGTTCCAGGGTTTCCTTGATTGCTTCTCTGCAGGGCAGCGGGGTCTGTCCTCTGCCTCATTTCTCCCTCCCTGGCTGTGCTGTTGCTCTGTCCCTGGTAAGCTCATTTCTGCTTTGTTTGTTTAAGTTTCCCTTTACTCAGTGTTCACCCTTTATGTGCAGAACTTGGTATTCGCCTTTCTCTGGTTTATGCCTTAGCCCTTTCAGTACTCTTGTGAGCCTGCTTCTTTCCTGTCCTTATATTTGAAAGCAACCTTTTCCTTTAGTCTGTTTTTCCCTGTGCAGCCATTTCTGTGGAGCTTCGCTCTTGTAGGTTCCGAGTTTATAGTGTCCCATTCTGACCCCGGCTTTCCCTTTTTTCCCTGTGGGCATTGCCCTCCACTACCTGAGTTACTGAGTAGTCTTTGTTTGTATTCTCTCCCTCTGGTCATAGTCTGTATCCATCAGTGTTGTCTGTCGCCCTTCCCTTTGTGTCACTGGCTGGTGCCGTGTGCGCTTTTTGTGCTCCTTGTTGTTCTTTTCCCTTCCCTAGTGTATGATTCGGTTCCAGTTCGGCCTTGCAGCCCATACGCTTGGACTCTGTATGAGTGAGTTCTGGATCGGCCTTGCAGCCCGCCTGAATGGTCTACTTCCCTTTTCTGGAGGTGCTTGTTGATTGTTCTGAGTGTGCGGGGCTCTGTGGCTTGTGGTATTTCTTAGCGCCTGATTGGTCTATCCTAGGCCTTGGCCAAGGTCTTTCCTAAGCCTTGGTCTAGACACAAGGGCTCACGATCAGATTAACATTCCTGCAGTTGGGTAGGTGGAGCAGCAGGTAGCTTCTGGTTTCTGGGCTTGCGTTTCTTGGGGATAATTCAATCATGTCTTGCATGTATTTGGGTGCCATTCCAAATAGTATCTTGAAGATGAGGGTGCTAGCTTTAAAGAGTAGTTTAGTTTTGAATGCTAGCCAGTGTAGTGTTTTGAGTGGTAGGGTAGCTGTTTCGTATTTCAACATTTTGAATATAAGTCTTGCTGCTGTGTTTTAGACGGTTTGTAGTGATTTTAGTATATTTTTCTTACATCCTACATATTCCGAGTTACAGTACTCTAGTTGTGATAGTATGGTCGCTTGTACCATTACCTGGAATGATTTTCTGGGAAAGTAATCTTTTATCCTTCTCAGTTTCCATAGTGTTCTGAATCATTTTGATGTTACTGCTGATATTTGATTATCTAGTGATAGATGTTTATTTAGAATGATTCCTAGTATTTTCAGTTGTGACTCGATTTGGTATGTTTGACTGTTGATTGTAAAGTTTTGGTGATCTGAGAGGTTGTGTGGGCTGGATAGGACCAGGAATTTGGTTTTGTCTCTTAGTTTGAAAGTTGTTGCCCAGTCTTCCATAAGGTCCAGGCCTGTTTTGACTTTGTCCAATATTTCTGTGATGCTGTTGTTAAAAGGATGTATATGGTGACATCATCTGCGTATACAAATGGGTTGAAGCCCAGTGCTTCCAATTTTTTCCCCGAGTGGTGCAATCATTACATTGAACAGTAGTGGTGATATTGGAGAACCCTGTGGTACCCCACATTTCGGGTCCAAGAGACTGATAACTGGTGTGACATCTTTACAGTGTAGGATCTGGACTTGAGGAATCTGTTGAACCATGCTGCCACTTCTCCGCATATTCCCATGTTGTCAAGTAGGGCCATTAGTGTTGAGTGGTCTACAAGGTTGAACGCGCTTGACATATCGAATTGTAATAATAGTATAGTGTGTCCTTGGTAGATTAGGCTTCTGAATTTTGTTATCAGGGTGGTTATGATGACTGACTCAGTGCTGTGTTGTGGTCTGAAACCTGATTGGGAGTTGTGAAGGATCGAGAATTGTGTTAGGTATTCCATGAGTTGCTGTGCTACCAGACTCTCCATCATTTTAGTTAGTAGTGGTATTGAGGCCACCAATCTGTAATTTGTAATATCGCTGATCTTGCTGGTTGTGGTCTTGGGGATTGGGGTGAGTACAATTTCACCTTTGTCTGTTGGGAATTGTCCCTTTGAGAACATGTATTTGATGTGTTTGGTGAGGCATTTGCTGAACCATTCCAGGGGTCTTTCATCAAGTAGTTGGGGCATTTGTCTAGCAGGCAGTGTACATGTGTATATTTTGTCAGCAAGGACGTTACTGTGTTTACTTTGGGTAATTTGAAGGAGGCCCATATTCTGTGTGCCACGGTGTGGACGTCGCTTGTTTCACATTCTTGTAGAAAGTCTATAATGAGTATTTGTGATTTCTTTAGGTTTGACCTTTTTTCGCTATTTTGTGTTCAAAGTATTGTGTGAGCTCATCTGCAGTGGATGGTATTTCAGTTGATGCTATTACATCTAGGGTTTTCAGTAGGTTGTTTGAATATATGTTTTGTGTTGGTCTGTTCTGGGCAATCTGGCTGTTCAGGAGATCATTAGTTATGCTGTAAACCTGTTGATTGCAGTTCATTATTTTTATGTAAACCATGTTAACTGATTCTGTTACACTGTAAGCCACATAGAACTGAACTTGATTTGGATAATGTGGGATATATGACTAAATAAATGGAAAGGGAAATGGCTGGCACAATAGGTGACAGTACAAGATAAAGATATTCCAACAAAGAAATAAAATCATTACCATTATGATCAAAACTATTTTCCATGTGCAAGTCTAAATCACCTAGTATTAGTAACCTTGAAAATTGTGCAGAAGTGTGTAAATTGATTCATGTATATTAGCAAATTTTTTTTTACAATTGCTTGGGGGGAGGGGGCACGATAGAGCAATATAATCCCTAAAGGACCAAGTTTTGATTCCTCAGAGAGCTTACATATCAGCAACTCAAGACTCTCTGATATAAGTGAATCAACATACTGTACGTTAACAAATGATCTATACATCATTGCTAAGCCTCCTCCTTGCTTGGTTAATCTTGGGCTGTGACAAATATCTTAGCTGACAGGACATATTTTGTGGAGGATTAGGCTATCTGAATCTGTTAACCATGAAATAAATGTAAAACCAACCCCTGAATGATCTATAAGATCTCTTAATAAGTGAACCTTATTACAAACAGACCTAGTATAACCTGGTCCTGCTATCCCGGGTTAGAGGGGGACTCGAGAGGCTTGCAGTCACTTACTTAGGTCCAGGTCCCTTCAGCTCATCCACTCAGGAACCACAAGACCACAAGAGGATTAAAAGTAACTGGAACATTTGTTTAACTGTTTTACTGATGGTTTCACTGCATTTATCTTCATACAGTTCAGATGTAAATCTTAATTGCTTTCAAGATGGTTACAGCCAGTGAGTTTTTTCTATCAAAAAAGGTGCCGGTACTCAAATGCTAGGCCACCCTTCAGGATTGGGGTGATCACTGAGGGACCCACCCTATAATAGCCAGGCCCCCTGCAACCAGTCACAGAATCTATGACAAGACAGAATTGGTGTGTAGAGCCTGAGCTCTATCATTAAAACTTGGGTTCCATGGGTCAGTTTTAGCAGACAATGAGAAAGGTGCCGGTACTCAGTACCCCCAAGTACCCCCTCAAAAAAGCCCTGGTTACAGCAATAGTACAGTACTGAGATAACACATGTGCACAACCCTCATGCCTGTCCTGCGGCCTAATTGGAACCCAGAACAGATTTTACTCTCCCGATATACTTCAATGCCATCCGGGCTAGACTCCTTGTAAATGTCTTCTCCCTTTGGGCTGCCAACCCGAAAGTCTCGCCTCAGCCAGGAGTAGACCACCCAAGCCCCGGTTATGGCTGGACTCCCCAATCCGCTGAGTTTCTGGCTCCTCAAATGGCTGGTGCAATGTAACAGTTCACTCTCTATGGCTTCAATCCATCAGTTACAGCATTGCAGGGCCCCCCCTTAATTGCAATGGGCCTCCTGGCAGGGGGCTATAAGTAATACAGAACTCGGGCAACCAAGGACCTAGTTACTCTGTCAAGAGGCAGAACCAGGGACAAATCTTTTCCTCTGAGCTTCCCTTTTATAACCTCTGGGCTCTCCTGGGTCTTCCGGTCACTCTCCTAATGACCTGCTACCCTATTAAACAACTCAGAGTTACAGTCTCCCCCCCAGTCGGAAACCACTTGCTCTCAAGGATCCAAACTGTATTCAACATTTAACAATGACTAATGTTCATTATTGTTCAGAATAGTTTCAACATTTCAACATCTGAATTCTTGCAATCAGCTTTATTTAACAGTAATAACTTTTATTTATCATATTATGCTTTTCTTGCTTTATGGCTTTACTTTTAAACCAAGTTTCAACTAATGAAATACTTCATCTTTGCTTAACATTAATACTAACATTTATCTGTATTACTTTAACATAATTCTATAACATTGTTTCATAGGGTCTATTACCCAACCTTTATTTAACACATCATTCTCATGATATTCCAAATATTTTGAGATTTCTTACATAATAGTATTTTAGCAGAACACACAGATAGTTGCATTATTGTCTCAATTGGACCGGAGCTTAACCATACCACTTGGGATCTGGTTTCTGAACAGTTAAGCCTCCCCTCAGTGGTCGGATCACACTGTAATATTTAGGAGTATACTGAGAGTCTACCACTTCCATATAATGCAATCGAATGGATTGGCCCACAGTCCATTCTTTATACTGACTTAAAAGGTGTCCCTGCATAGCGGGTCCCTCTCAATCCACTGGATAGGTCAGATCAGGAGTCATTCTGCAGTAGATTTCGTCCTTGACCCAGATCTCTCTCTGGGCATCTACCAAGCACATTACTGCCAGAGGCACATATGGGTAAATACCGGTCTACCCTGTTAACCATAGGGAGTTTGGTACCTGCTGCTCTTCCACTCTCTATCCAGATGCTGTTCTTCAAATCTTCACTGGTTCTCCTAACCAGCACCCCTTTAAAGACTCCGGGTGTAACCCAGGTCAGCCTTGCAAGTTCACAACATTGGCCGGAATTCTTAGCGTCAGGGGCAGTCAGTCCACTTCTGGTCTAGTCACTACCCATTCCACAGCCATTTTTGACCTCTGAAGCAGACGATCCTTACCGTCGAAACACGGCCCCGTGTCGGGTCTCTGCTTGGTGCAATAAAGGAATTGTGATAGACACTCCCTGTGTTGAAGCTTGTGTCACACTCTCTATTTCTTCATTCTCCAACTGGGATATCCCCCATTCTGACCTATAGAAAACTGGATGCAAGGAAACTAGAAAGGAAACCAGGAAGCTGGATGCAAGGAAACTGGGACGGTCCTCTTTGAAGGCCCAGATGCTGTCTCTACTTGCCTTCTGCAAAGATTGTGGTAAAAGAGAAAAATACAAGAATGGCATCGATTGTAGAGATGTCAGTTCCAAATTGTAGAGATGTCAGTTCCAAGTGATTATTCTGTGAATCAGGTGAAGAGAGAAGAGATTCTTAAATAACACGTCTGTCAACAAGGCTGTTTCTTCTTACAACAATACTCTATCCTCTGCCTTAGACACTCTTGCACCTTTGATGACCCGCCCTGTAAGGCGTACAAAACCCCAACCTTGGCTGACTTCTAATATCCGCTACCTATGTTCCTGTACCCGCTCCGCCGAACGCCTCTGGTGGAAATCTCGGGCCCTTATTGATTTCTTACACTTTAAGTTCATGCTGACCTCCTTCCAATCTGCTCTTTTACGTGCCAAACAGGATTATTATATCCAACTGACCAACTCTCTTGGCTCTAATCCTCGACTTCTCTTCACCACATTGAACTCTCTCCTCAAGGTGCTCCCTCCCCCAACTCCCCCTTCATTATCTCCTCAGACCCTTGCTGAATTCTTTCACAACAAGGTTCAAAAGATAAACCTTGCTTTCTCTACCTCACCACCTCTCCCTCCACTAGTCCGTTCCCCTCTCTCTCCTTCCCCTCATTCCCTTTCCTCCTTTCCTGAAGTTACTATTGAGGTAACTACACTTCTCCTTTCTTCCTCAAAATGTACCACCTGTTCCTCTGATCCCATTCCCACCCACCTTCTTAATGCCATCTCTCCTGCTCTTATTCCTTTTATCTGTCACATTCTCAACCTCTCACTTTCCACTGCGACTGTCCCTGCTGCCTTTAAACATGCTGTGGTCACACCTCTCCTTAAGAAGCCTTCACTCGACCCTACTTGTCCCTCTAATTACCGACCCATCTCCCTCCTTCCTTTTCTTTCCAAATTACTTGAGCGTGCTGTTCACCGCCGCTGCCTTGATTTTCTCTCCTCACATGCTATTCTTGACCCACTACAATCTGGTTTTCGCCCTCTCCATTCAACCGAAACTGCGCTTACTAAAGTCGCCAATGACCTATTACTGGCTAAATCCAGAGGTCAATATTCCATCCTCATTCTTCTTGATCTTTCCGCTGCTTTTGACACTGTCAATCACAGCATACTTCTCGATACCCTGTCCTCACTTGGATTCCAGGGCTCTGTCCTTTCCAGGTTCTCTTCCTACCTCTCCCTCCGCACCTTTAGTGTTCACTCTGGTGGATCCTCTTCTACTTCTATCCCTCTGCCTGTCGGTGTACCTCAGGGTTCTGTTCTTGGTCCCCTCCTCTTTTCTATCTACACTTCTTCCCTTGGTTCATTAATCTCATCCCATGGCTTTTCCTACCATCTCTATGCTGATGACGCCCAAATCTACCTTTCTACCCCTGATATCTCACCTTGCATCCAAACCAAAGTTTCAGCGTGCTTGTCTGACATTGCTGTCTGGATGTCTCAACGCCACCTGAAATTAAATATGACCAA